>NC_071087.1:55228492-55591825 GCF_027358695.1 Spea bombifrons
TTGGATGATTTCTTTGATCTAGATGGACGCCGCCTTTTCCTGTATTCTCTGTCAAGTAATTCATCATCCGAAGATGACATATTTTCCCGCAAATGAGCACGGGTTCTATTCCTGGGGACATTGCCAGCCAGCTCAAATAATATAGGTGCTTGATCTGTCAGGAATGATTTGGCAATGTAAGGTGATTTATGGGTCTCAGTTAATACACGAGGTGTCATCGGCTGCACCCTAGCTTTATCTGCGATGCCCAGAGAGTTCTCACGTTGTGGCTTATTGTACTGTTCGATTATACTAAGGACTTTAGTGTTTGAGGGGCAGCTCCTGGAGGTCTCAGATTTTGGTTCAATGAAATGATCATACTTTTCATTGTTTGAGTCACTGGAGATCTCCTCCTCATCCCTGTGCTCTGTGTCACAGTCCCCACCTTCCCCACTGTCACTGCCATCACTGCCACAGCTTTCTTGGTCCACAAAGTCCTCCAAGTCCTGCAAAGAGAGTTGGCATCTGATACTTTTGAAGATGGGCATATCCAGCATCCACATGCCATGCAGTTCATTATAAGGCAGAGGAGGAGAGGGGTCAGGACTTACTGGTTCATACTCTGCCAGCAGCACATCTGGAGGAGGGATATCTGATTCATGTGGAAGCAGCAGGGAGGGGGAAGGGTGATCTGTATTCATGTACCTGGAGGAGGAAAGGACTACAGGCTGCCCCTGATAAAGGCTATCACAGGGTTGCTCTCTATACACATTACTGGGCTGTTCATGTGCAAAGTGCACCTCCTGGGGTAAGCTACCCTTCAGCTGTACACTTAATTGATTACATTCACTGCATGACATACACCCTTGTCTTTGTTCTTGTAGATCCCTGTAAGTTGCACTTACAAAAGCAGGATTAGCTGTGTCTGTCTTGCTCTCCTGTCTCCGGGGGCTCCTTGAGGCTGGAGAAGGCTCGTTGGGCAGGGGCGAGTAGGAAGAGGCGCTGCTGTTGGGTGATGAGATGCTTTTGGGTGGCGGGGATAAGTCCTTCGGCGATCGGGAGCTGGTGGGTGTCAAATCGGGCGTTAAATGTCCCTTAGGAGAAGAGGCATCCCATGCCTTCCCATTCACAGCTCCGGTGATTTCCCGGCTCCCGGGATGCTTGTGTGGAGGGGTCACGTTTATCTGCCGTAAATGTCCAGAGGTCTCGGGGTTCACCTCCCATCCAGCCTGCTGTCCACTGCCCTCCAATTCCGCGGGGTGTCTGTTCCGTCTCTCGCCCACCTGAGGTCCCGTGCATGCCTGCCCTCGCACGGCTGAACTCTCACCCCGATCGGCCCTTGAGCTGTCGCCGACACGACCAGGTTGGTGTCCCAGATCAGGTGGGGTTGGTGGCCGCAGGTCCTCTCCCAACAGATCCTGGTACTTGCTCCTCAGCACCACGTACTTGACACCCCCTTCCTGCTTTACCACCGCCACCGAGTTCACAAAGCGCTTGAACCTCTCTCTGTGCTTCAGCAGCTGCTCTGCAGACACCTGGGGGTCCCTCAAGAAGCCCTTAAAATGCGCCAGCAAGGAGGCATTTGGCACCTTCCCACCACCTTGACATAAAAAGTCCAGCACCTCTTCCTGGCTCAGCGCCTTGGCCATCATCGCACAGACACAAAAGGGTGGTCTCCGTCACAGTCCAAGTTGCGGGCAGAGGTCGGACATGGTGCTCTGATGCTCCCGTCTGGGCGCAGTAACTTTCTGTAGCCTCCCCACCTAAGTTGCACTTAGTCACAGTTTCACCTGCTCTCCCAGCCCCTCCTCTCTCTTCGCTGAAGGGCAGAAAATGGCCCTTTGCCTTTGCTTTCTAAAACACCCATCTCCACCCTCTTTTTTATTCCCTCCAACCCTTACAATGAATAACATTTCCCTCCCTCCCTCCTCCATCCCCGTCTGACTGAGGCGGCATCAGACAATCGCTGCTGTGAGGGAGGCGCGGAGGGAGGAGCGGAGAGCAGGAATGCCACGGCGAGCCCTCGCTGCAAGGTGCACGCAACACAACCTGTACACAACACAACCTGCACATAACACAACACAACCTGTACAGTGTCCACAACCTGTCCACAACACAACATAACCTGCACACAACACAACCTGCAAGGTGCACACAACACAACCTGTACACAACACAACCTGCACACAACACAACCTGCACACAACACAACCTGCACACAACACAACCTGCAAGGGGCACACAACACAACCTGTACACAACACAACCTGCAAGGTGCACACAACACAACCTGTACACAACACAACCTGCAAGGTGCACACAACACAACCTGCACACAACACAACCTGCATAGTGCACACAACATAACCTGTACAGTGCCCACAACACAACCTGCACACAACACAGCCTTCCAGATGCCCACAACAAAAACCTCCAGGTGTCCACAGCACAACTTGTCAGGTGCCCACAGCACAACCTGTCAGGTGCCCACAACACAACCTGCACACAACACAACACAACCTGTACAGTGCCCACAACACAACCTGCACACAACACAACCTGCACACAACACAACCTTCCAGGTGCCCACAACAAAACCCTCCAGGTGTCCACAACACAATCTGCCAGGTGCACACAACACAACCTGCAAGGTGCTCACAACTGCCCACAACACAACCTGCCAGGATGCACACAACCTGCAACTTAATGTTAAGTTCTTGTACATGATAACTCTGAAGCTTCCAGTTACACCTGCGGGCTGACGCCTTCCCAGCAGTCGTCACATTCGTTGAGAAGCGTTTACCATTTCAGGGTAAAGTCAAATTGTTATGGAGATATAAATTAAAAATAAAATGCATTACTTTCAACAGAAAAGTATAAGGCTCTACAATATTCAAATTGCCAAGTGTGTAGAACTCATGTACAAAATGTGTGTCTATATTATTTATCAAATACCCAGGGCTGGTGCAAGGATTTTTGCCACCCTAGGCAAAACATAATTTTGCCGCCCCCTGGCTCCACCCACACAAGCCCCTCCCCATTTGCCACACCCACTTATACAGTATACGGAGCGTAATTACAATAGGGGCGCCACGCAAGCGTGCCGCGGCGCTCCCATAAGGTCCTGCTAACTGGCTGACTCGCTCCCACTCCTCCCCATAGTGACCGCGGGCCGTGGCCACGCTTACTGAACGGCCGCGGCTGCAGCATGCACTGTCTGCTCGGCTGCCTGCCTACCATCAAGTGACCGCGAGCCGTGCTTCTAATGAATGACCGCGGCGGACGCCTCCTTTGCCTATAGGTGGCGCCGGCCCTGCATCTATTTAAACACTACTGGGCGACCGGGCTCTTTTAAGCACCTTTACTCAATGGACCGATGAAAAGGGAGTTCACCGATCTCCCAACTAGCCCATTAACATGAATACGGAGCGTTGCGCTGAGTTAGCCCAGTCCTCCATAGTCACCTTCCGTGACATGCCGGCTTTAAAAGTAAAGAGCCAGGATACCTGTTAGTAAGGACAGCAATTTGGAGGGGGCAGCAGGAGGCACTGGCCTGGGTTAGACTCAGAGCAGCACCAGAGGTAAGCACATAGATAGATAGATAGATAGATAGATAGATAGATAGATAGATAGATAGATAGATAGATAGATGTGGCAATTTTATAAACAGCATGAAGAGGATAATGTAATAATGAACAATATGGTCAGGGCCGGCACTTTTTTTTTTTAAAGCGAAAGAGAGAGAAAGGGGCGCCAAGTGGTTTTCGCTTACCAAGCTGTCAGTACCCGCTCGGCGCCCCTCTCTTCTCTGCGACGAGTCTCCCTGTTCGGTCTCGGTGCCGGTTTGTAATGCTGAGTGCCGAACAGGGAGACTCGCTGCAGGACTGCTGAAAGCAAGGTAAGTACAAGGGGGGGGGTAGATAATGGGGGGGGGGCGGCAGGGACGTAGAGAGAGGAAGGGTAGATAAGGGGGGGGCGGTATTTTAAAATTTGCCCCAGGCGGCATTTTGCCTTGGGCCGGCCCTGAATATGGTGTTTCCCTACTTTTTGCCTTAGTGCCATTAGCATTACATTATCTGAGCCACTAAATGCTTTGTAATAAGTGTTTATAAGTGTGACTTCCTTCTGCCTATTAATACACAATGTCCATGTACTTCTTCACAAGTGCTTCCTGTGAGATACAGCGTGGGGATAGTCAGAATAGTGTGGCTCGGTACTTCTACGTACTGTACAGTAAGTGATACCATGACAGCCCAGCCATTCTGACAGGACAAGCCTTTCATAGTGAATATGTTATATGACATTTTGTATCTCATTTCAATTCACATATTATCCACTATTTAGTAAAGAAACCTATCCGACAGTATTTGGACAATTAGCGATTGCTGACTTCAAAAGCGCTTACTACAATCTTGTACTTTAGTGTGATATATAGTCACTCACTGGCCACTTTATTCGGTACACCTTGCTAGTACCGGCTTGGACCCCCTTTTGCCTTCAGAACTGCTTACATTCTTCGTGGCATACTTTCTAATAGGTGCTGGAAACATTCCTCAGAGATTTTTGTCCATATGGACATGATGGCATCGCAGTTGCTGCAGATTTGTTGGCTGCACATCCCAAAGTTGCTCTATTGGATTGGGATCTGGTGACTGTGGAGGCCATTGGAGTGCAGTGAACTCATTGTCACGTTCAAGAATCCAGTTTGAGATGATGTGAGCTTTGTGACATGGTGCATTACATCCTGCTGGAAGTAGCCATCAGAAATTGGGTACACTGTGGTTATAAAGGGATGGACATGGTCAGCAACAATACTCAGGTAGGCTGTCGCTTTTAAATGATGCTTAATTGGTACTAAGGGGCCCAAAGTGTGCCAAGAAAATGTCCCCCACACCATTACACCACCACCACCAGCCTGAACCGTTGATACAAGGCAGGATGGATCCATGCTTTCATGTTGTTTACGCCAGCATCTGACCCCGCCATCTGAATGTTGCAGCTGGAATCGAAACTCATCAGATCAGGCAACGTTCTTTCAGTCTTCCATTGTCCAATTGTAGCCTCAGTTTCCTGTTCTTAGCTGACAGGAGTGGCAAACCGGTGTGGTCTTCTGCTGCTGTAGCTGCTTCAAGGTTCGACATCTTCTGCTTGAAGGTTTGACGTGTTGTGCATTCAGAGATGGTATTCTGCATACCTTGGTTGTAACAAGTGGTTATTAGAGTTCCTGTTTGTCATCTCAAACCAGTCTGCCCATTCTCCTCTGACATAAAAAGGCATTTTTGTCCACACAACTGTCGCTCACTGGATATTTTCTCTTTTTCAGACCATTCTCTGTAAACCCTAGAGATGGTTGTGCGTGAAAATCCCAGTAGATCAGCAGTTGCTGAAATAGTCAGACCGGCCCATCTGGCACCAACAACCATGACACGTTCAAAGTCACTTAAATCCCCTTTCTACCCCATTCTGATGCAAGGTTTGAACTTCAGCAAGTTGTCTTGACCACTTCTACATGCCTAAATGCATCGAGTTGCTGCCATGTGATTAGCTATTTGTGTTAACAAACAATTGAACAGGTGTTCCTTATTAAAGTGGCCAGTGAGTATAAATATATATATATATATATATATATATATATATATACAGTGGATATAAAAAGTCTACACACCCCTTAAATGCCAGATTCTTGTGATTTTAAGGAATGAGACAAAGATGAGACAAAACAAGCTGAAATCTTTGAGGTGAAAAAAAACTCACAATAACCTGGTTGCATAAGTATGCACACCCTTAAACTAATACTTTGTTGAAGCACCTTTTGATTTTATTACAGCAATCAGTCTTTCGGGGTAGGAGTCTATTAGCATGGCACATCTTGACGTGGCAATATTTGCCCACTCTTCTTTGCAAAAGCGCTCCAAAAGGAGAGGACATCTTCTGTGCACAGCCCTCTTCAGATCACCCCACAGATGTTTAATTGGATTCAGGTCTGGGCTCTGGTTGGGCCATTCCAAAAGGTTAATCTTCTTCTGGTGAAGCCATGCTTTTGTGGATTTGGATGTGTGCTTTGGGTCGTTGTCGTGCTGAAGGTGAACTTCGTCTTCAGCTTCCTAACGGATGCCTGAAGGTTTTGTGCCAAAATCGCCTGGTATTTGGAGCTGTTCATAATTCCCTCCACCCTGACTAAGGCCCCCGGTTCCAGCTGAAGAAAAACAGCCCCAAAGCACGATGCCACCACCATGCTTCACTGTGGGTATGGTGTTCTTTGGGTGACGTGCAGTGTTGTTTTTGCGCCAAATATATCATTTGGAGTCATGGCCAAAAAGTTCAAGCTTGGTTTCATCAGACCATAACACATTTCCCACATACTTTTGGGGGACTTGATGTACGTTTTTGCAGACTTCAGCCGGCCTTGGATGTTGTTTTTCTTTGTAAGAAAAGGCTTCCGTCTTGCCACCCTACCCCATGGCCCATTCATATGAAGAATATGGGAGATTGTTGTCACATGTCGCACACAACCAGTACTTGCCAGAAATTCCTGCAGTTCCTTTAATGTTGCAGTAGGCCTCTTGTAAGCCTCCCTGACCAGTTTTCTTCTCGTCTTTTCTTCAATTTTGGAGGGACATCCAGTTCTTGGTAATGTCTCTGTTGTGCCATATTTTCTCCACTTGATAATGACGTCTTTACTGTGTTCCATGGTATATCTAGTGCTTTGGAAATTCCTTTGTACCCTTCTCCTGACTGATATCTTTCAACAATGACAGGTGTGTAATGACTTCTATTTAACATGAGTTTGAATGTGATGGGTTCATTCTGAACACAGCCCCAGTTATAAGAGGGTGTGCACACTTATGCAACCAGGTTATTGTGAGGTTTTGTTTAATTTTTCCCCCCCTCAAAGATTTCAGCTGGTTTTGCAATTGAATTGTTCGCATTATAGGTCACATTAAAGATGGAAAAAGTTCTGACATGATTTATCTTTGTCTCATTCTTTAACATCGCAAGAACCTGGTATTTTAACAGGGGCGTGTAGACTTTTTATATCCACTGCATATATATATATTTATATATATATACATACTACATTATACATTATTCTATGAACCTCAGAGGTCTATTCTTCTATTTGAGGTCCCAAAAGCTTATGCATTGTTTTCTATCTTCACCCCATCTTCCATTAAAGACTCCATTTTCTCTTGGGCTAATGCAGCTATATCTTTTATTCTTTCATAAAATAACAGCACATTTCTGGTGTGTGTGTATGATATAAGTACTCAAGGAGACAGAGTGTCCTAGCTGCTGGCATTTAAAACCAATTTCAAGAGACACTCTGCTGCTGGGCAGTCGCATTAATACATGTCACAAGGTGTCTACGGGACTGTGTAGCTCGGGGCCGGAACAAATCCTTTCACAACAGATATGTAACTGCATTTGTAGAGCAGGAGGAGGATCACAACCAATATTGTGCACAACCATGGCAGCAGGATGGTAAGCGAGGTATATTAAATATACATAGGTTATGGTATGGGTATAGTGTGTATAATTCATTAGTAGCCAATGGCACTCTTACCTTTTTAGCAATTCAGTGACATAATCTTACTGCTTTAACCATAATTATGAAAAACCCACTGCAGAAAGAAGAGGTACATCTCAGCCTCAGCTCATGATTTAGTGAATAAATCCCACTAGTGTATTCATCAGACTTTACCTATGTATGTAATGAGAAGTGTCATCTGAATTCCAGTATGCCTTGTTACCGAATCACGAGAAGGATGTGGAATCAGTCTGTACATTTCTGCGCATCCCTCAGCCCCCGGCGTTAAAGGGGAGTTCCTACCTATGTTTTTATTATATGTGTCCAATTAAAAAGAAGTTTTCCAAATATTTTGCTCTTTTCAGTCCTGGTTTTGGATAATATATTTTGTTTTCAGGCGGTAGCATATTAGCCATTAGTATGTGTTCTAGCTGTGTTATCATAGTTCAATCTACTAGAATATGAGCCACATTGCAAGTGCCATGATTAAGTGCTTCGCTAGGAGAATTCTCAATATAGTCAGTATTTATAGATGGCTCTCTGTTCTGCTCAGTATTTATTGGAGAGTTTATAATTACCATCCTGCCCACCTTTAACTGTTATAAATATTTTATGAAGACCCAGTACAGCGTCATACTGCAGCAGCTAGAAATCATTCACATTTCTGATGATTCTGCTGAAGGCCGATTTGCTTTCTGGTATAGTAGCCTGGATGGCTTCTATTGCACCCTTCCACTGGCCACAGAGTCACGTTACCCATTAAAGTTTGGGGTCACCCAGGCATATGCTTCGTGTACCTAATGTGTATTCCTTTTTTTATGTAGAAATAGAAGAATATACCCCTTGTACCCTTGATGATATTAATAGCCCTGCATGTACTACTTTTTGATGATTACTTTGTAGATGTCTTACTATGAATAACAAAACTCAGGCTTTATCATGCTCATATTTAACATTATGGCTGTTATCACATCTTTATTGAAATAATAATAATAATAATAATAAAACAATAATAATAAAACAAAATGTAAAGGTATCTTTGAATGTAACTCTATGCATTTTATTTATTTTTCTTAAATTTTAACCAACAATAAACCACCTTTGAACCAACAATAAACCACCTTTCTGTAATCCGTTGTTACTAACAGGGTATAATAACATATGGCTATTGTAAAGACTAAAATATATGCGCTATTAACGCATTTGGAAAGGAAACAAAAACTGCATATTCATTTTCTTATTTAAACATAATGTGCTACTAGCTACGTCACACGAGTGTGTTGGTAACCTGCGGTACCTGTTCCCCAAGAAGAACAGCTCATAAAAGTATTGATAGCTGGAGCTAGAAGTCTGTCTGTGTATTGACTGCTCTTTTGACTGCTCTGCTTTTTTGAGCAGTCAATTGTATTTTGTAAGGAATAACCGGTGTTCTGCAAAAAACGATAACGACAAAGATATTTGGAAGATGTGCTTAAATATAGTACACAAATAGAATATACATATACATTCTTGTGTAGTGTATATCTCTCAACATACTCCTACACTAAATGACCTTTGTAACGAATCTCACGCATTTATGTTACGCCAACATTTTCATCCACAGATATTTTTTCCAGACATTACTCTGGAAATGAAGAGGTTTTTTAATGGTATTTTAGCTATAATTTTTGCCTGTAGTAGTTTCCTACCGTGTTGATGTAAATTCATGTAGAATATGCATATTTTTTCAGCCTAGTGTAAAGAGCGCATGGTATTTCACAAAGCGTAACATGCAAAGCTATTACAATATTACTCAACACCTTCAGGCAATTTTCAGTTTCAAAATGATTACAGTCTAGTTGAAGACTACAGGAACAATCCTTCAATCAGTGTTTGACCTCCACACCTTATCAGCCTTAAATTTCTTTAAGAAGACTGTATAATTACATACATTACTATGTGTATAACACTGTCTTTTATGCTCTCCTAAGGAAAGAAAAATACATTGATTTTCAGGGCACATTTTGCAAAAAAAGTGCAAAAAGGAAAAAGAAAAATACCCTTGTTAAGGAAATGATCCGCTCTATTATAAAAAGACATATTAATCAGAGAATTTTAAAATCAGACAAAAAGTAGTGAGCTGGGAAAACAATACAGCTTAAAAGGACATTCCAGCCATCATATGTACTTTTTTTTATACACCCATGATAGCTGTGATTGTTCATTGTTTGGGACGCTACATCAACATTTGCACTTGATGCATATGATAGACATGTCGTCCCTTTACATTTTTGTTATTTCTTTTTAAGTAAATGCATGAAGGGATTCTGCAGAATCCCCCATATGCATTCCCCCCGTTTCGTCATATCCAGTCAGCTCCGTGGCTCAAGGAAAGCTGGGGGTTGAGATCTGTTCAGACCCCCCAGTGCATATGTCTGGAAAGTGCTGCCATTGAGTTTAAAAACAGTCGGATCATGGAGGAGGAGGGCAGCTATTGTGTCAGGTAAGTGTTATATATATATATATATATATATATATATATATATATATATATATATATATATATCTTCTTTATGGGGGGGTCAAGGGCATTAAATGCTTCTGGGATGGTATATACTATACACTCACTGGCCACTTTATTAGGTACACTTTCTCAATTGTTTAACACAAATAGCTAATAAGCCAATCACATGGCAGCAACTCAATGCCTTTAGGCATGAAGAAGTTGGCAAGACAACTTGCTGAAGTTCAAACCGAGCATCAGAAGGGGGAAGAAAGGGGATTTAAGTGACATTGAACGTGGCATGGTTGTTGGTGCCAGACGGGCTGGTCTGAGTATTTCAGAAACAGAGACACCAGATCTCAATCCAATAGAGCACCTTTGGGATGTGGCGGAATGGGAGATTCAATCATGGATGTGCAGCTGGCAAATCTGCAGCAACTGTGTGATGCCATCATGTCCATATGGACCAAAATGTCTAAGGAATGTTTCCAGAACCTTGTAGAAAGTATGCCCCGAAGAATGAAGGCAAAAGGGGGTCCAACTAGCAAGCTATTAGCAAGGTGTACCTACTAAAGTGGACAGTGAGTGTATATTGAGCCACTGTAAAACCCACGGAGATGGATGATATATGTTAAAATGTATCATTAAAAATATAACTGTTAAAAAAAAATAACTAATTAAACTGTGTTTTTCTTTTATCTCAGAATGTAACATAACAAAGATTGTAAGTTCATAGGAGCTGGGTCCTCTTCTACTTAGTTATGTCTTACTCTGCGTTAATGCCATTGTAACTTTTGTATATTATCCATTTTTATTAATTTTCACTCGCCCTATTGACTATTATAATAGCGCTACGGAATCTGCTGGCATTCTAAAAGTGCAATATAACGCACTTAATATCAACTATTATCAACCATTTATATTTTACAAACATCTATTTTATATCTAAAATGTAAACATAGAAACAGTAAACATAGAAACAAGCATTCCTATTTGTATGCTCCACCATAAGATATGTTTTCGGGTGACAGGTCCATCATAATATTGGCAAGGCACGGCAGGAGCTGCAACCGTACATGCTGTTGTTTCAAAATTGGATTGTCCTTCAAGATCATGCTGACAGAGAATGAAAACTGATACATGGATACGCTGAACAAGTTAAACCATAGACTATTGATTAAGAGTCATGCCCTTTCCCTTCTGTCTGGAGGCGAAGATGGATATCTTATCTGTCTGACACTTTATATGCAAAATCTCACAGCCTCGGTTTGTTTGCTTATCTCGGAATCGATATAAAATACATCTGTCCTCCAAGAGTCTCAGATAGTTCTATTTATTCTGAAGAACAGTACTAAGTAGTCCCTCACCAGCCAAAAATAAAGCCTATTCCTTTACTAAGTTTGAAAGCACTAAATGGTGATTGTCTAGGTGACCCAATTAAAATCAGAATGGCCTATATTTGTATTGCTGATTGAGTACCTCCATAATAATATAGTCCAAATGATTTAGAAAAATAATTTTACAAGAACGTGTGTGCGGTTATTAAAGAGCATATCTTAATGTTCTGCTCCGATAAGATGTAAAACAAGTGTAAAGCAAGTTTTGTACCTAAGTATATACATTCTACAAAATTTCCCAGGAAAATGGCCAAAAGAAATAAATCTTTGGGTTCAGTCATTAACAATATAAAATGTTCTATCTTCCAAATACGTGTACGTATTAAGGCTTCTTCATAACACTTACATGATTCCACTTAGGAATCAGGTACATGGAGATGTGTTCAGCACTTTTATAACTTGCACCTTGCATTCTTAAAATCATCCCACACTTTATTATGGTGGTGTAGACCAGGCAAAGTAGGGTTTTTTCCCCATAATAGTGAAAATGGTGCTACTACATGTAAGGGAAACAGTGGCATAGCCATGCTCTTGCTTCTTCTCAGTGAAAGGAGCAACACATCAACAAGAGAGATTACTAGATTCTCCTTTTCCTCTGGCCCATAACCTAAATCCATGTCGTCATTGACATAATCAAGGACCATGTTCTTTTCCCCTAATTGCATAAAGGGGAGTAAGGCCCATTACTGCTGTAAGATTAGACCTACCTTCATCTTTCTCACTTTTCTCTGGACTAAAAATAGACTTGCTACTATCATCTGACAGTACCTGTCCATCTTTGCTCTGGGGTGTTAGAAATATTGCGGTTTCTGGTGGCTGGTGGGACTTTATTTGGGAGGAACCGATTGATATGGCTGCCTGAGAAGGAGCTCCGGCTGGTTCCACAACAACCCAAAAGCACCTGACCATGGTAGGAGAAGAGTATAAGGGGTTCTTATAAACTCCCCGGAAACATCCCTAAATGTCAGGTCAGGTTACTAGACATTGTCATCCTATTAGTTCTAAATTGCATCTTTATCAATTGGCTAATTTCCGAACCTCCCATGGTATCACTCTTCAAAGCAAAGACGCACCAGCTCTTAGCTATAGCCAACAAGGAACACATTTTATGACACCTGGGACCTATTTTTTATGCTAATATACATTCATACAAGAGAACCTATCCAATTAAGTCAAACAAATCAGTTTGCCCCAGAGCCAGGAACATGCTTAGGTTGGGCATAGGGCGGGTTATGTCATAAAGTCCTTAATTTATGCAGCTTGTATTATATGCACCCTGGCATTTTCACATGACCAGCACCCGAAATATACCTGTTCTAGTTACGGGAAAGAGAATGAATCACTGTACAGAGAAAAGTGTTATATTGGTTAATGATGATGATTTAAATTTATCTCCCTTGTGCCATTTAATTGCCATGAGAATAATAAAAAATTTAAAAAAGAAATATAACAAAGCTGACACCAGTAGTAGTTTTATTCCGTGCTTAATCATAGAAGAATTTACAAGCAATCTCCACATTTGACCCCCCCAAAGCACCAGCACATGAACGTTCCGTGATGCCTTGGTAGTAATTAAATTGTGCCTAAATTTGGTAGGTTGGGTGGAGAAGATTTAAACACTAGTATGACCAGGATCTAGTATTTCTGTCTCCAAGAAAGAGCTTCTGCCTACTTGGGCTGGCATCCCAGGGTTCATCAGACTGGTTTATCCTCTTCAAGACCGGGACGTACCTGGTACTTCCTGGTCACAGGTCACCGCCAGACAGGGACTTACCAGGTACATCATCGATGATGCGCGATCCAGCGTCGCTATGAACGCTGGGATCGCGAGGGGCGGCTGCTACTGACCACTGGGTGTCCCCAGCGATCCATAGGAGCCACTCTCCCTCAATTCCGTGCACGTGATCGCTTTGAAGTGAATCACGAGCACGGAATTAAAATATTTTTTTAAAAAACGCGGTCTTCTGAAGGGGTTATTATACACTCTTACCACCTCTGCTCACATCAACAAAATTGGAATCACATCGTTTCACAGACATTTTCAAATTAAGATTTTGGTCAGTCAGTGGTGTGCACAATGAAAATGAATACGTTTGATTGTCAACTAGACTATATCTTCAGAAGCATATAGATACTTTGGCGAGAGTTCAGAGGGGCTACTAAACTGGTTCATGGATTGCAGGAGGCAAAACGCGTTGTGGAAATGAAACAAAAATTTTTTGGACTTCGGACTATTTATATTTGCTGCTACTTACTTTCATGGAAGATACTTTTATATTCTTATGGTGTTATAAAAAGTTTTACTGACACTACCCTCTTCTTGCATTTTTCTGCTGCATGGTGGAGCATTGTCTCAGAAATATATAGTTACCCTTTGTGGTCCCCTTTGAGCTGAATATACCAAGCAGGATCTGCTCAGGTAAATGTGAGTGAGCATTTTTATTTTTCTATTTAGGCTCCCTTGTTAAGATATATTACACATTTTTTTCTTTGTTCCCATATGTTATTACTGCTTGGTTGATATCCTTTAAGAGGATTACTATACCTTGTGTGAGATAGGTCTGGGATCGCCCCTCGCTGAGGTCAAGGGACAAATGCCCGTCTTCATTCAAACCAGGCAAACAGCACTAAGTTCGTGCAATCTGACACAGGGTCAGGTTTATTAGAAAGGTTGCAAAGACAAAAGAAATATAACAACACAGCAACAAAAGAAATACCTTGCCTGTCCGGCACTTACTATACAAGGGATGTCCCTCACTACCAGCTGGAGAGCTTCTCTCTGCCAACTTAACATAATATGTCCAGCAACCTTTACTCACATGTCTCTCCCACAGACAGGCTTTCTCTGTCCTCAGCCAGAAAGCTACCTGCCCTCCTGGCTTCCCTTTTATATCCGCCCTCTCATTCACCTAAATTAATCACCTAGCAGGTGGAAGACTCAGGTGTTACTTCACATAGGAAAGGAATCCAGGAGAAACATACCTCCCTTCCACCACCAATCCTACATGAATGTCACACTTGCAATAAGGTAATTACACAGTGTGTAGAGGGGGTTAGTGCACCTCTTCATTTTCTTTTTGGTTCTTTATTTGTTTATTCTAGCAGTGAGACACTAGCAGATTTGGAGCTGCTTTCCATACAACAGAGGAGCAGTATACTTTTTCAGTTGTATGGATAAAACGTACAAGGAAAGGTTCAAGGATCTTAATATGTATAGCCTGAAAGAAAGGCAAGACAGGGGGATAGGATACAAACATTTAAATACATACAGAAAATATGGGCATGGGTGTGTATGTATAAGTGTATGTAAGCATGGATGTCTATGTATAAGTGTCAGGGTCCAGTGGTCAGAATACACCGCAGCGACTCACCGGAGTACCCGCCACCCGCGGGTACCGGGTCCAGCGCTGTGTACCCGCTACCCGCGGGTACGGGGTCCATCGCCGCAGCATCCATCTTCTCTTCTTCCTCGAGCGGCTGGTACTAAGGGCGCGTGCGCGCCCTCTAGCTTAACTTTATTGTTTCCATTCGGGGAACACAGACTGCATGCTCGGATGATGTCCCGCCCCGAGGGGCGGGGCGTAACCGAGCGGCAAGTTTAAAAACGAGTAAATCAGTTATCATGCTTCCCTAAGCATCGCCTGAGTGACCTCTATTGCTGATTATTGTGTACCAGACCCGGCTTGCCTTGACTCCTCTATTTATTGACCCTTCGTGTACCAGACCCGGCTTGCCTACGTTTATCCTTTTGGTTCCTCCTTGGCGTCTAAACAGCTCCTGCACCTGTGTACCGATTTTTGGCTTCTCCTTGACTTCGTTTTTGGGACTGATTACCTAAATATCGTGCCTGTTTCTCCTGCATACTGGTCTCCGCTCCTCTTCAGTCACTTCTGTCCAGTTCCTGACAATAAGTGCATGTGTGAAGACTAATGTCTATGTATGAGTGTGTGTGAGCATGAATGTGTATGTATAAATGTGTATGAGCAAGAATGGTGACGCTTGAGTTGACATCATCTCCCATATCCTCCAACAGGGTCACTAGACATGGCAAAATGTCAGCGCTTTCAGGGACGTCACTTCTCCCCGAATGGAGGATTTGGGTGGAAGTTTCCGCTGAGATGCAGGCAAAGATAGCAGACCAGAGAGAAGATGCAGAGAGCAAAAGATACAGAAGCAGAAGTGGTCGGCAGAACAAGATGTGGTCGGCAGAGAAGTTAGAGAAACTTTAGAGTGTGTGAGAGAGTGAGTGAGAGTGAATGTGGTCAGCGTGCAACAAATGTTGTTCCCAATTTAAAAATGCACCTAAATTTCCCTGCCTGGGCAGGGTCCAAGGATGAAATGCATCTCCCACACACAAACACTCCCACCAAAACCACACCCATATCCATTATGTTATATCATTAATAATAATAAAATTCACATGCTCTCTCACACTCTCACTTACTTTCAGTCTCTCAATGTCTTCCTACCTTGTCTGCCAACTGCTTCTGTTTCTCTGTCTCCTTTCCCACAGCTCTGCTTCTTCTCTTACCTCTTCCTGCTCTTCTGTCTTCTTTCTTTGCTTCTCCCTATGTCTTCTTTGTGAACCTGACCTCTCAGATCCTATATTTTGGCACTCCCCTTGCCACCCAGTAACTCACATATACACTCAGACACATCTGCACAGATTTACACACTTACGCCAACAGACATACACATACACACTCTACATACACATACACCCTACACACTCATGTTAACATATACTTCACTACACACTTACACATACATATCCATGATCACACACAAATACCCATCAATGCTGACACACATACGCATTCACGCTTACACACACTTACACATACACATTCATGCGTACACACTTACACATACAAATGCATGCTCCTCACACACACATCCATGCTCACACACACATACACACTCATGCTCACACACAAACTCTTACACATTCATGCTCACACACAAACACACATTCATGCTCGTACAAAATTTCACATTTATATCCTTGCTCACACACATACACATCCATGCTCACAAACACAAATACATCGATGCTCACATACTTACACAGAAATTCATGCTCACACACACTTATGCATACATATCCGTACTCACACACATCCATACTTACATACACACACACATGTATGTCCTTTTCCCCACACACACCCATGCTCACAAACATTCATGGTTACACACATACGCATCCATGCTCACACAAACATCCATGCTCACACACTTCCATAAACACATACATGCTGATACATACTTATCCATACCCATCCATCCTTACACACTTTCACATACACATCCATGCTCACACACCATGTACACATACATGCTTATTCACACTTACACATACACATGCATGCATACTCCCTCACTCACCCCATTACCTCAACCACAGCTTTTCCTCTGGCTATGATCAGTCTCATGTTTAACCAAAGGGTCATGTAACTTTGCCTTACGTGACCCCGCTAAATTGCTGTCAAGTTGATGTGATTAATACTAGAACTTGAGACACTCCTGAGCGGGGGAACATGGTAGGGCAAACCATTAAGTTGCTGTCTGCTGGGTAGTACCATTGTTTTTTCAATGGATATTTCTCCTCTGTAATAGCACATGCGATCTAAAACTTAAGCTGCTGAGTAAATATGTTTTGTAGAGCTGGCTATTTCACTGTCTGTTCTTGGTTTGTATGCTCTTTTTCCTTTTTTTTTGCACCTCAAGTGTCAAAACATGGACATCCTTGTTTTAGAGAGATAACATCCACACCTTAGTGGAAAGTCTCTTGACAAATGAAACAAGTATCCTGTAGTACATACAGATATTTGTGCATCATTGTATGCCTTTCTCTAATGAATTATTACTCTGGTATAATCTACCCCATATCTGCCTAAACCACCAAAATATTTGAAGTAGTCATAGAACAGGAAATGCTGCATTCTTCATTCGTCAGATAGATGTCAGTATAGCACCACATTTTATCTAGACCTCTGAAGGCTGATTCGATTGTGAATGTGGTGAATATGCCCTAAAACAATAGCAATAACACTGAAAAACACCAATAAAATGTTTATATTCTGTTAGAACTTTCCACTATTTCCTGCTCCCAGTCTAGAACAAGTTACAAGAAGAAATATAATAATCACCCTGTACCCATCAGGGACCCTATCAAGTATAGTTTGCTCTCTTTGGGAGAGTGTCTACATTATGCAAAATAATAATAAGACTAGCTTGAGAAAATTTAAAATTACATATTACTTTAAGTCCACCCAAAAGAACAACCCAGAAACCAAAATCCAAAGTATATGTCCCCTACACAAGAATCCCCCGCAATCCCAAACATATTTGTCTTAATGGTGTCCTCCCGGTAGACGTGAGCAAGAAGGTCTACATCTGCACACTCTTTTACACTTAGAGTGAAGATTCAGTAGCGTCTTAAGTTTTAGCTGACCTGTGCCATTACAGAGAAAAGAAACTCCACCTAACCTTGTATTTCAGTTCTGGACTGTGCTCATGGGCTGATCAGACTGATATGTCGATGCAGATTGTTCCTCGGTTATGACACAAATGAGCTAGACACTCCTGGGGGGTACTCGGTAGGACAAGCTATTTAGTCACTGTCTGCTTTTGGATGATTTAACCTCATTGTACACATTGTTTTCCATTTTGTGGCTAAATTGGGTTTTTATAGAGTTCCAGTAGTTCAGTGGGATAGCAAAGCCTCCTTAGGTATCTGTAAACCTTAAATAGAACTTGGTGGTGGCAGCGAATAAAGTTTGGGGGTCATGTGAGAGTCAGCAGATGGTGGTTCCTGCTGTTGAAGTGTCTAAGACACCTTGTTTCTAGAGATATAACGTCCACTGGGAAGTCCTATGACGGCTGAAACATAGATCTGGGATTGAGACTGTTTTGACTAATGTTGCAAAGTCATGGCATGGATGGTCATTAAGGGAGAACATTTATGCATACTAGGGGTCTGTGCAGTTACAGACAATGCCCACAGTGCATCATGATAGAGGAGACCTCACTAAATTTTTTCTGGCCGGGTTTTTAAGATCCCTGAAAAGAACTCGGTTTGTATAGATTCTTTTCAGGATCTCACATGGAGGGTAGTAGTGGGATTCAATCTTTTTCGTAACCACTTCCGAGCTTTCTTACTAAAAAAATAAAAACCTTACACACACACAGAGACCCAGGCAGTCTCACACACACAGAGAAACTCAGGCAGTCTCACACACACACAGACCGAGGCAGTATCACACACACACACAGAGAATCAGGCAGCCTCACACACACACACACAGAGACTCAGGCAACCACACACACACACACAGGCTCAGGCAGCCACACAAACACAGGCTCAGGCAGTCACACAAACACAGGCTCAGACAGCCACACACACAGATTGTCCCAAAAGTTGTGTTATAAGTAAGTAAAGTTTACTGTAAAAAGGCACTTTGAACAATTTCAAGCTGTTTAGCAATTTGACTCAAATTTGTATATGCCGTTTTGACCTTTTTTCAAAAAGTATACCGTATTGGCTCGAACATAGGCCGCACTTTTTTCCCCCACTTTAAGTCTTTAAAGTGGGGGTGCGGCCTATATTCGGGGTCTAGCACCCGACGCCTGGGACATGCAGTCCCGGGCGCCGGGCAGGCAACGGGGTTAGGATACAGATCCCCCGCAGCGGTGCAAGGACCTGCATACTACTCTCGGATGTGCTCAGACAGCCTCCCCTGCCAGCACTTTCCACGGAGGGAGTGCCGGCACGGGAGATTGTCTAAGCGCATCGCGCAGACGTTCACCAGCAGCGGCGATGTGCATAAACAGCCCCCGCTGCCGGCACATCTGCACGAGGTGCTTTAACAATCTCCCTTGCCGGGAATTCCCACGGGGGGGAGTCCCGGCAAGGGAGATTGTTAAAGCACATCATTCAGACGTGCCGGCAGTGGAGGTTGTTAACGCTTGCATCGCCGCAGCCGGTGAACGTCTGGGCGATGTACGCTAACAATCTTCCTTGGCGGCACTTCCCACGGCGGAAGTGCCAGCACCGGAAGTTGAGGACGCGTACTGCGTAGCTGTCCCCCGCCGGCCCTGCAAGACCCCGGGGAGTCTGCACCGGTAAGTCTAGGGGGGGGGGCTCTTGGGGGCAGAGTGGCAGCATATCTCAGGGGGGTAGAGTGGCAGCATATCGCGGGGGGGCACATCTCGGGGGCAGAGTGCATATCTCAGGGGGGGATAGAGTGGCAACATATCTCGGGGGGGCAGAGTGGCAGCATATCTGGGGAGGGCAGAGTGGCAGCATATCTGGGGAGGGCAGAGTGGCAGCATATGTAAGTGTAAATCTCAATCTAAAAAGCACCAGTGCATGCTTTTAATTACCATTAATTAATGCTAACTACCATTATACCGTATTGGCTCGATTATAAGCCGCACCATTAAAGTTTAGTGCTGTTTTAAAGATACATTTATTTTTAAGGAAAAAATACACGTATATTAATCATAATGCACCTTACTTATAGATATGCCACCCTGCCCCCCGATATGCCACTCTGCCCTCCCTGATATGCCACTCTGCCCCCCGATATGCCACTGTGCCCCCCGATATGCCACTGTGCCCCCCTGATATGCTTTATGCCCTCCCCAGATATGCCACTCTGTCCCACAGATATGCCACTCTGTTCCCCTGATATGACACAATTTTCAAATTAGAGCAGCCCAGGGGGTGCCCCCCCCCTACCCACACACCTTGCCACCCTATCCCTGTAGGATATAATGACATATCCTGGTTCTCAGTCTCAAAAGGTGTCACAACTAAGGAATATACCCTGTACTCATCCTTTTACTGCTGTTGGCTGGTCTGAGGGGGATCACCGATCTTCCCAACTGGCCCTGCCACCAGTAATACAACTAAGGAGCAGTGCACTCTTACACATGCATCCCAGTATGGACCAAATCATGCTGGGAGTCTGGTATGCTAATGAAGATTTTGTGATGGCACAATCGACCAAAATTTAAAGACCCAAGTGAAACCTGAAAACTTGCACATTCACCGGAACTTGAGAACTGACATTCACAGGATATGCTTAAAATAAACAATATGACAAGATAAAATGTCATTGAATGCATTCAACTGGCTGTAAACAGTGGGTTGCTTATGTACTACAGCTTTCTATAATGTACTGCAGCATACAGTACTTTGCTTAGTATGTGCAAAATAGAAATGTTGATGCAAATCATGATGTCATAACCTTTCCACATAATTTGTATAGGGTAAGGTGTGGTGTTAACCCATGAGCTGAGACATTTAACTCTACAGTTGTTAACAAAGGGAAAAAGACAGTAGGAACAAATAGCTACAATTACACCAAAGAATGTGTGCGTTATGAATGAGGTCATGAGGTTATTTTTAGAACAGGAATAACCAAAGGTTCTCACAGGCAAAAATGGCGATGTTGGAAGGAAGTTAATAACATACTCCATAGTATGGGGAGTTGAAAGAGCATGGGAAATAAGGGCGGATTTTGTCTCTTTTGGATCTTCATCATTGTCATGGGATTAATTGCTGGTAGACAACTGCCTATATTTATATATATTGTTATGGCTTCATCCAATTGCCTGCTGGCTAGAAATGTAACAGTCCAAAAAAAAAGGACACTAGCGGTCCACCAGTTATTAACGTTGCACAGACTACCAGAGAGAAAGCAACAAATAGGTTCATTTACTAAGGTGAGAGTTTGAAGAAGAGTTGGAATTCTTAAGACAAGGGATATTCTGCATTATCACTCCCTGGAAGGAGGATGCCATACAGCAGGCATGTCCAAAGTCCGGCCCGCGGGCCAATTGCGGCCCGCGTTCCGGACTGATACGGCCCCCAAGTGAGCCACGGGACTTGGCGTCATCAGCCGGCGCAGGGAGAAGGAAAGCGCGAGATTTGGGCTTTCCTTCTCCCTGCGCCGGCACACACCCCTCAGTAGCGTACCGAGCGGGGGGCGGTCCGCACCGGGTGCCGCTCATCAGAGGGGTGGCAACTTGCCGGCACCCCTCCAGAGACGGACAGTAATGTCCGCCGCTGGAGGAGCAGGCTCGCAAGGGAGCGGTATCGGAGGTCTTTAACAGACCACCGGCTCCCTTGAGTGATTTTAAGCCGGTTCAAGGATCTCCCTTGAACCCGGCTTAAAATCACTCAAGGGAGCCGGAGGTCTGTTAAAGACCTCCGATACCGCTCCCTTGCGATCCGCGCGGCAACAGCTGTTGTGCGCCGGGGTTTGTTGTCAGATCCCGGCGCACAACACTGAAGCCGCGCCCACCGCTGTCCGTGCCCTCTGAACCCCGTGCCCTCGGAAGAAGACAGAAGAACTGAAGAAGAAGAGGAGCGAAGAGCAGGAAAAGGAGCTGTAACGAGAAAAGAGGAAAGGTAAGAAAGCATACAGTGAGAGTGGATTGGTGTATGTGTGTGGATTGGTGTATGTGTGTGGATTAGTATATGTGTGGATTGGTGTATGTGTGTGGATTGGTGTATGTGTGGATTGGTATATGTGTGGATTGGTGTATGTGTGTGGATTAGTATATGTGTGGATTGGTATGTGTGTGTGGATTGGTGTATGTGTGTGGATTGGTGTATGTGTGTGTGGATTGGTGTATGTGTGTGGATTGGTGTATGTGTGTGGATTAGTGTATGTGTGTGGATTGGTGTATGTGTGTGGATTGGTGTATGTGTGGATTGGTATATGTGTGGATTGGTGTGTGTGTGTGGATTGGTATGTGTGTGTGGATTGGTATATGTGTGGATTGGTATATGTGTGGATTGGTATATGTGTGGATTGGTATATATGTGTGGATTGGTATGCGTGTGTGGATTGGTATGCGTGTGGATTGGTAAATGTGTGAGAGTGATGGGTGTTATGCTGTACTATTTCCAATGTATTTTTCATGATATAATTATGCTCTAAAGTACATCATAACTCCCATCACTCTATACTGTTCCATACAGTGGCAGAGCTGGGAGACAGAGGCCTTGCACCCCCACCGCAGGACTCCTGAAAGGTAAGTGAACTTCAAAGAGGGAGAGGGTAGATAGTTAGGAGGGGTAGATAGGGCAGAAGGGAGCGAGAAGGGGTAGATAGGGCAGAAGGGAGCGAGAAGGGGTAGATAGGCCAATCATACTCCTATCATGCCAAGTCTGCGAGTGCCTCCTGGAATCTGGGTATGCCTGGGCATGATAGGAATGTGATTGCTGTTAACAATTATATATATATATATATATATATTGTTATTTAATTGTTTTGTCCTATTTTGGTGTGTTACTTACTTTAAATAAGTGTTAGATTTTTTTTATGGTGTGTGTGTGTGGGGGGGTGCCACATACAGGATCCGCCCCGGGTGCCAAATACTCTAGGTACGCCCCTGCCCTCCCCTACACAATTTCTTCATCAGATGCCCTTGTGGCTGTGTGTGCCGGCGCAGGGAGAAGGAAAGCCCAAATCTTGCGATCTCGGACGTCGCTAGATTTGGGCTTTCCTTCTCCCTGCGCCGGCACACACAGCCACAAGGGCATCTGATGAAGAAATTTGTAGGCAGTGGCGGAACTACCGGGGTCGCGACTGCGACCGGGCCCTGGAGTTCTGCCAGTCAGTGGGGCCCAAGGGGTGCCGAGCGGTCGCTGAAAACGACCGCTCGGCACCTCTTGGGCCCCCCTGACTGACAGAAATCCAGGACTCCTCTGCTCGCCGCTGCCTGCCTCTGCGCTGCCCAGAGTGCAGTGTTGGAAGTGTGAGGTGTTTGTCTCGGGTGCCGGCGCTTCACGCTGAGCGCTGGCATATGACGGCACTCAGCAGTGAAGCGCCGGCACCCGAGACAAACGCCTCACGCTCCCAACACAGGAGTTGACGGTAAGTGACCTACAAAGGGGAGTAGGGAGGGAGTGGGTAGATCGTGAGAAGGGGGGGTAGGGAGGGAGGGAGAGGGTAGATCGTGAGAAGGGGGGTAGGGAGGGAGAGGGTAGATCGTTAGAAGGGGGGTAGGGAGGGAGAGGGTAGATCGTGAGAAGGGTAGGGAGGGAGAGGGGAAATTGTGAGAAGGGGGGTAGGGAGGAAGAGGGGAGATTGTGAGAAGGAGGGGTAGGGAGAAGGAGGGGTAGGGAGGAAGAGGGGGAGATTGTGAGAAGGAGGGGTAGGGAGGAAGAGGGGAGATTGTGAGAAGGGGGGTAGGGAGGGAGAGGGGAGATTGTGAGAAGGGGGGTAGGGAGGGAGAGGGGAGATTGTGAGAAGGGGGGGTAGGGAGGGAGAGGGGAGATTGTGAGAAGGGGGGTAGGGAGGGGAGATAGTGAGAAAGGGATAGATGTGGTATGCCGTTTTCAATAAACTTTGCATAAAATAGTTAATTTGCATTTAATTTTAATGGTTCAGAAAATGTCAGGCAAAATGGTCGGCCCTCGCACATGTTCACTTCATCAAATCTGGCACTCTTCGAAAAAAGTTTGGACATGCCTGCCATACAGGATCTGTATTTTATAAAAACACAATTCTTTAAGCATGTGCTGATTTTAGATGCATAATATGAGCGGAAAATTTGCGTAAGGATTCTAAACATTCCACTTAAATATTTATTAAATGCGTCCCCTATCTGATTATAGGAAGTTATGTTTCTTTCAACAATTCTTGCTGCTGTTGTTTAAAGCAACGCATGGTCTATCCATAAGAATGATAGCAATGTCATAGCAGGGGTGGTAACTAGGTAGATACATACCAGACATTTCCTAATGGGTGCTATTTGTGTTCCCTCAAATTGTCTGGATTCTTATTAAACGCAAGTGCCAGCGCGATCGGTAGGGTGTCATTTCCACCATTACAGGCGTGTTAAGTCCACCAAGTAAGATGCTGTTCATTCCACATTCATTGATTGTACCGGCTACCCTTGTGTGGTTTTTACTTCTTCTTGTAATGCTGGTTCCATATAATATAATTACACCAATTGTAATATGGGTAACTAGGCAGACCTGCCCTCACTCTATATCTACTTTACATACATACATTGTATGTATGTTAAATGAGAAAGAAATGCACGGCTGTTTTTATACCTTGGGCTCCTGTCCAGAAATCCAAAAAAACGAACCATCATCTGACCCCACACATAACGTGAGGTGCAACAGGGGCATATCTGTATAGAGATTACAGACTTGCTGGAGGCTATTCTATAAATGAGAGGCCAGTGTTGATTTCCATGTGCTAACCTGTGGTCCATAATGAAAACTGTAGCAAACCAAGGAATTGGAAACAAATTATGGCTGTGATAATTGCTCGAATCTGCCCAAAGCCATAGTTTGACTGAGACAGGGCACTAAAACACTACGTTCTTTGTCCCTCCCTTTACACTTTGGTGATTTCTAGTGACTCCCAAACTTCTCAATTCTCATACCTACTAAAATGTATGTGTATAAATTATATACAGTGGTAAGAAAACGTAAATGAACCCTTTGGAATTACCTGCCATATCATCAGGATGTCTGGTGTGAACGACTAGTTGTATTTGTGTGAGAGCATGGATGTCTAAATTGTGTGTGTGAGAGCATGGATGTGTCATTGTGTGTGCATGTGTGAGAGCATGGATGTCTTATTGTATGTGTGTGTGAGCATGGATGTCTAATTGTGTGTGTTTGAATGTATGTGTTAGTAAGAGTATGAGTAATTGTGTGTAATTTGGGTAAGTGTGTTTGCATATATGTACCAGAGTGTATGTTGGAAAGGGGGCAAGGAAGGCACAGACAAGTTGTTTGGGGGCAATGATGGCACATACCAGCTGTTGGGAAGGGCCCAGGGCAATTTTTACAAAAGGGCCCTGTGGTTTCTAGTTATGCCGCTGGGTTAATGTCTGGGCTCTGACTGGGCCACTCCAAAAGGGCAGATTTTGTCCTGGTACCTCACCCACCTTCTACTGAGCTTTAGCTGGCGGTCAGCCACTCTGACATCATGCTGTATGATACCATGATAAACTTGGGAATTCATTGCCCCCTTGATTATGGCAAGCTGTCCAGTCCCCCAGGCAACACAGCATTTTGGCCGTGTGCCCACTTCTAGGGAGAGTAGTCACCGTAGTAAATTGTCTCCATTTATAAACAATTTGTCTAACTGTGGACTGATGAATACGTACATGAACATACAAAGATTACTTTGTGTAAAGCAACGATTATGCAACTCAACAATTCTTGATTGTGGGTCTTTCAAAATTTTTCACATGAGCAGATGATTCTTGAGAATGACAAACTCAAAATATTTGAGTGTTTTTTACGCTCTAAAACACACATTCTATCCCATTTCATTCATGGGACTTCAGGTTTGCCAGCTCCTGACTAGCTTTTGTTGAGGTGATTAGCCAAGGGGTTCACGTGAATGTTAGAATGATGTATTCAATATGGACAAGAACTA
This sequence comes from Spea bombifrons, assembly GCF_027358695.1. NCBI lineage: Eukaryota > Metazoa > Chordata > Amphibia > Anura > Pelobatidae > Spea > Spea bombifrons. The sequence continues at coordinate 55,254,308 of NC_071087.1, forward strand.
TACAACACTTTGTGTGTTATTGGTTAAAACAGATTTTGTTTGCTCGTTATTGTAACTTACATGAAATGTTGGTGTGTGTGTGCCCATCAACCCCAACTGCAAGCTCTCAACACAGCGTTCTCCATTTACCTCTGCAACAATCAAGTGGTCACCCAAGCAGTCCTTCTTCTACTGTCTCATTTCCTCCTCAAAGACCCAACAGACTGCAAGCTCACAAGACAAGGGTCCTTCTGCAGCAATGCCTTAGCATATGTTAAAGTTATTATTGTTAGATTTTCTTCTATTGTAACAGCACTACAGAATCTGCTGTGTAAATATATATATATAACTATATATATATGTATATATATGTGTGTGTGTGTGTGTGTGTGTGTGTGTCTATTTTCAGTATGTGTCCACTTTCACATACACCTTTAGTAATAAACTGTACAAGAATGTAGTAATAAAGGCAACTCTCACCGAGCCTGCACCACTTTTTCAAAGCGGGGGGGGATACCAAGAGTTTCCTTCAGAAACGAGCACTCCGCATGCCCCATACTATCAGTCTGTGACTAGTATTGACTTCAGTTTTCACCCCCTCCAGCAGACGTCGGCAGGGATCTGCTTTTGTTTACTGAGCTCTTTTTCCTGTGTGTGTGAGAGGGAGAGCGAGCCTTCCCCACCCCCCTTATCCTGAAATGCTGAGACCCTCCCCTGTGGTGGCCATGTTCCTACAGCTCTGGATGAGCGGTATTCAGTGAGGGCTGGCAGAGCTGGGCTGCGTGCAGCATCTGAGCGGATCGTATGCTTTGCCTGCGTTTCCTTTTGCGCGCACCCTTCGGACAGCAGCATGGCAGTCGCAGTGGGAAGACAGACTGTAAGTTATCCAAGGGTTAACTACACCTTTTTTTTTTCTTCTCTCCATCAAATTCTGCCCCCCCCCGAACGTAACTACACTTTCATTGTAACGTTCTGCCACACTCCATGTGCCCATAGGCTTCCATTGGCCATCAGCGCGTCCAGTTGCTTTTTACATTACATGTATGGGCTGGAATATTTAATTCCCCATCCTCACTCTTTGTACCCCATAGTAGCCCCCCCCCAACTCCTTCCATCCCTTTAACCTGATCTTCCCATTTCCCTCCCTTTTGCATCCTGTGCTTAGGATCAGGAGATGAATAAATCATCTTGCAATAGCGTAGGAGGGAGTTATATAATTCACATAACGGATTCACGTGTCTTAGCCTAGAAACCCATCTGGATCACTAGATCACTCTCTAGATCCGTTGAATGGATCACTGGGGGTTTATGGTGTGCAGCCCCCCCCCCCTATTAAAAAAAAGAATCAGAATAAGAAAAGTGTATTTTTAGACCTGGCCATGCGTTTCTGCCAGCAAACTCTTTGCCAGCTCTTGCTTTACTCACTGCGTGGGTTTCCAATGAGCTTTCTGCGTGGGTTTGATGTGAGTGGGTGAGCAAAACTGTTATGGTGATGTGCAGCACCGTGGGATTAAAGATCTTGTATATAATATACCATGGTGCTGCTGGGCAAAAATTACTTCCTAAAATGATCCATTGGTTAAAAAAAAAAATGTCAATGATCTGCTGGGAAGAATGATAGCTTGGAATGTTTTTCTGATTTTGTCTAAATATCCCCCAAAAATGGTTTATCGTATCAGTCTGGAAAGTATTAATGATGTTACAAACCCTCTTCTTTTTCATTCTTTTTCTCTTGCTTGTTTGTTTACGTGAAAGTTGCTGCAGCTTCTCCAGTAGAGTTGTCAGTCTGGCACACAAAGGGTGGAAGCGCCACAGAAGCTAGTGGGTTAATGCTGCTCCTATGTGACCCTGTTGCCTAAAGTTTATTGTGTTTGTAGGATTACTGTTGTTTTATGTTATTCTCTCTGTAAGACAATCAGACTCATTTATTAGTCTTGATTTAAATACCAGGGTGTGGTCCTGCATACGGTCCTCTGGACCAAGTCTCTAGAAAGTTACTGATATTCCTTGAAGATTCGGAGAGAGGAAAGAGAGATGTAACAAGGAGCTCTCTGTATTTTGGCTTGTGTTAACCCGCTAGCGTTTTTTCTTGTATGTCAGCAAGAGGGGGTGATAAAGGTTAGAATATAAGATTTGAAGGCATCTCTTTGTTGGCTGTGATGGCCGGATGGAGAGGCCTCTCCCCATCCCGCACTCCTCTCCCCCTCCCAATCCACCCCTTGGACAAACAGTTATCTTTTCCTCTCTGGATCAAGCATAGCTATCTGCGGCGTGTGTGCAGGCCATGTGTAAGGAAAGGAATACCCCCTTTTAAATGATATAGATCAAAAGTTTTTTGCAACTATAGAGCTTTGTGAGCTCAGCGTGAGTTTTTTTTATGGGCTGGGGTATGCATTAACTCTCTGGCACACGGGAGGTTAAAAATATCTTTTGTATTTCTACCCGCTGCCGCAGCTATGTGTGCACGAATAACAGAAAACTATTTAATATATGACTTATGATTCCCCCTAAAAATAAATAATCGTCTATAATGTCGGAAATTCGTCGGAGAATTCAGAATCTCAACACCGGAGGGATTTTCGTACGTAGATTTGACTATGTGTTTTAACCCATTTTTGGGAAAGCTGCGTGCATTGATCTTGAAGCCTAATTTAATAGTTAATGTAAGTTAAAATAACAGATGATTTAATCCTACTTTTCATTCATGTTCACTAGCAGATAATATAAAGCTGTTCAGAAGTAAGGAATAAAACATCCCGTGTGTCACACCCGCTCTTATATACGGTACAAGAAGCTTGAAGTTTGTAGCCAGCTTACATTTGATCTTTTCTTGGAACTGACTTCACTTATTAAATATCCAACCGTTTTCTTATGTCAAAATATAGTTAATACTTCTCAATGTTCCAAAAAACAAACATAAGCCAGCATGCACCTACTTCCGGAGAATGGATTGTCGTTTGGCTTTGGTGTCATGAAAAATATAAATTATTTATCTGTTGATTATTGGTAGAATAAAATAGAACTTTTTGAGTTTATCTGCTTGGATATCAATGCATTGCCTCCAGTTTATTTAGGGAAGAATTAAAAAAGAGAAATTGTAGAGAGTCACACCCAAATAATACAATACGATTGCTAATCGTGGTGCGACACTCCAAGACTCTTGCCCAAAAAAGCCTATAAATGACCAAAAATAAAGGACATGCGCATACTAAAACATTTCACAATACGCTATTACAAAAATAAAGCAATACTGTATGGAAAAAAGTTATAAAAAAATGCATAAAAATATGCATAAATGGTTAAAAAAAAAAAGCAATACCAGTGAGCGGTAACACAGAGAACCCCCATGGTTTTGGCAGAATGTCTTTATTAAGGGTGATCTGGTGTGTGCCTCCTCCGTTTTATGTTTAGGGAAGAAGCTCTGATGAAATTGAAGCCCATTTAAGATCCACACTTCAACCTCCCCTCCCCAGTGAGGTCATAACATAAGGTTTGCATATGGAATACACACAAAAAAGGGCCAGGTTCTGTTTATTGGGTCTGGTGATCTTCTCTGTTGGTCGGACATTATAAATGGATGGACAGATTCCATGAGCCACGTAGCAATGGCTTCTACAGTTTTACTGATTATGTCTAGATTTTTTGTTATTTTATGTTGAATCTCATAGACTCTCCACTCTTACCTCCCAGTGCTGGCCCCTTGGTTTTCATTGCCGGCTTCTAAATGTTTTATGTATAGATTTGTCCGACCAATATAGAGTACATTTACGTTTCACATTCACCAGATTGCAAACTCTTTGTAACAGCCCGAGGAATGCAAAACAGATTTATATCTCTGTGTTAACTCCTGATGTTGGTAGAGATTCCAACCCTTTCTGTATTTCCATTTCCTTCCTCACTGCCATCTCCTACAATCGCAGAAGCAATGGATGCAGTTACGGAAAGGCCCTCTCAGTGGACATTGTGGTCAGCTGTGGGCTAAAAACAGAGCGTTTATGTCCCAGTGGGCTCCCACCACTTTGAATGCCTTGAGTAAAACTTATCTGAAGAAGTAATTCGGTCCATCGCAAACTTTTCAGTCCACTTACGTTTTTTTAAGGGTCCGTTTAATTGCTAATAAAGCTAATTAAAGTGTTTGCTAATCCCCCCACTTGTTATGAATATTAGTATTTTTTTCAAGATTCTTCCAAATTAAGTTTGCTCCCCTATGTGCTTTTGCCGATGACATAAAAATTACACTCAATGTCATAGTGATTACCAATTATATTATCAATGCCTTCATCAATTATCTTACCAGGGATTACCTGTAATGAATGGAATCTTCACAGCCTGCCACTGAGACGTACTATGACATCATAAGAATGTTTATCCTGTGTTGTCTTCACGCTATTTTTATGTTAACATACTCAAATGAAATCACAAGAGAGTTTACATTTTTGTTGAAAAAACATTTTTTTTATTTAAGTTATAAGAGAAAATAGTACAGTGACAAGGAAGGAAACAAAGAACCTTTAGTGCAATTAAACAGCCCTAAAGGGGAAAAATCCTTTCAGAATTAGTCTGCAGTCCACATCCTAGTGATCCAGAGGAAGGCGAAAAAACTCGGAGGACAAAGATTGTATTCCAAGCCAAAAATTCCTTCCTGACCCCTGGAAATGGCGATCGGTTACTTTTCCCTGGATCAACAATGAACCGCAGAACCCTCCCTGTAAGGGAAGGACCACTGAAGTCACCAATTGATGGGAGGGGGCACTCTGAAGTGCTCCCCCCTCACCAGAAAAAAAAAAAAACTTTTGGTTCCACCACAGCATTTTCAAAACAAATAGAACAAAAAAAATTCCGGGTGCTTGTTTCATGCAGTTTGATCAATGAAATGAAAAAAGCGCATACTTGATAAAGAGCTCCATCCTTGAAGCCCCAGCCCTTTCGGATGATGTAATAAACACTGCATGCACTGCACACCAGGTGAAAGGGCCGGGGCTAGTAGGGCCACAGTGAACACCAGAGCCCCTTTTTCTTTTATTTTCTTTTGGGGGCTGCGCTCACTGAAGGGATAGGCTGCCTCTTCTTTCCCTTCTCAGCCAGAAAGCCTACAGGAAGGCCGGATCTTCCTGGACCCTCCCTGCAAGGGGGAGGACCACTGAAATCACCAGTTGATGGGTGGGGGTACTCTTGGTTCCATCATGGCATTTTCAAATTAAATAGAACAAAAAAAATTCAGTTTGCATGTCTGATGCAGTTTGATCAATGAAATTTAAAAATCATCACTCAAAAACTAACTCTCAAGGAACAAGCCTTCACAGGCACTCTCGACCTTCTAATAAGGATGAGAAGAGGACCTCTTAAGACCTTGCTGGTGTAGTTAAAAATATCCTCTATCCCAACTGGCCTCACACACTGCAGGCACCTGCTTGGTCTATTATGACAGCAAGCATTATGATGTAATGTGGGTGTGGCTTTAACAAACCCTTATATGGTTACCTGCTATGCGTTATGGTGTAAAGAGGGTGTGGCTCTAACATGCCTTATATGGTTACCTGCTATGCGTTATGGTGTAAAGAGGGTGTGGCTCTAACATGCCTTATATGGTTACCTGCTATGCGTTATGGTGTAAAGAGGGTGTGGCTCTAACATGCCTCATGGAAAAACTGCATCTAGGTGTGGCTTTAGCATCTCTTATCCGAGGAAATAAAATATTTCTTCTTACGAGTAACTGCTGCTGCTGGCCAGTAAGACCCAAATTCTATAACCTCCATACATATCGATAAAGATTATTATTAACAGTGAAACATGCTTGGTTATCCTCTGTGAATGTGCTACTCTAACCAAAGCTTTTAAATTTCCCATGTTTTGCATAATAATTGTAAACTGCATGCATGTAGTTACCGGCTCTGAGACTATAATTACCTGCCATACCTACCAACAGTCCAGAATTTCCTATGCAAGACCCAACAACTGGGTTCATATCCTGTGCTGCAGATTATCCTGTTTGTTGCCAGTGTTGGTGTTTTATAACGACAGAACCCGTCAGGTATCTGTGACTCTGAGAATATGTCCTTTACCCTGAGATTAAATCTTTATAGTTCCAGATTATGACAACTTTAATACATGAATGCGTCTGTGGACTACGACACCCATTTAAATGAACTCTTCCAGAGAACTATTCGGTCACCAAACATGCCAGGAGAGCTCTCTGTTGCCCATTGTAAAATCAATGCTTTGGAAGCCATTGGGTATCAGGCATGCAGATAGCATTTCACCCGAATGGTGTATCGACTCTTAAACATAGAATGGGTTTGAGTGGAAAAGACCCCTAAAATGTTAATCAGAGACATAATAAGCATTAAGTATAACCTCTCATACCACTGTCTGTGTATTCGGAGGGGTGAGTGCCCAACCCCCTAACCCAGCCTGCATACGTACACTGACTTACTGGATGCTATATAGAAGAACATTTAGCAGCCCTTCGTATTTTTATTTTTACAGAAACTGGATTTTTACAAAAAAAAAAAAACCTGTAAACAATCCCTGCAGATACAACTTAATCCGGATTTAGTGTCTAAATACCCTTCTTCTATATGTATTTTTGTAGATATGCTTTGTTCACACTACTTATGACATTTTATTTATAATACAATTACATTAGGGATTGAAGAAACGCCGTAAATTATTCACAGAAAATCCCATATCCCTCTATTTTGTAAAATGTCGTTCTTTCCAATGCATCAGCCCTGGCATGTGAAGTTTATGCAATATGTATTTGTTTTGTGTGGATATCAAAATGCCAAAACCTGTTTACTACACATAAACACCAAGTGAATATTATGTGTAAAGAGTAATTTGGGTGCAAAGTGGTACAATCAGCAGAAACACTCTATTAGTTGCAATGGTGATTGTACCACTTTTTACCAGAATAAGAATAATGTACAGTAAAGAGTATCGCATGTGATTTTTATTCCCCCCCCCCCATTTAGAAATTATAGGTACTAGGAAACTTGTTTACAGGATCTGTAGCTGTGATGTTGTGGAAGTAAAACAATTATAGGGATTATTGTTTTATTTTAAACAGGGCCGGAAATTTCGTATTATTTACAGAGGGAAATCGTTTCCTTGGGTTTCCAAATTGGAGGCATTTTTAAAATGCAAACTCAAACAAATTCATACCAGTCTAAATCAAACTATCACACACGGCATTCTCAAATGCACCACACACACACACACACACTCTTTCATTTCACCATACAGACCATTCTCGGCCACACTGACATACACTCAAAATATATACTAAAGTACACAGTATTCTCAACCAAATGGCATGCACTCAGATATACGCATCCACCTTCACCCACGTACTTCACACTCAGCCGCACACACAAGCATGATCTTCTCACCTATCACTGTGTCAGAAAGGTCTCACTATTCTTTTGAGCTCCTGCTCTTCTAGCTTTTGGCCACAGGTTGCTCTCTATTTAATATAAATATAGTCTGTGCAGTCACATCCAATTCCAGGCGCTGTTAACAGTGTGGTCTGCAAATTTTTTTTTTTTTTCTTCTTCTTCAAATATGATGAAACAATAAGCACCAAACAATTTTTTTAACTCCTGAAACATTTTTTCTAATATTCTTTAAAATAGTCAAAACAAGTATTTGTATGCTAATTGTTTGCTTCTGCCAGATGAAGGAACCAGAAACAGACAATGCTTTTTTTCATGGACAAAATGCAAATTAAAAAACAAAAAAAAACTTTCCAAATAGTCGTGAATGTATGATTTATTTGTGTGTAGCCCATAAAATAATGTTTTCATATACAAAAACCAGAGTGCATTTTTCTGTTGGTGCCATTCCATGTTTTGTCTTTGTTAATGTAGCGTTGTGTAATGCGTAGCCTTGAACTTGATCCACTAAAAGAAAAAAAATCATTTTTGAAAGATGTTGACTACACCACATGCTCTTCATCAGTATTTAGGGGCTAGTGGGGGATTCTACTCTGGTTTTGTTAAGTTTCATTTAACCCTTTTAGTTCCAAGAGGATGAGTAATGCATTGTTTTTAACCCCTTAATGACAAAGCCCGTATATGTACGGGCTCAAAATGCATTGTTTTCAATGGGTTTAGGGACCGCCCATTGTCCTTAAGGGGTTAAGGGCAAATAAAATATGAAACGTGACTTAAATACGGAGCCTCTTGCATCCTACGCACTCGTGGGGAAGCTGCAAAACCAACAGTTTGTCGGTCTGTCCACCAAAATAAAATAATTTTGCCTTCAAGTCTGTTTAAAAAACATGGGCAGGGATGTTATCTCTTGCCACCCAACACAATATATTTATAGTGCCAGATATAGTAACAGATATGTGCGGAAGAACATTGTATGTGTGTGTGTAGACAGACATTAGCATTTTTTCTTTATCATTTCCATATTTTCCTGTGGTTTTCCATGTACAAGTTCAGGTTGTGTTAGAGGCTGTTATAACAAAAGAAAACTATAGTAAAAATGCAAATTCCTTCTGTATGAAATTTTTCACAAATAGTTATTTTATACCATCCCATGCCTTGAACTGACATCACATTAAAGTACTTTCGAGGTGTGTTTGTCTGCTAGGGGAAGGATCTTTTCTTTGTCCTCTCTCAAAGCGCAAGTGGTGTGAGAAGACACATTGCCTGTGTATAGACACTGGCACCGGGGATACCTAGGAACTCTACGGGTTTCGCCCAAAGACTGTGTGTATGAAGCACCGCTTCTCCAGGTCACTATGCGGAACGCCCCACTCCCCAGCCACTTCCCCTCCAACAATGGCGTACGTCATTGGAACAGCCCATGACATCAGTGGGACGGCTGTCCATTCCTGGTTGATGTGTCTCTAATCCGCTTTGTTTAAATGTTCCCCTTTGAAATCTCTTGGGGCCATTCCAAGTGTAAAGGTGAGTCCAGACAGGGACCTCCTTGCTTACTTGTGCCTACTGTACCAACCATACCCCACTGATGAGGCCATGAAGGCCAAAAGGTGTGTCTGCTGTTTGTGGGTTCCCTTGTGCAGGGCTAATTTGCCTCACTGTAACGGCACAAGAGAGCGAAAACTTGAGATGTTTCCAAGTGGGGGCTTACTATCACTAGCGAGTGTTTAGGGGCAGAAATGTTTTCTAATTTTTTTTCTACAAATTTGTGAAATAAATATTCTTGCCAACATTAATTTTTGTGTGTGTGGCGGGGGTCACATACAGGATCAGCTCCGGGTGCCAAACACTTTAGGTACGCCCCTGTTGAGACGTATTGGGGGAAAGCGCAGCTTGACAAATGTCAGCGTGAGAGTCACAGTATGTGATCTACAGCAGAAGAGATGCACGATGGACAGCGCTAGTGTAACTATAAACAATTTAATATTTATAGCTAGTTTAAATAGCCAGTATAATTATAGCCACCTTATGCTGGCCTGATTAATATATAGACGGCCATTAGCACCCCACTACTTATATGACACATGAAATCCAATTACGGCGGAAAATGTTGTTTTTGAGGCAGCAGTATTTTAGTGTTTTTTCTGTTTTAGCTTAACCTACCGTACTCTCACCAAAGAATAGAGTGGCTCAGTCTTATCTACTCAGTATGGCACTTAATGAAGTTTTATCGAAGGAGGGATTTAATTGTACAAGCATTAGCTTTGCCATAAAGAAAAACAATGGTAGCTTCAAGCACATGCTTCAAACATAAAAAAAACTAAAAGCTAGGATAAAGAATTGACTTTATGAGAGTTTTTGTTCTTCTAGAAATGAAAAACATGATACCTGTAGGATCCAAAGATTTATTCTGAAAATCAAGCGAACGGATATCTGAAACACGTTTTGCCAGAGATAAGACATAAAGGCATAGTAAGCGTCTCAGATAGTTGTTAAAGCGACAATTCATTCCTTGCCCATAATGAAAGAAAATGAACAACCTTATCCACATCCCATGTCCGTAGATATTTAGACATCAGAGAATTCTTAAGTTCAATTCCTTTTAAAACCTGACGTATTAATGGATGTTTTCCAGTAGGAAGGAAATCCACTTATCTTGTAGAAATGGCAGAACGGTACAAATTGGGTTAATTCTGTATGCTTTTCCACTATCATAGAAGCCAAGAAATGTCACTTCCCTCACATCTACACCCAGATCTAATTCCAAGCACCAGCTAGAGCATAGCTTCCTGGCTGCTCCATAAGCAATCCTGGCACCTGGTCGATGGATGTCTAATATATCATCTTGAGTTTGTAGCACGGAAGACTCAATAAAGCTTCTTTTGAGTTTATGGTAAAACCCAGAAATTCCAGTTTGGTATGGGGAATCTCCATTTTTCCCAGTATATGAATAAACCCAAGTCTGTGAGGATTTTTATTGGCCATTCAGTATGTAATAGGTTCAAATGTTCGCTTTGAGACATTATGAGACTGTCGTCCAAATAAATTATAGTTCTTATGCCCTCAAAAGAGAAATCGGAGCTTTCATCGGTTTTGTAAGACTGATGAAGGTAGGTAAGTGAGCCGATACTTTATTCCTGTCCATAGGAATTGAAGAAATTTGTGAAATACCATTACTGTCAAATACGCATCCTTGATATCTATCTTCTGTCATGCATTCGCCCCAAACAGATTAGATAAATTCACCTGGGTATTGCTTCCATTTATGATCTGCTGATAGCCGGTGTCTTTCTTTATACAAGAAAGAGATTGTTGACAAACACTAGGGAAGAAATCGGAAAAGGGATGATCGCCCCTTTGTCCGCTAACTCTTTTATCTGTTTACCAAACTTACATCCATAGACGGCAAGGAAAGTGGATGAGGGAGTTGTGTTTGGTAAGGAATGGTATAAACATGCAGGACATGTAGTATTAAGCATAGCAAGTTGCGGTTAGAGCTGATCTATCATTATGTTGGTCATAAAGGAGTATTTCTCTTGGGAAGCCTTCTCTGGACCTGCAAAATCATCTTCTCAATGGAAGGATAGAGGGTCTGTAGAGGGTGACACTGAGGGGCCGTAAAAGTGGCTCCATCGCTTCTTCAGCCTTTATCAAGAGAAGTGAATGTATTTCCCCAACTCTTTTACGAAAGAATCTCAGAAGAGGTTACCCTGAGCAGACGAACCAGATTTGATAACTCTGTCAACTGAGGGTCAAGCCCTAGGAGAGAGCATTTTTTTTTCATCCTCTACTCCTCAATATCTGCTTGTGCTGATCACATTGTGATCAGCAAGCGGTGCTCCGTAACCCTGCATTGGAGATTGCCATAATTGCAATCAGCCAGCAAACGATGAGCCCAGCAACCGGCTCTTGCTGTGCTTGTTGGGAGGAAGCCAGCGATGCTACATATGGCGTAGCATGAAGCCTGTTTTGTGATAAAATCACCTTTTTATACTTAATCCCCATTGTCGTTTGTAGTGTGTAGCACCCTCATTACGTTGTTCTGAGCTTCTATAATACTGGGCTATTTAGCTGTGCTGTGTTCCTAGACTAAAAGTTGAACAGGAATGCTCTGTAGAAACCACACTGGCACTGAATTGTTGCTTAATCACAAGTTCTGACAGCTTGGGTCAGTGAGTTCCAAACTACACCGTTTTTATAGATAAAGTTAAAATCATGTAAATCTTTGATGAGGGTTCAGTAAATGATTGCCTAGCTGGTACATATTTGGATTGCTGTACACAGGTGAAATGATCTTTATATCAGACAAACATTTGTTCCTTAGTATAATGCCCACCTACCGTGAGGCTTATGACTAACATACACGGTGTAGGAAGGTAGTGTTTTGGTCCGGCCAGCATGGGAACATACCAGGGTTACAATCTGATCGGTTCATTCTTAAGTGATTAGTTGTTTCATAAAGTAGTTGCATAGCTTTTAAGCATCACTTGGCTGTTTTGAGCAGTTTAGTGAAAATGATCACACCAGAACTTCTACCTGAAATTGAATAAACCATAGGCCATGAAAATAAATAGTTCATGGAACATATATGATCTCTACACAGGCAGCGGTATCTTCAGGACATACGCTTTGACCGGTACCTGCCCTGTCGTGGCCTGTGTGAATAAACTGTAATAGTGAGCTCATTGACTAACAGACCCAACACTATAAACTAGAGACTTAAAAGCATTCTGATTTCCCCAACATACTCTTTAATGTGTGTTTCTTCTTTGTTTGGCGGAAATTATTTTGCACAATGGGCCTCTATTTTAGGTTAATCAACATTTTGGGGGTCTGTTTTGAGTTTCGAGTTTGTAGGTTTCTGGTGTTATTTCAGGACATGTAGCATTAAGTGTAGCAAGTTTGCGGTTAGAGCTGATTTATCATTATGTTGCTCATAAAGGAGTATTTCTCTTGGGAAGCATAGGGGAGGCTTTGCTGAGTGATGAAAATATATACTCATGTTTAACCCTTTTGAGTGCTGGGGGGGTGTTCGACACATTTTCCACCTGGGATGCAGAGCAACTGTTTGTAATTATGCTAGATGTTTAGGTGACAACCTGACAAGCGGTTTACACTTCTCCTAGGAAAACCTTTTTTGTTGTTGTAGTTTAACCCCTTAAGGACAATGGGCGGTCCCTAAACCCATTGAAAACAATGCATTTTGAGCCTGTTCATGTACGGGCTTTGTCATTAAGGGGTTAACCCCTTAAGGACAATGGGCGGTCCCTAAACCCATTGAAAACAATGCATTTTGAGCCCGTACATGTATGGGCTTTGTCATTAAGGGGTTAACCCCTTAAGGACAATGGGCGGTCCCTAAACCCATTGAAAACAATGCATTTTGAGCCTGTACATGTACGGGCTTTGTCATTAAGGGGTTAAAGGAACTGTATACTGCCCTGTGTAGCCTTACCAAAAATCTCCGTGGTCCCTGTTGTTGCATTGCCCATTGAAGTCAGTGGAAGCGCTTTCTGTGTGTGCATGGTGTACACGTTGAAACCATTTTCCACCTGCTATGTGAGTTACAACTCCCATGACCCTCATCATCATTCTGTCTGATGTTTGTAAATAGGGAGTTAGTCATATGAACAGTATGATCAGTGTGGGTGATGTTTGGTTTTTTTTTTGCCATGTTGCGTTTGCTCATTATTTTTTTTTATGGCTCTTCTGTATATTTTGATAAATAACATGTTTACTGAACATACTGTCCCAGCAGTGCTTGTACAGCGCCAGCCTAGGGGGAACAGTACACCTCACCGTGAGGTTTCTGTAAGTAAGTGAAACCACTTTGATTTCATTATTGGTGGTTTTAAGGTCAGCTCCTGTTTTAATTGCTTGGTTCAGATGAATTGTATCATAAAGAAGTAATTATTTGATTCAAGTCTTCATAATGCGGAGCGGATTATACTAGGTACGGTCCGTAATGGATACTCAGGCTTAAAGATAAACGAGACATAAGGAATAAAAAGTATCCGAGCTTTTCTGATTGGCTGCTCTCTTAACTTTGAAATCCTTCTAACCAATAGCATGTCATCTAGAATGTTGGAAATTCTGCAGATTTGGATGTGTTGAGATCCAATCACACGGCTTTACATGGAGCACATGCAATGTTTAACCTTCTAACACGCTTTTGGGGTTTTAACATATGAGAAGAAGGTGACCTGGTCCCTAAAAACCAGCAAAAAATGCTCTGTTTTACGATGAATGCGTTGATCAGATGTAATTCTGGCACTGTTGTCAATTCTGTTGCTTCCTTTTCATGTGTTAAACATATGTTAATTTCGAGATAAAAAGGGCCCAAAGCATCAGAGTGCAGAACTCATAGGATCTAAAGGAACTGATGGAACTACATCAAGTATGTGTATATGTATGTATATAAATAAACTTTTTTTTTTAAGTGGAAAAGAAAAGAATATATTGTGTACACCGTTAACTAAATCACTCCTTTACATTAAAGACCTTTACCACGGATTTTTTTTTTTGTTAAACGCTACATCTCATGCAATGGAGTTTACGGAATAACATAAACAATACACATGTATGAAAAGCCCACCTTAAGTGTATATGATCGGAGCAGCAATCTTCTTGTCTTCAGGATCTGCCTGATTACCCCCCCCTTAAGTTATTTTTCCTATATTGTTAAGCTGCTGATTTTTGTTGATTTGGTTCAGGCAGCCTTTGTAACCCAGGAACATGACATTAATTTGCTTACTGCTAGCTGTGTCTTTGTACACATCCCAGAGGTAAAATGATCCTGAATTTCTTAAACTGAATATCCCCACAACATTTACAATGGTTAAAAGCCCCTCTTTATTGAATTAACCCCAACCTATAAGCTGTAGGTAACATTGATAACTAAATTTAACTAAGCTAAAAATGACATAATAATGATTTGTGCCATGAGCTCCTCCTGTGTTTCTTCTCTCCGTAGGCTCTGTTATGAGATCATGCCTTTGGCATATACTGATTTAAACACACTACTCCCACCAATTTACTTATTCTAGAAGACAGAGAAGACTGGTGTAAATTATTATTATTACTTGAAAGCAGCCAGTGTTTGGCCTTCATGTCAAATGCATCTGAACATAGGTGTCCGCACTTCATACAAAAAGTCCAACTCAATATTCAATACATCGATCGATATGACCTATATTGGATGTGTTCATCGCCGGGGATCCAGAGAGAATATTTTGTTCAATTTTTAAATCACAAAATGTAGTGTATCACATGCTAATTAAAAAGTGACGTCAGGAAGAAGGGTTTTGTGGAGAACTACATCATCATTCAATAATACATTTTCCTGTAACTGGATCTTTAGAAATAATATAGTATTGTTAATATGGCAGGTAAGGTTTGAACACATATAAGAGATATTTTTCACACATACATTTTGTAAGCTCTTGAATCTTAGCATGTCTTCTAATGGCAGTAATTGCAATAATGTGCGGTATTCAGTGGCCGATCTACGCTGGACAGCTTGGGACTGCAATGTAAAATGGAAGCAGAGGCCAGGCTGGGCCTCACAAGCCCAGCATGTGTTTCTTGTTTAAATGTGCCTCTTGAAATTCTTGCCGGCCTGTTTGTCACATCCTTGTCGTTAAAAGGAAGTTTATGAGACGCGCAAGAATGCACAGATGTTCTTTGTCATCTCCACAGGCTCCACAGAGTTTTCAGTTGCTGCTGTTTTTTTGCTTGCTAACATGTGCCGTTTGTACAGTGGAAAATAGTCTTTTTATGTTGATCAATATATATATATCTTCATGCTACATGGGTATGAAAAGAAATGTTACTTCAGGTCTGCTCGGATTTGGCACGCTTTCATTCTTTCACTTGCTTGCGCCACATGATGTGCTCCAGATTCAGAAAATGTGATTGTCCCATTCTTAAGAAAGGAGGAGAACGTCAGCTGCTTTTGTCTTGGTTTGTACATTGCAACATTCCATACTATGAACTAAGAACGGGGGGCTTCACATTACCCGTGTTGGCCTTCAAATATGTAAATAAGATAAGAGTTCACTTTAAAGAATACTAAACCACATTGAGGACACCGCATGGAGAAGCATATTTATATAAACATTCACGCGAAAGGCTAGTTGATAACAAATTGTAGGGCACATGTTCCAAAAATACCTTTAACGTGATCACTTTCCTTTGTTGGTAATCAGTAGCTCTAGTATCAGGTATAGTGGAGTTATTCACGAAGCCAGATACTATTACTTAATATCCTTCCCAGATGTTAAGTCACACGTGTTGTAAGTTGTACAGGTAATGAAGCTTCGAAACATCAATGCTTGGCGCTCCAGGCAATTTCAAGCTTAACTGTATCTTTTCTTTTTAAGGTCATTTGCCAGGTGGTTAGGTCAGCTGTTCTTTATGTTCTTTTTCCTTAATAACTGTATTTGCAAGAACTGCTTACAGGTTAATACAGAAATGGGTTGGAGTAATGACAGCTTAACCCTACCTATCCCTGCCTATCATACTCTTATTTCAGGAAACACAATGATTAGCTGCATATTATACACTTACTATATTATATTATCTTATTATATTAAGACGACATTGCATGTGTATTTTGATTATTTTGTTTTTCTCTCTATCCTTTTCGCTCTCTTTTATAGATAAAAGTGGCTTCCTCTTCCTGCTTCTCCATATGTTTAGCAGGTTGGTGAAGATACTCTATATAAGGACAAAAAGAAACCTTGCCTATCTCCATTTTTTTTTGTTCTTCCCAGGCGCGCAACTGCACATTTGTTGCGTACTTGTGGTTTTGCTCAGTTCTTGGCATTCCAGAAGCTTATATTAAGTTATGGAGCAGCCTGAGAAGGAGCGGTTAAGGGATTACGGAAAAACGCAGGGCAAGAATTGCAGCATCCACCCTTCCATGGGACAGCAAGGTTTAAAAATAAATCCGGCGTTTCAACTCCTAAGCATTTGCGCTCCCCCCCCCCCACACGCACACACTCACTCAAATCTGTTATACTTATGAAAATATATAAAGCATTTCAGAGGACAGAAGAATGTTTGGGGGGGGTGAGCGGTCAACAGAATATCGGTTTGAACGATTGCTTGTAATCTGTAGAAATCATGCATTTTTTGAACTGAAACTTAAGCCAAACCAGATGCACAAGAATTAGGTCAGAGAAAAAGATCTCCATTCTCAGACGCTTGTTCTCGATATCAATATCAATGCAATGTGAAAGTGCAAGTACATTCGTTTTACAAATGGAGCATATATTGCTGCATCATATGATTCCTAATCAACGTTTTTTTGCATTTTGGTTAAAGTGTGACAGCCTACATGATTTACTTGAACATAATTGAATATATAGTATAGATCATAGTTGCCAACAGTCTCGATTTATGCAGATGTCCCTATCAGTGTTCCAGACGGTGCATGTGCAAAAGCAGTAGACAGGGAAATGGCGATCAGCAACTTTACACTAGATGAAAGATAAGTTAATTGAAAGGAATAAACATGCAGAGCCTAAGGACAGAAAGTTAACATGCCTTTACCCACAGTCTACATTTGATAGACTCTTGATAGTTATACATTTCTCCGTTCAATCAGTAAATGCCATTACTTAAGTTCATTAGGGTACAGAACAGTAAAATGTAGGGCTATAAAAGGGTAACTCACACTCTAAAGACCATGAGGATTATTCTTGTTGGGGTTGTTTTATGTGCAACACATATGATGAAACTCCTCAGCCTTCCTCATAGACTGAAGGTTGATTGAACACTGCAGAGAAAAAGATGAGTTGCCATCTGGTTTCCCGGTATCTGGGAATAAGCATGTAAACATGTGTAAGTGATGGAAAAACACCCATTTGCTGCGCTGTTTATCACTACATCTAGAGCTCCCAGCTTCATTCTTCTTTAGCAGTGGATGATGGCTAAGTTTATTATGGAATGAGATCAACCCATGCCTGTGCAACCAGGCACGAATCTTCTAGGTTCGTCAACACAGATGCCAAAATGTCTATAATATTGTTTCTAAGACTACCTGAGGAGTTTGAGTACGAAGCTGAAAACTAGTGGGAATACATCTGGAATACTTAAAGATCTTTAGAGTCGTTTGACTCAAAAACATTAAAGTATATAATCATTCTTTCATGGAAACCAACTAAAACAAGAGGGAAAAAAAGCACCAGTTTTATCTTATTAAGCCCCGTGCTTGTCATAACCATACCTGGGAACTCACTGGGTTTGAGTTAAAGCCCTGCTTCCCCGAGTCTCGTGGTCAGTTTCGTCTTGCTCCAGTCAGTGGAGCAGTATTTGGACACACCCACTCCATACCCATTCCCCTCCCACTCCCCACCCACTAAAAGATTTCCAGTCAGTGGAGCAGTATTTGGACACACCCACTCCATACCCATTCCCCTCCCACTCCCCACCCACTAAGAGATTTCCAAAGAGGAAGAGCGCTGGGTAGCCTATCCCAGGAATGGTCATGATGGCTACCAGGATTCTTAGCTTTTTCCATCGGCTCTCCACATAAAACCTAGCCCTTGGACCTTTTGCCAAATAAATATGTGTGTGTGTTTTAAGTACATATTATGAATATATGAATATACTAAGGCTTACTTTATAGGTAGGGCTTGTTATGCTATTAAGTAAATTGTAAAATAAAATTTTTTTGTCTATTTGACTATTGTCTCAACAAATGAACTGCTGTCAAAGGACGCTTAATTAGAAGCCAAAGTAATTTATGTGTTGTAAATTTCCATTACCAGGTGCAGAAAAACATTTTGCAAGAAGCCTTGTATAGAGAGTATAATTGTATGTATGTGAAAAGAAAACAGAGTAGATAATAAAGCGAGTAGTTGGTGGATTATGGTTGCTAACTAACAACCATGGTCTCACGGTTCTAGAATTTCATGTTCTCATCTGACCCCGTACCCTAAGCAGGGTCAGTAGCTATCCTAAATGTCATGTACTCCCTGCTCAAAGGTTCGCTTTCCCAGGGATGCAGAACATATATGTCTCTAGACGGCCATATGGCTTTCATTGCATTAGACAAAAAGTAAACTTCCTGATGCCTCCCACTGACATTTGTGTGTGAAACACCAAGGAATTGCGGTTAGATATGGGCTAGTGCGTGTCTAGCTCTGCCCCAATAAATAGGGACCACTGTAGGTTTTAGCGACCTTAAGCCAAAATCCTATCTCTTGCACAAATGATAGACTCATGATTGTGATGTAACATTGTTAATGGTTGTCTTCTCTGTAAATTAGTCCTCAAGAAGCTTTGTTATCTGTTTTATGGTAGCACAACCTATGCCTTTACATATATACACTATACATTTTGTAAGTATTCTTAAATCTCCTGGGATCTAGGGATATATAAATATATATTCTTTATCTCCATTATTATTAGTTATGAATTAAAATTCTGTGATGTCAAGTACATAACAACCTTACCGCTATATATTAAAACATATAATATATTATTCATATATTATGAAAAATATATTCATATATTATGTAATCCTATCTCCCATCTAGATCACATATATGTAACCGAGACTAGATGAAACCAATAAAGTAAAGGTTTTTTTAAAAAAAAAAATGACTGAAAGCACAACATTTATACTAGTTATCTTTTTGTCTATAGATATAGGTGTTACTTTAATAGTGCTAGTGGTCAAGTGTACTTGTGTCTTACTCTTGCAAGCTGGTCTAGACCAATGTTCTTCATGTTGGGTCTCTCAGACAGTAAGCGTGTGTTTACGTCTTCCTGTTATACAGCGCCAAGAAGTGATAGGAAATACCAACCGATACTCCCTTCTGGTTTAGGAAATCTAACCTTAGCTAAGCCACAAAGAATTAGTATGAAAGCGCCTCATTAGTTCTCCAGGGCTTTCTTTATACAAAAACAGAATTTGAAGGCAGATAAGAACCCATCTAGCCTGCCTGTTTTTTTCCAACATGTCTCATTTAGGACAGCCTTGCAGGTTCAACCTCCCTCACTTTGATAATTTCTACGACTGCTGGAAGTTTTTATGTACTAACCTCTCCATTAAGACAAACTCCCTTACCTTACATCTTTCTCTGTGACCCTTCAGTTTTAGATTATGATCTCTTGGCCTAACATTTTTTTCTCCTTTGGAATAAACTTCCCTCTTGAATGGATTTTCCTTGAACCCGTCTCTCCAAGATTTGTTCGCTGGTTTCAACCTCATACAGGAATTCAAAATTTCTATTGTTAAACCAATAACGTAGTATGGAACGATATTGCTTTTAGCAGTGCGATAACAATTTTGCATCATAAAAAGTTTTTTGCCCAATTTTGTAAATTGGCTAGAAATAATACAATGTAGTTGGATTACTAATTGATCTGAATGGCCGAACTCCCTGTGACTATGTGACTTTTGTATGTGATGATTGTAAATGGCTTGGCTTCCATTCACTTGGATTAGTAGGGTTCAGTAGCTTGCCAGGACATTTATTCAATCACCCATAACGTAAAAAAAAAAATGTGACCGTGTAACATTGCTGTCCTATCTCATTGTTTTACAGGAAAAGGGTGCATGAAGTGTCTAATCGGTTTAATTAAAATTGGCCGCTGTGGCTGCTTAACAATAGCAAATTATACCACACGTCGATGGCTCTCAGTCCTGCCAAGTACAGATTAAAAATATCTGTGGGTTTGGCAGCTTGTCACTGGAAAAATAATGTTTTTTGTGCTGTAATAGGAGCTTGAAATGTAATTGTCTAGCCGTGTGCGTACCCAAAGAGCTGATTGCTTCACATGTTGTTATGTAGTTTATGGAGGAACATTGTGCCAGATGTGTATTAAACGAGGCCAATGCTGCTACACAGAGGCTGATGGGTTTCTAAATGTTTTCCTTGGTGGTCCAGAACAATTCTCCATACTTGTTTTCTACAACACAGTGTAGGCTGGCTTCAAATTCTTTCCCCAATTTTTTTTTATTATAACGTTTTTGTAATAAAATTTATATTTTTAAGCCTTCCACCATGCAGGGAAAATATTAAGGGAATTCACCTAAAAAAAAACCCCGATTTAAAGGTACAGGCCTATTAAAATTATGTAATATATTTGAAATTAAATTTGCCCTTAAATGGATGAATCGTTGATCACCTCCTGCACCTGCAGCAGTTTTCGATGTTGCTGAATGCCTCGATATTACAGCAACCCCGTTCAAGCGAAGAAAAGGACCTTTTGATGACTTTCTAAGCTTATTTAATACTATGTCATGCCAGGCACGTCACGGAAATACGGTCCGTTAACGACCAATGACGTGCCTGGCACGACATAGTATTAAATAAGCACGTCATTGGTTGTTAAGGGGTTAAACGCTGATCTACGACCACCAGACAAGCCCAGAGACTTGTTGTTCCCACAGAAATCTTGTAGTGCTGCCACCTCCCAGGGGATTCTGGGTAGGCCTTTGCAAATTAGGCTAATAATAATCAGCTTTTTGATCTATGGCTTATGTGTTGAGTGTACATTAATGTAAGGCCTCTGCTACCCCCTTAACTTTAAGTGGAGGGGTTTTCCCCCTTATTTTTACCCCACCACAATTTATACTGTGTTAACTAAGCCAAGCAGTGGATATCCCCAGGAAATATTTGTTATCTCATTGAGGCCCCCTATGCACTCCACCTTTTCTTTGTTAGTATCTCTCCCAGCATGAGTGAATTTGTCTTGCTAGATAAACAGACAAAGGTATGCCTTATCTGTAATCTGGTATCCTTTCTTCTGGCAGCCTGTGGATGTTCCACCAAAACATTGGATCGGTTTCTGAATAACTATGTGGAACAATGGCCAGAATGCATGACTGCACAGAAGTTATGAGGCTATCAAATGGAGATCTTCTGCACGTTGTCCTTTTGGGAGGGAGGTTGCTGAATATTTGGATTCAGCCAGGGATTTGTAACATCTAAAATTCTATCTGCTCAATACTCTCAGTATGGCCATCCTACACTGAGTTTTAGTCGACAGTGGTTTGTTTCTTAGCGTTTACTTATCTGGAAAGTTTTCACTTCAAATTAAAAAGAAATGTACACAAAACAGGTCACGGAATGATTGTAAAGGGAGTGTGAATTAGCAAATGTATAAATTAAGAAAAGCACCATAGAGCTGCCCCTTACACCTTAACAAAGCTACATCAAGCTGATCTTTAATTAACCTAAGAAAATTACCTCTGGTGACCCAAAATGTACTTACATTAAGATTATCCCACAGCATCATCCCATCTTGTCCATTAAAGTTATGGCGAATGGGACCGCAAGGCAAATACTGAAATATACTCGTGGGCATTTTATTGTATTTCAAATATTTTTTGTGTATACTTGAAAATAAAGTATTTGGGGGGGGGTGTTGACACTTGGCTATCATACGAATTAAAACATTTTTATTTATAGTTTTTTTAATTTCAATTAAAGAAACACTGTGCTTTTCTGTCTTCCAGTCACCCAGTGATGATCTCCGGACATTGTCCCTGTCTGGTCATGTTGGGTTTGACAGTCTTCCCGATCAGCTGGTGAACAAATCCACCTCCCAGGGTTTCTGCTTCAACATACTCTGCGTCGGTAAGTAATTCTGTTGTTCCATTGTCTATGTGCACCGCTTGTCCGGCAGAATGAAATCCGTAAAAAGTAGTGCTTCAGTCACTTGAAGAGAGAAAAACTAGAACATGCGGTATCGTAATCCTTTTATAGGTTGCCTTTGTTGAACGCTAGTTGAGTATAAAGTAGTACATTGAAAACTCCGACCCCATGTTGTGGAATGCGCCGGTCTCTGGTTTGACAGACCTTTCATACCCCTGTAGTTATTTGCTGAGAGTCCTCTTTAGAAACCGCTCAAAATAAGATGAGGGATTTAAAGGACCTATTCAACTTACACAAAACATCCATTGCGCTTTCTTTCACTTACTTTAACAGATCTGTGATTTTATTCCTTCCTCGGAGGGTTTAATCGTGTAAAACATACACATTTAACAAGATTTTTCAGTTGGCTATGGCGGCGATGGCAAGTCTGTAGTGAAAATTGATACCTTTTGTATTGGGCCGCCATCTTTAAATCATTTAATATATTGGCTCTATAAAAGATATCAACTTCAAGTAGAGATTCTGTTTTCTTTTGGGCCGATATGGTGATATGCATTTTTCTTTCTATGGCAACAACCTATCAGTGCAGGCTTTTGTGCCACGTGGCCATTCAATAATACCAGGGATATTAGTATTACAAACGTGTTTAATTCAGCACTTTTGACATATAGTATACAGTTGCATTGTTTATACTGTTATTAGCAAAATAACAAGACTTTATAATAAAGCAAAATTAACCAGCCAGTGACATTTATGTAGGTATTTATTCAACCAATTGATTTTAAAATGTAATTTGCCGTTTAAGGCTGCAACAGATGCTTAAATTACATCCAGTAATAAAATAATAACTATAGTCCACTTTTGTATGCCGCACCTTTATTTAGAAATAATATTCATAACCTTAAGTTAAGGGAACTCCGCTGACAACTCAGTGGGACTCGGCTTTTAAGAGGGACTTATAAGCTGTATAACGTATATGATAGTATATACGCTAGGTTCCTCCGCGCCACTCAACTTTCTAGAGCTTGCATTTGAAGGAGCATATGAAGGTAAAGTGTGTAGGCCCTAGTGTGCGTAACACATGTTTTTATGAAATGCAAAATAAATCATAAGACATTTCATCTTGATAGATCTTGGTGTTTGTTGAGTGGTTTACTAATTTGTTTATAGTGTTTGCAATTCACATCTGGCTGACAAACTATTACATTTTCCATCTGGAAGCGCTTCTCATCAGGAACAAGATTCCAAAGACCAAGAAGCAGATATCTCCAATCGCCGGGTTAAAGGCTCAGCATTTAGTAGGGTTATTTTTCCACTTTCCACATTATGTTGAAAAGGATCACTCGGAGTTAGTTAATGTGATAGCTAGTAGCTTGCATGTGGATACCTCAAAATGTTTATTTATATATATATATATATATATATATATCTATATATATATATATCTATCTTTGTACAAGGTGGCCTAAAAAGAGGAAAAGGGCAACCAAGTATCCTAAAAATCCATTAAACTTAACTACAAGCAGCTTACATAGGCTGGGAATTACTCCACGAATGGTGGACTCGCTGTCCCCACTTGTGAGTTAACCCCAACTTTAGCACAGGCTAAATTCTTTAGAAAGTTGAAAATGTACTAAATTTGGCACCAAAGTGTTTGGTAATTAAGCCATAGCAAAAATGCATTGTGCACAACGTGTTTATTCTTTCAGATATTATATCTGTAAACTATCGTAGGCCTGAAGCTAATCAGGCTCATATGGTTTCATTGTTGGAAGCAACTGCAGCCCATGAGATGAGGTAACTAACCACCATTATGTGTTATTTATTTTCAGGTGAAACTGGCATTGGGAAGTCAACATTAATGGATACGATATTCAACACAAAGTTTGAAAGTGAACCCGTGTCTCACAGTGAACCAGGAGTGCGGTTAAAGGCTAGGAGTTACGAGCTTCAGGAGAGCAACGTGCGTCTGAAGTTAACCATAGTTGATACCGTGGGGTTTGGTGACCAAATCAATAAAGATGACAGGTACATTCTGACAAAGGGAAAATGGATCTGCCACTTTAAATGGATCTGTCAGTTTTGGGGTGGGAAACAATGTAACAATGCGCACATATACCCAAATTATGTGTACCTCATGAGAGCCGCCATCTTAGTTTACATAATTGCTGCCTGTTGCGTTACTTTTTTCCATATGAAGCTGGCAGCCTTTGAGAGAAGGGTGTGAAGGGAAGGGAGGATATTTATTAGCAGCAAATAAATTACGAGTTTTTCTCAAAATGTTGCAAACTAGGGGCATTAACCCAATTTTAAACCAAATATCTAAAAAAATGAATTGCAAAAACAACCCAAAAGTGCAATTCTTCTTTAATTATTTGCCTGGGTAACTAGCCAGCTATTAAGGGTGTTTAGAACTTGTAAATAATCTATTTTCTTTAATGAGAGTCATTATAGTAATTTGTGCGGGGAATTTAGATGTCGACGAGAAGCAGGAAGCCAACAAAGATGTACGATACAGACTTATATGTAACTTATTGTTTTGTCTTTAGATTTTCTGTTTTAAAATTCTTTAAAAAATACAACATTATGTTACTGTATTTCTGTAAACAGTTGAAAGCCTGGAATTAATAAGCAACCGCTATTAGTATATATCTACTTCCATTGGAGATATATATATATATATATATATATATATATATATATATATATATATATATATATATATAATAATGACCTCTGCAAAAGAGGAGCTAAAGTTTGACTTTTAATTTCAAATAACCAGATATAGGTTACATAATTATATGTGATATTATTAATTTAGTATCATCTGGTCTCTAGATTTAGAACAGAATCCTCCTATCTAGACCAAAACGGTGGACAGCACTGATGTCATAAAAAACCTTTTTATGTATAATATAATATTTTAGTACTTTTTTCACCCTTCAGGTCAGATGTGAGCTATATAATTCTGTGAACAGAGATCTGTTTCTCCGTATTGCTCCCCAAAAATAACAAAATATAATTGTTATATGACATAAATCTCGTAAGGACACTTTACTATATTGCTGGGTGCTTCTCAGTAACGAATTGGTTAACAAATGTTCTACTGACAAGTTCTCCGGTGAGTTTTGTTAAGCAAATATTTTATTTGTTTGTGTTGGATGGTGTGTGTTTGTGTGTGTGTGTGTGTGCGCGTGTATGGATCCACGTTCCAGTACCCAGCTGACATAACCAGGAATGACACAGAGATATTGGAAGATGTGTGCACGTAAATAAAGCGCTAGCCTTCGGTGACCTCATATCCCACCGCTGTTTCCATAAATGGGTAAAATGATAGCCCCACATCAGTCAAAACGCGTGCTTAAATAGTGATGTCCCCGAGGAGCACACTTGCTGAAATACAGGGCCCACTAGGAAGTCTGGACAGGAAAAGGCAAATCTTTCACAGCTCTCTCGACATGACGTTTTATCATTGTTGTATATAGCGCTGTGCTTTTTACAAGCCCATTCAAGTGAAAGGCTTTGGTGACGGTATCAGTTTTTACATTGCCTTGCCAGGAAAATAAGTTCTATTTGAGTGGGGTTTTTTTCCTGATTAGATACATGTTTGCACATTGCGTCATAAAGGATCAAAAGACATCCCTAATATTTTTAGAAAGATGAACTATAGAGCAGTTTGATTCTTGAAATAGTCAACAATGCAAATATTGTAGTTCATATTTTTTTTTGGTTTTAACCAGACTTCTCTGGGGATGATACATTGAATATTTTGGGGGTCTCTTAAATATTGTGCCAGTTATAAAACATGCATAAAGATACAAAACGTGATGCCAGACATGAGCGGAAGTCATCTTGGATAGACAAAGTGTCCCCACACCGACACCATTGTCAATGATAAGGTTGGATTGCTTGCATTAATACTGCGATCACCTTTATGAACAAATTGCAAACGTTTGCATGTCTTTAGAAGAATGATGTTGTACTTATACTGTGTTTAAAGTTAATGATCTCGTTACTCGTCACCAAAGGGGAGTGGACAGAGGTTGACAGTGAGTTGTAGTTTTTATCTTCATTATGAAAAGCCAACCCCAGTGATCTGCTGCAGGAAGACCCGGTATAATAATTGATTAAAACAGTAAGATTTCTTCACACATTGAATTATACTTAATACAGGACCTCCCAACATCATCCTCTTGAGTCTTGAAACCGAATTGTCCCGTCTACTTTCCTAGCATTTCCTGTTTGTTATAAACCCTTCTGTAAGACATCACGAAATCATGCCAGGCTCGTGTGTTTTCTTTCAGCTACAGGCCAATTGTTGAGTACATTGATGCCCAGTTTGAAGCATACCTGCAGGAAGAGCTCAAGATCAAGAGATCACTCTTCAACTACCATGACACAAGGATTCACGCCTGCCTTTATTTCATCGCCCCCACGGGGCATTCACTTAAGTCTCTTGACCTGGTCACCATGAAGAAGCTTGACAGTAAGGTACATGCTGATTTCTTCCCATCATATTTATCTGTGCATCATGGTCTCATTTTTCTTCTTATCTATATGTAAATTCTTATGTTATGGCAAACCGTACATAATGACAACAGTATTTCTTACATACCGTTACAGAAATTTGATTTTAGACTTTTAATGTTACTATAGAATCTATTAAAATGTTGCCACACAATTCTGGGAGTGGTGCCAAGTGCATATTAACAAATTTGAAGTACTTGTTCAATAGTCATACATTTGTAAATCTTTTTTATTGTTACATATTTAAGCGATATTTGTTATCAGTTGCAGAAGATAGTCTGGTTGGCTTCCAAAATCTGTAAAGGCTTTAAGGCACAACTGTGTTGGTACATTCTTACCTTTGTATCTTCCTGGCATATGTCCAGCCGCAAACTTTGTTTCCTTGTCGGTTTTGGTAATATTGTTTCGTTTTAGTATAATTTAGTATCCCAAATCTTCCGCTGTTTAATGCGGGAAATGATTTGGGTGCCAAGATATTTCTGTGCATTCCTTTGGAGGAGCCAGGCTACGTCTTCAGGGAATTCATCAATTTCCTGACTTCAGTGTAAACATAACTTAGAAAAGGAGCATCATATTCAGCTTCCACCAAAAGTCACACAGAATAGGAAGCCCCAGCGCTCTTAAAACAAAGGTCAGCTGTATTGGCAGAAGGTTTAAAAAGGGCCTCAATTAATGGATAAATTATCTTTTCTTGGTATGGCGTCAATTTACCTAGCACTTCTTACAGTGCATACATTCAAAGGGTAGGGCAAGACTAGGACAAACTAATACGAACTGATACATTAGGTAAATGAAGGGAATACAGCCAGTTTAGGTGTCCACATTACGAACAGAGCAAAAGGGTCATGCATTGGGATAAAATTGCACAGCCATTATGGTGGATCCTGCGTTAATTAGGTTATGATGTCCAAAAAAAATGGGTCTGTTTTCTGCATCTTTGAAAAAAATACCAGATTAACTCTTAACTGCTTAACTCTTAATATAAAAGATATATATATATATATATATATATATATATATATATATATATATATATGATATGTGTGTGTAATGTATAGATGAATACATACAATTAGTTTTTTTGGCTGTTTAATGTGATAGTTCAACTCATAGCCAAGAGCCCTTTCTGATCTGGTTTGTTTTATAGCAAATATTGAAAAATGTAGACTATAAAATGTTTGCTTACAAAGCAGTTCCGAAGCATTGTTTTAAACACCCCTAAATATATGTTTTATATCAATGAATATGCTTGCGTGAGAGACTTGCGTGGCAGAGCAGCCAATCTCAATGTTTAAACTGGGGCAAAGAGTCATACACATGCCTCAAAAGATAAGTGCCTATTTACTGCCCGTGTGAATTGAAATAATTGCATTCTTATCCCCTGGTGAAATAGCACCATCTAGTGGACACTCACATGGTTACACAATGCACTCGTTTACATCTCGCAGCATGGATTCTCATTGAATCAATTTGCAACGGACTGCCAGAACGGAGCTCCACAAATCCGCGCATCACAAGGCTTTCTCTCTGCAGACTCCTGGAGCTAATTGCCGTCCGACTCTATTCCTGCAAATATAGCGGATATGGGTCACAAGACTTATTTTTTTATGGCTTGCAGCCTGCGTGAGCAGCCCATGTGGTTTGCTGTATTACATCACAGGCATATGATTTAAAGAGATCTGCAGGCAACCTAGCGGGGGGAAACAAGACGCACAACATTTAAAATGTTAAAAAAAAAGATTGCTGTATAAATTGTTATAAATGTCACGGACTGGGTCCAAGCTGGTGGCTGGAAGGACCCAGCGCGCCCGATGGTTGTTTGCAGGAGTCTCGATGCAGTAGCGGAGTCTGGGGCAGGGCCTGGTGCAGGGTGACCACACTCATCCAGGAGTTGAGCACCTAGGGTAGTGCAGCCAAACACCAGGGCCCTGATATGGCAGCAGATGAAGTCCAGAACAAACGAATCCTGCAGGCACCCTGGAGCAGGCATGAAGCATATCACATGGATCACGAGCAGGATGCTGCAGGCTGGGAGAATGGAAGCTAAGCAAAGGGTTAATGTAGCAGACACAAAACAAGCAAGAGAAAGGGAGACCAGGCAAGAAACATGATACGAGATATACACGAGAAGTGGCTAGAAGCATGACATGAATAGAGCAAAGTATAAACAGGCACAAGACAAGGAATAAACATAACCTGACAAGACATACATGGTACAGGGCACAACAAAGGACAGGGAAGAAGGCAAGGAACACAGGGGAAGGAGTGAGGAGCCGGAACCCTCGGACGCTTCTCCTATAAGCAAGGATAGGGCATATTAACAGGGACATGGGGAGAGGAGAGAGGAACCGGAATCCTCAGATGATTCAAGGAAGAAGGGCAAAGGTACATAGGAGACAGACAAACATGAATACAGAAACTAGCCTAGGACTACAAGATAACTATTGGAGATTTCGTCACATGATATGGCCATAGTATGCTTAGCCCACCACTACGCCAAAGTACTCCAATGACGGTGGGTCCTAACGCTAATCCCTGCTGACAATGGTACAAAACAAACCACACATGAAAACCAAACACATAGCACTGAGACATACCTTAGACTGCAGACTGCAGACTGAGACAAACAGAACACACAGGTGGGGCACACTTAATAAAGGAAGCAGAGCTGAAGCAAAGAGCCGGAGCAGAAGCAAGGAATGGAAAATAGAACAAAGCAAAAGGAAATCCAGGAATGGATCAAAGCAAAGCAGAGAAACTACAGCAGGACAGATATGCAACTCCGCAGCCTGGGCAGACCGTGACAATAAATACCAAAACATAAAGCCAATAAGGGTATTTTATGGAGCATGGCAGCATTCTATACTATACTGGTTTCCTTATGTAGCACAAAACACTTCAATGTACTCCAGACTCGCCTATTCCCATCCTACTTGGGTTTCTGCCAAAGACACACTAATTGACAGATCCCCATTGCACGGGACATTAAATTGGGTTATTATTCAGGCGTTGCATATCTTAATAATTACTGTCACCGGGAATGATGATCCCTGAAAAACTTGTTTCCGGCATGTGAAGATGAATGACGTCGTACATTTCCTGTGTGTTTTTTGTATTGTGTCAGCTGATGATTTATTGTTTTTTGTAAAAATCAAAGACCAACATCCACTCTCTGGCACGGCCTTCCTTTTTACTGTTAACCCCCTGCGTTCCAGAGGGATAAAGCTGTAATTGCAATAAAAAGAGTTAAGCCATAAATAACACACGGACAACATGATTACTTATGTTTCCAAATCAGTGAGACTCTCCCATCTTTGTTCACGTTGCATGAGTCTCTCCAGATATCTGGACATTGTTGCTAAGTTCTGGGGCCATCATTGGGAGGATTATGGAGAAGAACCGACCCGTAACATTAGATCTATTTCTTCTGTAATACCAAAATCAGTTGTAATGCTAGAAACAGGCTAATCTCTATGGACACGGATAGCAGTGCCGTGACGTTATTTATTTCACATACATTTACTATGCTGTCTTGCCAGCCTCGTGTATATATATATATATTCTTCTACTTGTAGGTGAACATCATTCCAATCATCGCAAAAGCAGACACGATAGCCAAAAACGAGCTGCACAAGTTCAAAAGCAAAATAATGAGCGAGCTTGTCAGCAACGGAGTGCAGATCTACCAGTTCCCTACAGACGAGGAGACTGTCGCGGAGATCAATGCTACAATGAGCGTAAGTGAAATCGTGGATTTTAGGGGTCTGAGCAGATTTTGCTGGAAGAGCGGGTGTGTATGGAGAATGAAAAGTAAAGCATCTACTTTCGATTTTGGGAAGAAAGATTTCCTACTCATAGATTTAACGTGATTCTGAAGACCTAGAAAACTAAAATTGAGAAAATGTCCAGAATTATCTAAAAGTGTTGGTTACTACATACAAGATAGAATTCTATCATTATGTATTAGCGTATATTTAATTTGGACCACTGACTTTTTTGGGGAAATTGCCCATATGCAACTTTACATTGGCTTCCTCTATTTCCCACGATATTGCTTTAGTACAAATAAAAAGAAAAATTAAAGTTTACAAAGCAATTAAAATATCAATTCCAAATGGAAATGGGGATTAGCAGAATGAATATGATTTCCTTAGAAAAATATAAAATATGGGAGAATTGTTTGTTGATGCTACAGCAAGACGAGCTGCCCTGACATTAGAAATAAATTTATGTATGGCACTAGGCTTCCCCCTCTCTGAAACTCTGAAATTCTGAACGTTGGATGACATGAAGCTAGACAATTTAGAAATATATTTTCTCCTTCTTCTTCCATAAGCCTCTTTTTCTTTTTTTTTTTTCTCTTTCTTTTTTTTTATGTTGATGTTTTGGTCGTTGTATTGTGAATGTGTGTTATTATATTGTTATAAGATATGAATAAAAAAAAAAAAAAAATAAAAAGAGAAAGTCTCTTACCTCTTTGTTCTTTGCAGGTTCACCTTCCGTTTGCTGTTGTTGGCAGCACAGAAGAAGTAAAAATTGGCAACAAAATGGCTAAAGCCAGACAGTATCCCTGGGGTATTGTGCAAGGTATGTTACAGAGTTCTCATTTTGCATCATATGTTTTAATTACCTCGTATTTCATTTTACCCGTGGAAGCACTGCCAAATTCACTGATACTCCTGTGCCCAGATAACGGTATTTTTTCTAATCAAAAGACACGGAAAACTTTAGGGCCAGCGTATGGACTCTAGATCCCTTTAAATTTTACTGGCGTCACATATGCATTTGACCACCACCACCCCTTGGTTATTAGCCATGCCGGAGATGTGTTCAACCATACACACCTCTTGCGATGTAATATACACCAGTCGGCTGGAGCTCTGGCTCTGCGGATGGTGGGAGATATATCAAGGCCCCCCATGTGCATGTGCATATAGCGATCCAATTTAATACAACGGGAGAGCTTTTCTGCCACTGATTGGCTGCTTCAAGTGAAATGTTGGACCATGGATTGGGGGTAGGTTCGTGCTTTGTACAATTTTGAACTATGTATATGTGTCCCTTGAATGACAAAAGCGACTAAGTTGGGTAAGAGCAGCCCTTAAACTGTTGTTGCACCAAAACATCAAGTATCCTTGGGGTTTTGCTCCATCAGCAACTAAAGAGAGACAGTTGCCCTGGTTAAAAGTTATTCACATCCCCACTATCCACAAATAACACTCAAGTTAATAAAGTACACCCCAGCCCTCTTGTAGCATGTGGTCTCCTTGACATAGGGGAAGTTGCTGAGGAGAGCAGATCCGCAATCTCATTGAGGACAAGTAATTCATAATCAAAGGAATAAAACCGTCCAAAGCCAAGTGTAAAAATTGTACAGCTACGGCTCGTTGCACCATTAAAATCGTTTTCAAACAAGACTTTTTGTGTGGCTTCGAAAGGACTTTGTAACAGCCTGGGGTAATTGCCTTTCACAGTTGAAAATGAAAACCACTGTGACTTTGTGAAGCTCCGAGAAATGCTGATCAGGGTAAACATGGAGGATTTGAGAGAGCAAACTCATGCTCGCCACTACGAATTATACCGACGCTGCAAGCTGGAAGAAATGGGGTTCAAGGACACCGACCCAGACAGCAAGCCATTCAGGTATGTGCCGTACTTGCCTTTATGTATGCTAAAGTTACTGAAGAAACCATCGTAACCCCACATAAAGATGTAAGAGACTGTAAAATGTGTGGCAGTTTTTTCAGTTGAAGACCTCACCACCACTCAAGGTTTAGGCATTCTGTCCTTGGGATGAGAACAAGGTTCCTCTTGCCAACCTCTGTATTCGTGACATATTTTGGTCCCTGCCCAAACATAAATAGTATGACGAGCAATTTCCACCCCACCCCACGTCCCCATTTTGCTCAGGCATCATGGCTATGTCAGAGACATTTGCACCAAGTTGACCTTTTTTGAGGGTACTTGTCCTAATCCAGTACTAAAATATTAACAGTAGAAATGCTGAAAGATTTTACTCTCCCCAACCCCTCCCCCGTAGACACATAATGCAAATAAACGTGTGATGAAATGGCGACTACATTATTTCTTGTGTGCACGCCCAGACCAAAGCTACAGCATTGTTTATGTTTTGGTTTCTTTAACCACAGCAGTATTCCGATAGCTCAAGTATTTCAACAATCTCTGGGACTTCCTGCTTTCGTGGGGCCTTTTGTGACCATAAAAGGCTATGACGGGATACGCAGTCCTTACGTGTTTTCTTCCCGTATAGCTTTCTGGGAGAATGAACGGACGCTTTTCATGTATGCCACCCTCTAGAGCAGATTCTCTCTAAACGCATACGCCTTCAAATATTCTATTCCTAAATCTTGTTGGCAATGTTTACCAATGTGGCTGGTGGCCTATGAGAAGTCTTATACTTCTAAGGGATTTATTCACTAAAGGGAGAGTTTGAGTTTCAGCTCTTCAACTATACATTAGTTTGGCTACCCATCCATAATGTATTGTTAAATGATTGAGATTTCTCACAAATTGAATGTATATTTATTATCAGGGTTGGCTCAGCTCTTCACATAGGACAAACTTAGTGTTGGCCCTCCATTAAGAATGGAAAGGTTAACTGAGAGAGTTGAAACCGCAACTCTCCTGCCAAGTCTGTCTTTAGTGAATAGACCCCCTAAAGGAAAGAGACATTTTAATTAGATTACGCTGCATATGGCATAAATTATATGGAGTGGTAAATTCCTGCCATTCTAAGGGATGTTGTATTTAACTGTCTGGTGTAACGTGTTGGAGAGTATTCTCTGATGTACTAAAATGATATTCTTCTGTCAGGCAGTAACAGTGGAGACTTATTTCCTTAATGGCTGACTTAATCAGTCCAATGAAAGGAAGACACCATAATATAAACCTTCTTCTTAACAGTCTTCAGGAAACCTATGAGGCCAAAAGGAATGAATTCCTTGGCGAACTCCAGAAGAAGGAGGAAGAAATGAGACAAATGTTTGTGATGAGAGTAAAAGAGAAAGAATCAGAACTTAAAGAAGCCGAAAAGGAAGTAAGTATTTGGTCATGGTTAGTGGGGTTCCACTCTGTTGTAATCAAGGGGTCACTCTTTGTTTTAAAATAAAAGATAAAATAAACAGAAAACATCAGTAGAACATTGTTGGTGGAGTGGACTATAAAGCTTTGTTAGATAATACAATATTGTTCAGACTTGGGCTCAAAACTGGATCTTAAATTGGCTGATGAACCAAGTAGCTTAAACCAGAATGTAACTGGGTTTTTTGTACATGAAACTATATACTTTGACTAAACATTTTTTTCAGCCACTCAACTTGATGCTTTATTGTAAAATAGAATACATTTGTCAGATGTGCAAAATCTATCTCTTTTTTTTAGCTCCATGAGAAATTTGACCTCCTCAAGAGAACTCACCAGGAAGAGAGAAAGAAGCTGGAAGACAAAAAGAAGGAGATAGAGGATGAAGTGAGCATGTTTCAGAAGAAGAAAGCAGCCACACAACTTCTTCAGTCTCAGGCCCAACAAGCTGGTTCTCAACAAACCAAGAAAGACAAGGACAAGAAAAAGTAAGCAGCCTGTAGTTTTCTCTGGATAATTTCCACAATAGGTGACACTGCCCTGCCTTTTATTTTTTGTAAAAAAGAAAAAAATGGTTCTGCACTCAACTCCCAGGAAGCTGGGTGCTAGTAGGAATTATTTTTTGTAAGGCTGTTATTTTTGTTGTGGGAGTACAAGATCCCGAACTGTCTCAAGGGATAGGCTAATATACCAAAGTATTCTGAAAACCAGGGTTTGTAATATATAAAAAGCCTTTATACTAATGTCATTAAACCAGCTTTTAAATAACCTGTATGCCATATTTGAGGCTGGATGCAGTATCTCTGAGCTGTCCAACTCTATACCTACAAACAATTTGGCCTTCCTTCTACCTGCCTGACATCATCTAGGTTCAGTATCTATTATTCTTTCTGAAGACTCCGTAGAGTATGAAATAAAAGAACCTTGTCCTTCCCCCAGTGATTCCTAGCTTTACTGATAACCCAAGGCTGTCAAGCGTAACTCATTTAGCCTAGGTGGGTCCTACAGCAATATCATCTATCCTGGCCCCAGTACCTTATTGTATAAGTGTTCTTACTATGCAGTAGTAGGAATGAGTGACATCACTAGCACATCACTTTTGTACAGCTTCATCTATTTTAGGAAAAATTTATTATGTGCATTTCTTAAGGCACTCCTATTGATAATTTCGCATTCACTGTTGTATAGTATACATGTTATTTTTCCATATAAAGGGTTCCCTTCAGCATTCCATCTTTCTATAGCCATATTCAGTGGTGGCAATTTTTGAATGTTATTGGCAACCAAGCAGGCGCAAAAGCATTGTAAATCCCTGGGATGCCATCGGGTTCCAAGTACTGTTACAGTTAGTCCTTTCATTATGTGCCGGATTAGCAAGGCTCTTCTGCGTGTGGAAACATGTGCGGAAGCAAGGACAGACGGAGAGCCCCCTGCTCCGTCCAGCACCTGTTCTACATATGCTTGGCTAACCACAGATGCACATATTTGTCAGTATAAAAAAAAAGCATTTAATAGTCACTGTACCGCTAGAAATGCTGGTTGTGAATACCAGAGAAATAAAACAGTGGCCCAGTAAGCGGTTTTAATATGCGCATCTTAATTATTAAGGTACTTTTTCAAGAAATCTAATGATTTAAGTACACGTTATGCAGGTTCAACCAAGCAGGGTAAGCCCACTAGGATTATCGGATTATCATTCATAATTCATAGTTGAATGAGATGAAACTTCAAAGCTTCTGCAAACTCCCTCTTCAGCGAATGAATAACAGCAGCGCCGCTTATCAGATATTATGTTATCAAAATATATCAAATAAATGTTCTATATTACATTTTTCTCATTTACATTTGACAAGCAGCCAATTACTATTTCAATCTGGTATACCATTTTAAAAAAATATTTGTTCCATGGAGAAAGAATAAGTCCCCATTCGATATGCGACTGTCCCACTTTAATGCATGCGGACCTTCAAAGTTATGTTTTGAAAGCACTTGTCCAACATACCCACCTTCCTATCGAGAGCAGTCATAGGTGTTATATGACTAGGCCCTCGTTGCAGTGGATAAGGAGGTTTCACCAGCTTTACATTCTGTTATAGGTCACTCTTTGATAGCAAAAAAGTCAGAAGTATGTCTTCCGTGCTCCTTAACAATGTTATGTGATAGAATCCTTTCGCAAACAGCCGAGCGGAAGCTCGAAGAATTCCTTCTACTGACGGTGTTTTTAGCGTGTTTTGCCTCCACCCGTGGTCAGTGTCTGCAGCAGGTTTAAGTGTCAAGCTCTGAAACTCCAAACTGGTTCTTCTAGAACATTAGTGCATTCAAGTCAAATGATTTACCTAATTAATTAGTACTAATTAATACTAGATACCTCGATATCATCATTTTAGATCAAAGTTGAATTGAAGAATATCAGAATCTGATACTTATCTCTATGAGCCTGACACATAGACAGTAGGCAGTACAGACTGCGTTGCTTTCATATGTATATTGTTTTTTTTTGTCTCTTACAGTAAGTTTTGGTTAGTGACGACTTTTGCATGGCCTGGAGCAATGTTGCTTAGTTTCTGATAATATATATATACATACATATATATTTTTCCATTTTGCTGTTTTCCATTTCTAATGTTGGTGTTCTATGCGTGTTTTTTTTTGTTTGTTTGTTTTGTGTTTTTTTTTTTCATGTGTGTTTGTATTGTGTCTTTGTGTTTTCTTTTAACTTGCAGTGCGAGCTTCACATAAAGTCTGGCGAGCCGCGGATGTTCCAGCATTCACCTGCTTTTTGCAGTAATGTGTCCCTGCCATTTTGTGTTCCACGACACAGATCACTAATCGCTCACTTACCGCATCATGTTTGGCTGCACGCGGAGGGGAAAAACAACTGCGTGCAATCTGACTTTTTTTGTTGCCGGAAAGCGAATGTTGCCTGGCCTAGCCTGCTACGAATGGCAGAAATGTGCCTTTTTTTACAATTCTGATTACTTTTCTGTTGGCTGATGCTACTCTTGTATTTCTGGATCACACCTACATTTGTTCATGTTTGGGTTTTTACAAATACGGGGATTATCTGTTCTGTTGCTGAACTGTCCACATGATTCTCAACAAGACTTTGGCCAACCAAAGAGCAGATGAGAGCTAGCTGAGGATCATGAAATATTATATTCAACAACAGTTTTATAATTATGGGGCTGCTGAACACATGTATGTGATTCATACTGTACTCTTCCAAAAAAAACATGTAATAAACATTGTCAGACTAATGCCTATCGCACATGCTTTTCCAATGTATTGAAAAGTTGCAAACTCTTGAATTTAGTCATTGATGGGACCAAATTCATGGCGCTGTCAAGGCACTAACTTAAGCTTGCAGTTGCAATTGAGTCTGCATCGGCCTAAATTGAGATACTTTCCGAAACTGGGTTATGTCAGCCTTATCTTCATTCTCTTTTGACGCAAAATGTTTTGGAACGCCAGGGAACCATTCCAACAAATTTGCACTGGCCATATGCCGAGACGCTTTGACATCTGCACAATGGGAAAGGCAAATGTTAATTGGTAAGCTTTTTTTTAATCATTTTGGCAGGTCCGATCATTTTTTGATCCGAGTTATAGCTCTTCAACGTTTTTAGGGTTTATTAACTACAAAAACATTCTAGGTTTGGGTAAGGCAACAGGCTTTAAAGGCAACATGGAACCTTCCATTACTGTAAGTGTCACTGTGTTAGTAACCGTCTCTTGAGCCGTACTCACTCTTGAACATTACTACCAAGAACAGGTGATCTGTGAGTCGATTTTATCCATTGCTGTTCTTTTCGAGTGTTCAAGTAAGCTCTTGATATTGACATCCCAAGCGTATTTTTCCCCCCTCTTTCAATGGCATACATGGTAAGAAAACTGACGTAACTTTTGTTTTTGTATATTTTTTTTATGCCACTCCTTGCTGGACAGCGCCTTTCCTTTTCTGATACATTCCAAGAAGTGGCGACCCACGTTTACCTTTTGACTTCTGGAATTCTTTCCTTCCTGATGCTGTATTTCCTGCTCCCCTCCGCTCATAGCTAGGTAGCTTTTCTCTTCTATCTATTTTCTCGCTTTCCCTTCTATCTATTTTCCTTTCTGCAGCTCGCCAGAGACCCTCATCACTTAAACTACCTTCACATCCCACTGTGCCTGCAGCTGCACCCGCACCTTGGAAGCGAACGTGCCTGAATGCCTCTGAAATGCACCCTGTATGCTTGGTTTTGCTTTGACCTAAAGGCGTTTTTTCTTCTTAGTTTTCACTGCCTAAACATGGCTCTGGGTGGAGGAGAATAGACATTTTTGAGAACTAAACCAGAATAAAGAAAGCTAGTATTGAGGAGTCCCAGATGGTGAAACCAGTTTCCTTACCATGGCTTACATTTGTTCTCTCATTCCGCTTCCGTCGGTATGCTTGCCCTGGTTCTGTCTGTTAATGTGGTACGTCCATTCTTTTTATAGCTGCGTGTGCGTTTCAGAATTCGTACTTCTGCTTCTAGAAATTTGTCACATGATCAAATCCTCTTGTCCGTCTTTAAATTATATAGATAATAGGTTTTGCATTTTAAAACCCACCAGTTGTTCAATTTGGGACTTTGTACTTCTATAACATCTTGGTAGCACTTCTGTCTTTATAGGTTTATAATGGTAAATAAACATTATTTTGTGACCAAGTGGTTGCACCTTTCCAAAAAATGACAATTGGGGCTATGTTTAGTATAGAAAATATTCTATTGCAAAGTAGTGGTTTTACAACCATGGAAACTATTCTTCAATCACCAGCAACATCCCATCGGCTGCTATGCTAATAAGTCATTTTGGCAGTCTTTGGCCCAGAGTCACTTTTTATATATTTTTTTAATACTTTTTAGCAAACACGCGTTTTATATTAGCAATAAATAGGATTTGGTATATACCGCACCCAACTATTCATCATTTGACAAATTTGAGCTATATGACTTAATTGTATTCAATCTAACTCCGAACGCTACCCCTGGGCCATGTTTAGCATGACACTGCTGCACCTGTATGTCTTTCTTTCTGTATCTATACTTTTTTCACAGTAGTCCTTGGCTGTGCACAGAATAGGTGGCTTCCTTTCCAATGCGTTTGGATGTGCTTTCCCTCCTCTGCATGTGAGTATAATAAACGCCACGACTTAATGACTGCACTGATAGATGTGCATAAACATTCTGCAGGCACTCATCATTTTATCAGTGATGAAATTCTTTCTGGAGATCGGAGAAACGTTTAGGTTTGAACTTAGTGGTACAGATTGTATATCTCATCATTTGATGTATATTAGAATATCACACTGAGCACAGATCCGAAGTAGGAGTATGATGGGGATATGTGTAAGTGGCTTTGAAATATACTGAATATAACATATATTTTCTGCTCCATCCATGTTGGACTTTACCCCCCCATTGCCTGCAGCTGATAAGTTTCATCTATCATACCATTTTGGTTTCCTTTGAGATTCTTTTAACGATACGGAACGTCCTACATCTTTTCAGTCGACTGCTCTGCAGCGCGATTGTCAGCCCAGAAATGGGACATTAAAGCCCAGATGTTGCCGACAGACATTTACCAATCCTTTAAGCGTTAAAAGCTGGATTCATTGCTTGCCATCATTAATCAACTAACGTGCAATCAACTTGCTGCGATGCCATCATTGTCCTGGCACAAACATCCCCAGCTCAGCTGCTTTTGTCATTAGTCATCCATCTTTGGAGCAAAGTCATGAGTCGTCACATTTGTTCATGGCCAAGCGCAGTTCGTTCTGTTCGTTGTGTCTCATCTTTCATTCAACGTGTATGCCATTTGGAAAGCTTGTGGATACAGTTTAACTGCAAATTGCTGTTTTTTATGTAATTTTTGTTTTTGAACATAAAGCTGTGAACAGCACTAGGAATAATGTTATATATTTTTTTTCTATATATAAATATATATAATATACCATTTGCCTTAAATTGTAGCTTTAGAAATTTAAATACCAGTGGTTTTTTTTTTGTTTTTGTTTTTTAAATACCTAGTATGTTTCATTTTTTTTCCTTTTTTTTAAACCAAAACAAAAATATTTGTATCTTATTCCCATTTTTAATACAGTATTATGTAATGGATGCTTTTAGTAGACACTTGTGTTATAATTTTTAATCTGAAGTCAAAATGTTTTATGTTTCAAATGTAAAACTTATTTGAAATAGTTTTTTTGTACGCGAGACAGAGGACATTGAATGTTGTCGGCACTCAAAAATATAATTTTTATCCCAACTAAATACGTGTGTGTCCTTTTCATTTGTTTCCATGTTTTCACTTTTTGTTTTATACGTTTCCTCTATGGACAGTTAGAGAGTTAAATATATTTTTTGTGTCTTTTATCCCAGTAGTAGATTTCTACCAATCATTTATGATTATCCTATTTAGAAATGTATGTTTATTATCCCAAATGGTTTAGATTGGATAACAACAATAATAATTATTATTATTTGATTGCTAAATATATTCAACCAATGGGCAGGAAGGAAATGCAATATGTATTGCATTACATAAGAATGTGGGTACATAGGAATAAAAGGTTAATAGAGCCCTGCTCAAACAAGCTTACAATCTTAATTAAGATCCTTACAAGAAGAAGCATTAATAAGCTCCATTTGCATAAATATTTCATTTTCTTCTAAGCTTACTCTGCAAAAAAAAAAAAAAAACTGGCCCACATTTATAATCAGGGTACGCTGAACACATCACATTACTAAACGGATCGGCATAAACCCAGATTCGTATCAATTTAGAGAATCAAAATACCGAGAATTACGAAGCTGGCGTAGTTGTCAAAACGACCACTTTGTGTTTTTGTATCCATGTGTACTGAAGCAATTTCAGCTTTCAAATTCATACAAAGATGCAATTATGGCCTTTCCCATCATGCCTCATTACAAAGCACTAATAACTGCTATATCTAACAATCCAACATGGAGCTTGTCTTGCAAGACCCTTAATCCTTGATACCTCATTATTATTATTATTTCTCCTTTTCTATAGCTTCTTCTTTCTGTAACCCACCTGTTGATAGCCTTTCACCTTCCCGCAAGGCCCATGTGGGAGAAGATCACGGGTCCAGCTGCATACCTATTGAACGATTTGCCTTCACACTACAGCCATGTGTTCTTCCTCGATATCCCTTCAGCGGGTTACCTCTTGCTGTGTGTTGTTGCATTTTCTTGGTCACATTTGACATATGTTGTCGGTCTGCAGATGCTACAAAGCACTGAGAATGTTCAGGAGTCCTACAGATCCATTGGGGAGGGACACCCCCTGCGCTCTGAAGACCCACCATTAGACAAACCTGACATTAAAACGGGATTCTCTTTGGAAATGTTTTTTGCCCAGCTGACAACATATTCAAAATCTAAATGACACACACATTTTACTAGTTTTTCCTATGGGGCACATGGATGGTTAAGATGCCATGATTTTTTGACAATGGCAAACGTTTTATCGGACAATCCTATTTGATCTTGTTTTTTTTCTTGCACTCGCCAAACATACATTCCAGAGTGATACATTTTTGGCTATTTTTCATTTCTAATACATTTCTAGTGTTCGGGATCAAAAATGTAAACGGTGTACTCCAAGCAGTCATCCTTGAATACATGAGAACATGTGTCAAACATTGTATTGTATTGTTTGCTTTAAGTCTGGTGCTTTTTTTTTTTTTTTATATGTAGCATATGGGTCAAAAACCCATGGAGTGCCAGCTGATTCTGTGCTATTACAATAGAATTCCAGTTATAAAATTAAAATTTATATTAAGACTGATAATGTAAAATTTGATGATATCACGCATTAAGACATAAGGGTACAGAAGGATAAGAGGGCTCTTGCAAGTTTACAAACCACATCAGGAGAAATGAGCAGACTAGATTGGCCAAATGGTTCTTATCTGTCGTCAAATTTTAGATTGCTATAGGGATGTTGAGGGGAAATGAGACAGAAAAACGGGGGCTGCTTCTATAAGGATAACTCGATTATAGTAAGGGTGAGGTCGGTGTTATCTTAATAACATCTGACGTGATGACAATGCTTTAAAGGTAGTTTTAATGAAACACCTATTTGCTGTCAAGCACTGAATCAAAATCAAGTCTTGTATACAAGTATTTTTCAATTAATAGCTTACATGTTTTTTTTTTATGTATTTCACTGATAAACCCTTTAAAAATCATATTTTTAATTCATTTGACATCCTAACAGTTGTCATTTCTATGAGAAGTTGCCTTGGTATGCAAGGCTTACAATCTATAGTAATTGTAAGACTAAAATGCAGTTACTATAGCTTCATCTATCTAATTTCATCTTGCTAGAATAGTTACTTTCATCATATTGGAGACATTTTATGGAATCTTATTTCATAACAAAAATTGCACACCAAGTTATATAAAACTATATGTAACCTTGTCTGCCATGATTTACTTAGTTCTCCATTGAAATGCATAATTTTATGAGAAATAATGTTTACTGAATTCTCTCTGCATCTTACATTATTACACGACTGTGACCACAGCATAATCACTAAAGTGCAGACAATTTTTGACCAATAAGGTCCTATTCTCTGCACTATTACAGGCCCTGGAACACACTCAAAAATAAAAATGCATCATTTTGATTTATTTTTGTGATACATTTTATATCTTTCCTATGATTAAATGCTTTCTATATATATATACACCTAGGTATTCAGATTAGGGAATATAGTGGAACAAAATGAAATAGAAATGACTTGGGGTCTTTGTATAACTCGTGTGAGAATGACACTGGATTAATTATGGCATGTCAATAACAAAAAAAAAAAAACACTCAACAATAGTGTCATGGATAATGCCAACCGAGTCTGTTTTGTAGACGGAAACATAAAATAAAATGGGTCTTAAATCTTGTCTTTAATTGTATTTAAGGTTTATGTATACCATACTGCCTAGACTGTATTAAAACTGGTTGGATTGTGAATGGTTGTGGCTCTTTGCAAATGCAAAACTAGAGCTGAGTGAAAAATATAAAAAATATCTCTTCGGGAGGTACCATGAAAGGTAGGCCTCTTTGTCTGTTTTAGAGGAAACCCCAACTGAAGCAACAAAAAAAAACAGGAAAGTGGACAAAGAGTCACTTTCAGTCCACTGATCTGATGTGATTCGGTGCTATAAGTATACTAAAGAAATACTAAACAGGCATAAAAGACATATTCCCCGTTATTTTAACATAAAGCCCAAGAGTCGC
Organism: Spea bombifrons; assembly: GCF_027358695.1. Lineage (NCBI taxonomy): Eukaryota > Metazoa > Chordata > Amphibia > Anura > Pelobatidae > Spea > Spea bombifrons. The sequence goes on from NC_071087.1 coordinate 55,297,206, forward strand.
GTGCTTTCCAGACTGTGAAGAACAAAAATTGGGAAGGCCACAGTAGATATCATGTCCTCGATCTTAGTCTTCTGACGCCGCACTTCCACAAGGATATTTGTGGCCCCCCTCACAGGGTGATGCTTAAGGAGAGCCTGAATCTATTAGATAAAAAATAATCCCATACAGCAACGATCAACCTGAACTATTAGCAAAGAGTTTAGTCGAATCACACTCACACTCTATGTCTCTACTTTCTCTGGCAACCGTGTCCTTGTCACTGTCTATATTTCCACAGCTCTGCTGCTTCTCTTGCCTCTTCCGTAAGGTCTCCTTTCTTCGCCTGCTTCTCCCCATTATCCGTTCTGTTATCCATGTACTTCTGCTAAAGGGTGGAGTGTTAGTGAACCCACTTTCCCCGATCGGAGGAACGGGGGAGAGGCTGTCCCTGTGGTGCGCGCAGTGGTTCTGTTCTTTTGCGGAATAAAAGACGACCTCTATTATAAGACAGTATTATTTTTTCAGGAATCGAACAAATACGGTATGTATTTGCTGGATGTGTCTGCCAGTGCCTGACCTGCTGCTCTGTCTCCTTTCTTACTCATCAGTTCTTTTAATTTTTCAAATATGGGGGAACTTCTGTCTTGCAGCAAGTGACTGATGTGTCTGTCTGCTAGCGCCGGTACAAACCCTGTGACCTACTGTTGCTGCACCTCCTCTTTTGTCATTCTTTGCTCTGGGAAATTATTTTAATTTTCCAAACATTGGGGAAATTCAGCCCTGTAGCAAGTGGCTAGATGTGTCTGTCTAATAGTGCCTGCCCAGGCCCAGTGCTCTATTGCTGCTGCTCCTGTCTCCTTTTTTAATCTGGGGATCAGTGCTGCTCCTCTATTTCCTTCCTTCCTCTGGGGTGTCCAATTGTTTTTTTTAATATTGGGGAAATCACTTTTAATATTTTTGGGGGAAATTCAGTGTCCTATGCCTGGGACTGGATGTGTATCCGCCAGTGTCACCGTCTACCCAGTGGCCTACTACCACTGCTGGTGCTTTATCTTCCTTACTCCAAAGAATCAACTCATCAAAATAGTCAAATTTAGGGGGAAATTTGGTCCCATAGTATGTTGCTGGTGCCCCTGCAGTGCAAACTGAGTCTGGATCTCTTCCTCGAGATGGTTCTGCGGTAAGTGGAAGGCGAGTCCCTTTGAAACACCCAAATTTTGTCTCCAAATCAAAAACTTTTGCAGCCATAGAACACTGATATACATATACCCAGGTTCAATTAATTTCTTGTTCTTCTGTTAAACTACCAGGTGACAATGCGCTACATATGTACCCAAGCCTACCAGTGTTTTATTTGCCCTTAAAAACCTAGATCTGTACATTTTAGTGTAAGTCAAATCCTGCTCACCGAGTGGGAGCAATAGCTAAAATTTAGGCATAGCATTTACTTAATGTAACAGGAAAACTGGCCCTTCATATACATAGATACCATATAAGCCACCAGATGGAGCTAGATGTAAAGGAGAGGGTCATGACCCACTTAGTATGTAATTGTATCTAAAGCCAGGAATGCAACCCAGTATGCATTCTGGACACCGTCCAGCTTTGGAGCTTTTCTTGATTCTTATGGAGTGAAACACCTCTAGAATAATATGACCATGTCGAAATATGCAGACTTTAAATCTCTCTTTGCAATGTCAGTGTTAGACTTGATCTGCAGCATTCATATACAAATGTAAGCATTTTGCCTAAAACTGGCAAGGGTAGCAACAAAACATTTTTGAAAGCATACCCATTGTATAGTTTTTTACTTATTAGAGACACAGCAAGGCCACAGCAAATATTTTTTATGTGTGTGTGGAGAAGTTAAGTAGCTCTGTTAAGCTTCTACCGCCCCTTAATGGGAGACCAAGAAGATTAGGCCACCATAGGTCTTTTAACCAGGGGAAAAAATGGACCACATATCTAGGGTGTGTAGAAGGTGAAGATTTGGTATCCGGTGATCCGTTGCAGTTTTAATGGGTACTGTTGTTTCAAGCCCCGTGTACCTTGAATTTAACAGCTTGGCAAAAGATAGGCAATGGCCATCGCCAATGTGACTAAAGAGTGATTTAGTGTAATTGGGTATCGGGCATTACCGTCACGACTTGCTCAGGCATTTCCTCAAATATTACAGCTGTGAATTATTTACATTGTTGATCACAAATACCTACCTTAGTGAAGAATTCTTATGAACGTTTGCTGTTTTTTATGTAAGAAATTGAGTGTTTGTACGTATTTTCTTATTGTAAAGTATATTTTCTCCATGTCCAAAAAGTCCTAATATACATCCAAAGCTTCCAGTCAACAGCATGGGTTTATGTTACAATAAAACTCCTGGATGTTAATGTCCAAAAGAGACAGATATTCCTAATTAAAAGGTTACGGTAAAACACAAGCACTGCCCCTGAGAGTTTCATTCTGCTAAAACCGGCGTACTCTAAATACAAAACAGTATCGACATATGGCTAAAAATGTAAACAATTCGATGGCAGATAAGAACCATATGGTCCATCTCGCATGCTCATTTTTCTACCTTTTGTAAAATATTAATGTTTCATCTTCATCCTTGTTTTAAATGGCATGTCTATCCCATATGTGTAAATTGCTGTGTGGTGTTTACCATTGCCACCTATTCTGGAGGCGTAGGTCGCGTATTCACCACAACCCAGTGATAGATTATTTTATATCGCATGTAAAGTCTGTCTAGCCAGTCCTACATGAAAATGCAGAATAAATAGTTGTTGACTACCATGTACTTTTTTAAGATCAGTCAAGCGTGTAGGGCTGGTTTAGCAACCTTTCGGATTTTCATTCAGTGAAATTCTAATCCACTTGCTGTGATACCTAAGCGTACTGCAAAACAGGCATGTTTAGCTGTAAAGAATTGTATATCAGGATCCATGTATATGTTTTGACACTCTGATTAACTGGACGACATTTTCCCAATCCTACAGCACACGTTTCATAACCCAAGGCTTGTTTGTTAAAATAAAGTCATGCATTTGAGACAACAGTACAGGATACCATTTTCATTGAAACCAGGAGGACTTTATTTTGGAACAAAGATTCCATAGGCCATGCCCTCATCAGACTGTGCAGAGATCTATAAGAGGACCATCATGAGAGAGTACAGGTTTACAAATAATAAAACACGCATGCTCGAACAAAGAAGAATTACTGCTAGTTTTACACTTGTTCTCTAGAACACAGATTCTGATATAGATATTTCAGAAACCAGACAAGGTAATTTTCAGATTATTGACAACAGGAAATGTTATAATTTCTATCAACATTTTGTGAGAAATCCAAAAATGTTTTAGTTTAGAATGCCGAGTGACAGCAACCAGTAGCATGTATGTATGTATGTATTATCAACCTACTTATAGCATTTAAATCTCACCGTGACGTAACTGTAAGATCCTAAAATCCTAACGCTCAGAAAGGTTTATATCACTAATTTAATCATTTCACAAAACATCACCGATACTTTCTGCATTTTATTATAATGCTCTGAAATCCACTAGGGATGAATACCATAGGATGTGTTGTGTGCTCCCCATTGAGACTCAAAGGGGTATTAAAATGAATGCACATGACTCAAATAGACGTGACAGCCCGAAAACTACAAGGGATTGTGTTTCAATCATGGCATTGAGACGAAACAATTCAGATTGGTTAAAAAGAATAATTGTTAATTTTAAAAACAAATGAAAATATTTTAGTGCAAGGTCAGTGTGCAGAGACGTAGAAGGTCAGCGATATCAGAAAAAGCAACAAATAAAAGGAGTCTAGAGATACAGATAGTGGTGAAGGATTAGTCTAGAATACCAGATAGAAGCCTACATGAGAAAATGTCAAGGAGCACAGTTTCACAGCAGATAACACCAGCATAAAACAAATAAAACAGACAACACTAGAGAGTGAAAACAATTTTGCTACTTTTTTTGTTCCTGTTTTGGGGCTTTTGGAATTTTTTTTGAAAAGCTTTTTTTTTTATTGTTTTCATTTGTTTTTATGTTTTTTTTTTAATTTTAAAAACGACAGAAAAAAAATGAAGTTAGGATTACCAGCATGAAAAATCAGGCAAGACTTTGTCACTGCCACAAATCTGATAAGGCATGGCCATTGACCTTGCTGCATGTCATATGCAGCATGGAACGAACGCCCTTAACACTTGGGACGTCTACAATGCATTTGCACTGAAAGCTCCCTCAGCGTTATCTGGCGACTAAAGGAATCTTATCTGGCACGTGGTTTTGCCAAGCAAATTACAGATATCACATAACAGGCACTGCCTGTAATTGTGGACATGGGGATATGCTGTTTTCTTTCCTTGGCATGCCACTGCTGCATGATGATATCTCCACACTCCCAGCCTCAGAAACACCTTCTTCATTGTAGAGCCTCTTGATTCCATCATAGAAGTCATCGACTTCCATCTGCTCTACTTTTCGCTTGGCGGAGGATAGCTTGCAAGTGGCGGGAGCTGTCAGGCGCTGGTAAAGGACAGCTGTTCCCTTGATCAGGGCTCCTGGTGCACGATTGCCCTGTAGGTGTACTCCTGGGCCTGAAACAGGGGAGACGTGGTGTTGATATACTCCTCTGTTGCAGGTCACCATAGTACGCTTCAGGGGATTGTAGACATATACAGCGTTGGGAGGCAAGGGAGGCCGCAGAGGAGAAAGGTGCGTTGCTGCTACTTCCCGACAGCGGAACAGCTCAGAGCTATCCATCTGTGAATGAACAGGAGTGCAGATGTGAGCAAATAATGAACAGCTTTATTGGACAAACAAAACAGAAGCATTTCAACAATGTAACTTTACACTCTCCAATGGTTTCAAATTTAAAAATAAAAATTCTGGTTGGAAAATGGTTCTGATCTTTCCCAATCAAACAGACATTCACAGAATAATCTCAAAGCATGAAATATGTTAATATGTTCACATCACCGTAGGAAGAATAGAAATGTAGCACTTATGTGAAAATACAGAAGAAAAACACGCACAAACAAAAATATCCATGTACAGAGGGCAAATGAAACCGTATAAAACTGCCTCAACACAGCAAAAAATATAAATGTCCCAACCACAACGTAGGAACAAACTCTATGGCCATGGAGAACATAGAGGGTGTGAAAACTCTACAGGAGGCTTACCGAACAGGGAACTTGGGGGTGTGCCCCATTTCCTAGCAATAGTAGCTTTATTAGGCTAGGTTTCCACTTGGGTTTTTGTCCGGCGTTTTTTTCTTGATGAAAAACGCCAGGAAAACTGCCAAGAAAACTGCCGCTGCATTTACCTGCGTTTTGGCGTTTTTTCTGCAGTTTTTTCTGGCGTTTTAGCCTTTCTGTGGAAATTGCTTTTTTTGACCTTAGGCAGTTTTTCCAGCCTTTACAAGTTAGAAGTTTCACCCAGCTAAAAGGGATTAGGATAAATGGCAAGTATCTGCCCTCTCCTGATGTCATTTACTTGGTAGACCCTTTTGTCTCTTTTCTGTGGTTTGTAAGGCATGCTTTATTTCGAATGTCTGCTCCTCTGGGAAGATTGGCCCCAAATGATGGTGCAAATTGTTTGCTGTTGCTTTTGGCACGCAGGATCCGGTCGCGTATGTTTGTTTGTAATGGCATGTTTGTTCCAAATGGTGTAAAATTCAATATGAACCAGTCCAGGACTTTGTTTTGTGTGAAACTGTTTGTTTTCAGCCTATTTCTCGTAGGACACACAGATACTGGGTCCATCCTCTGCATTGTAACTGTGGAAAAAACGCCATAAAAAACGCCAAGGCAATAAACCCACATGGCTTTTTCATGGCGTTTTTTCTCTCCCATAGACTTCTATTGGAGAAAAAAAGCCAAGATTTCTTGCAAAAAACGCCAGAGTGTCAACATGCTGCAGTTTTGAAAAACTGCCACAGAGCCCAAAAAAGCAGAAAAACGCCAAAGAGGACTAAAAAAACGCCAAACAGAAAAACGCCAGGTGGAAATGGCATTTTGCGATTTCCTATTGAATTACAGCTAACATCTGGCTGCATGCGTTTTTCACAAAAAAACGCCAGGTGGCGCTATTGGCGTTTTTATAGGCGTTTTTAGCTAAAAAAACCCAAGTGGAAACCTAGCCTAACTGCTATAAGAATATACAGATAGCTTTGCTATATGACACTATTTCTGGAAATACGTGCAGTAGAGCCCCAGCTGGAAACAGTTGAAATACAAAGAGAAAAAAATGCATAGTACAAAGCTTTTGATAAGTTTACAGCATGCTCACCTGGTGTGAAATGCATTGCCCTGTCCTGCATCTCCAACAGACAGGCGATTAAGAGTGAAACATCCATGCATTCTACATGATACTAAATGCCATATCATGCAGATATTTTTGTTTACCTCTTAATTAAATCATCTAGATGCACTAATTATTATGTTACATAGAAGAAGAAATGTAACCATCATATTGTGGCGTTTAGGTTAAATTTGATTAGTGGTCATTTATCTACCCTCTTACACAATAGTAGTGCAGCATTGTTGGTCCTTACCTGTGCAGTCTGCAGCAGCTTGATGGTAAGGGCAAGCCAATCAGGAAGCATATTTTCCATGTCCAGGCTGAGAAGTGCCAAGGCTAGCATGGACCCCTTGAACTGCAGGAGCTGGTGGGATGCCATGACCTGCAGAAGCTGAGTGGTGAGCTGCGCCACATGTTGTGACGGGTTCATGTCAGGCATCCTGTCTAACAGCTGAGGACTGGCAGTCATTGCCATGGCATGGAACTGGAAGCAAGCACACAGAGTATAAATGGCAACAATATGCACCTAGTAAATTCAATATCATATAAGATTCTCTATCTCCAACAGGGTTAAGAAATATGTTGCCACACAATGTGTATGCTAATGACAACACAAATTGCTAAATAATTGGTAATTGGACACTTAACCTTCTCCTTCGTCAAGCACTACATTAGCTTTTAATTGTTTTTCAAGACAACAGAGTCCTTTAATAGCATTTCCCAAAACAGAAAATTACATTCATTTTTACATTTATTGAGAAAGGGGATTTGAAATAGCAAGAAGAAAAAGGCCTAGGGACATGTTTTGATTGCAACTAGCACTCCAACTTACAATGTGAAGGAAATCCAGAGACGTAGCCGTGTGCAGGTCCCAGTTGAGTTTGTCCAGAATAATCCTCTCCATCCTGAGGACCTCAGCCGGAGAGCAGCCACACAAGCTTCCACTGGTTAAGTCCTTCAGGACAGGAATCCGCTGACAGATAAATAAGACAAGTCTTGAATGTGAAGTAGTTAAAAATCTGTAAGCATATCTCAATAACAGCAGACACCAAGGGGCACAGATTCCTATCAAAAGAAAACGTTCCCTTATCTGGTATGGTGTCTTCGTGTGAATTAAAATCCACGCAATAAACGTTACAAAAGATGCACCTAAAACAACGAATAAACTTAAAGCGGAATCTTGAATAAAAAAGAATTACCTCATCTTCCTCGACTGTTTTGGCGGCAAGGAAGAAGCAGCTGATTGCAATGCACCTCAAGTATTTTGGACGGGCCTAGGAGGAAAACAGATGAGTATTAAACTGTGTCAAATATTACAGAAACACAGAATATGGTACATGTAACCATACCTACCTATTCTCTATCACATAGCTCATTTATTGCAATTGAAGAGGAAATTTATTTCAATCTATGCCAGTCCTTAAATTAAAAAAAACACACTAACCTGCTTAGGCAGCATAGATGAGGTGCAATCAATTTGGTAAAAGAGCCTCAACAAAATTGTTGGGCTGCACATGAAACATTCATTATTTTGAGGTGCTTGTTTTCCCATGTTTCATGACCTGTCTTCTGGTTTATATATAAAACCGTATTTAGGGCAGGTGAGCACAACCTTTAACCCCTTACATGTACGGGCTCAAAATGCATTGTTTTCAATGGGTTTAGGGACCGCCCATTGTCCTTAAGGGGTTAAAGGGGTCACATGGGATTTAAACAGGCCACATCTAGCGACCTTATGTTCATACCTGGCAACTGGGTTGTTTCACCGGAGACTCCGGTACCACCAAGTCCTTCAATAATAAGAAGCAGAGGCTCAGCACTCAAGTGGTAAGGTAAGTTTATTTCACACAGGCAACGCTTCGACACATAGGCCTAAGGCTTGAGAAAAACCTGTGTGTCGAAACGTTGCCTGTGTGAAATAAACCTTACCATTTGAGTGCTGAGCCTCTGCTTCTCTATTTTGGATTGCTTTGTTGTAAGGCCAGTAACATCCATGCACATGCATCTTATTAGCTTTTAATCCACAATTTAGGAAAGCTGTACATACGTGTTTTTTTAATAATACTATACCTGCGTCAAATAGCAGACATGTTTAGACACTGTTGACAAGATTCTTCTACCGCTCAACAGCAGTCAACATGAAGAATGATTACATGAATCAAAAAGTGTACTCCTGTGTACGGGATGCTATTTTCCCACAGACACAACAATATCCCCATTGCAATTACCAGAAAGTGTCTCCTTTGAAAGTGTGGATCTAATAAAGATTATAGTTGTCCTTCAGCAAAAAAAAATGTAAAGTGTACAGACTGTATACTCCCTTGAGCCCCCATGTAGCGCTAACAGAAACTTTAATCGAAAGGATTTTGGAAAACTGACCACTATACATAACTGACCCCAGCAGACTACACGATATAAGACACATTTTCTGAAAAAAATCTTACATTTGTATTTTTTATATGGCAAATACTCCCTATCTTGTAACAAGCAGTCACATGGTATACGGATGCTACTGGCCAATCAACATCAACAAATATTTCAAGGTGGAATTATCAGTCATTTTGTAACGGCTATCACGTATACATACATGGGTCATTGCCGGTATTCCATCTGCGGTGTACTGTACCTCACGTTAATTTTATTGCCACAAGACTTCCCACACATAGAAAAACAGAATTTGACAGCAGATAAGAACCATTCGGCCTGTCTAGCCTGCCAGTTCTTCCTAATCTAATCACGCCGATCTTAAACGGCAGATCTTCTTCTCTTAGATACAAAACAGCTTTATGTATGTTTTTAAGCCTACACTACTTGTTGGGAGGCTGTTACACTGATCTATCATTCTCTCAGTAAAGTAAAACTTCCTTACATCCAAGCCTCTGGTCCTCTAGCTTTACCTCTTGTAACTAACATGTCTCTTCCTCACATATCAGTAGATGTGAGACACCTATTCAGGGAAGCCTTGAGGGTTTAAGATTTTTTTTCTATATTTAAATCTGTAGTAAACAGCTACCTTTACTGAAGCCAAAAACCGATCCAAAATACTGACGGCCAGAGCGAGGGTTTCTGGGTAAACAGGATACTGGCGCTTCAAATCGACCAGCCACTGGATCACTTCATCCCGTTGTTCCGGAGAAATAGCTGTATCCTGCAAAAGTAGGGATGCTTAGGTTAAAAAAAAAAAATAATGTTGCCGTGATTCACCAACTACCTAAATCAAGCGTCAACTAATTTGATTTCGATCTAGAAGCCAGCGAAACATTTTTAAGTGTTTTTCACCAATTAAGTTTTTATTTTGCTATATTTTATGTTTTGTCATATCGCCTCTCTCCTTTCTGTCAAAGGTGCTACTTCGCCATCATATGTCCCCTTAATACATACATATGCCAACACACTTACCCACATACACCATGCAGTAACAGACATACATTAACATAATATGCTCACATACACTACCTTACACTAACACACACATACACTCACGTACTCAGGTTAACACTAATACAAACACTCCAACATTATATGCTGATATACACACTCATGCTAATGGGATTCGGTAACACACCCACCCACCCATAAACGTCAACACAACACTCTTATACACTACACAACAACATACACACAGACTAACACTATGCATTTATATAATATATATACTCTTTATCTGGCACTACAATACAGTAGACACAACTCTGGCACTATACATTCACATACTCTCATACATTGTGACTTTAGCACTACAGTATACACACACACACTAGCACTGCAATCCAGCAGACATACCAACTCTAGCACTACACTTTACATACACATTGACTGACGCTACAGTATACACACACGTACACAGACTTCAGCACTATACATATACACACATACATACTGACTGACAGTACAGTCTACACACACACACACACACACACATATATATACAAAGACTACTCCCCCTCCAACCATTCCCGATGAAGGCCCTGGCCAATGCTACCCTTGCCTTGCAAAACCATGGGTGCCAGTAAGTGATTTCTAGTCACCATGGCGACTTGGTGCCCAGGGTTTGTCAAGCTCTGCCTTAAATAGATTTCCCTACTTGGGCAAAATATTGTGACAAGCCTGGAGGCAGATGTGCACAACTGGGGGCAGGTTGGCAAATAAAAGCATGCACTTTTCTCAATCATAGTTTTTATAAAATATGAAAAAAAGTTTACATCTGAATTTACTGGTACAACTTTTTCCTATAGGTTAGTCTTATATTTAGGCTTTTTCTTTTTTTTCCCTAAATTAATATTAAAATGGGGGGGGTCATCTTATAATCGAGCAAATACGGTAGATGTCACGTCCTACTGTACAGATATAATAACCTGTAGTTAACGGGTACAATCTGGTCAGTGCTTGGGAGGTACATATACTAAATACATAACAAACAAATTAGCATTACGTATCGCAGAACATATTGTGAAGCATTACCTTGAAAACCTGATTTGGTTGTGGCCCCTGAGAACTGGATTAGGACAGCTCTCTCTCATTGAGTTTTAAAATTTCTAGTTTCCACTTGACATGTATTTTGTTATGCAACAAACCACACCATAATTCGTTACAAATGTGGATGCTTCTAATTGTACTATATGGGAGCCAGAATAGTTTGGCCAACCCAAGAACGGAAAACTACTTTTATGAGCATTTTTGGAACACGAAGGCAGATGTGTTTCTGGATTAAGCAAGCATAACAGCATTATGCAAGCTTGAGAAAATAGTTATTATTACTGCAAACTCGAGTCAGGCTGTACCGGGCTCAAAAGACTTATCAGTCTCTTAGATCACATGTGTGCGTGCAAAACTTTCAGAATCCTTTGTTTTCTGAGGTCCAACGTTTAATACCTAACAGTTGGTGACTAGACACCAAACTAACAAAAAAATAATTTAAAAAAACCCCTTCATTTTTAAGGTACTTAATAGGCTACCTAGTCTGTTTGTCTTGGATGTATTTACCAAGGCCTCAGTTTACTATTTGCAAGCAACATGCAGGTTGACAAATCCATGAATTGCTTGCTTTTCCCCCAACTCATGTTAACTTGACTCTCCGGCAGTTGAAGTATGCAAGTTCAGATTGAGTGCCAGTATGGGTTGGCATTAGGGAATTTGTGAGATTGACTTGAGATTGCTGGTGAGCACTTGCACTTTAGAGAACTGACCACATTGTTCCTTATTTCTTAAAAAGGAACTATCCGAGTATTTAAAATAACTGAATTATTTTCCTAAAACTACCTATAACCTGTGATTTTTGTTAGCCGATTGGTTAAGATAAAAAGTTATCTGTATCGTTATATCTAGTCATGTTCCTGTCCTGAAGTTCTCTCCCTTCACCTTACCTACATTTGATGGGAATTCTCATCATAACCTTTATATGCTTTGGTTATGTCTTATAGTAGTTAGCAATATATATGTAATATGTGTCATGGAAAGGCTCATAAATAGGAATAGTTATTTTTTTCTGTGGTTTAGGCGAGTACACAATGATCCTTTGCGGTTTGCAAATATAGTCTTCACGGCTTGGAAGCCTCTAGAAAATCAGAACACAGTAGAGATTGTCACACGATACAGTGTGCACTGTAATGGCGTAAACATTTGTGCTGCACATCGCGTCAATGCCCTTACAGAAGCCACGTATTGACCCGAAAATAGCAAAAGCGTCCACGTGTGACAATAGTTTGGCTTCACATACCACACTTCTAGTGTCAGCTCAGGCAAGTACCACTCCTTAATGTCTACATGACAGAACATACTGTAACAAAAACAAAAATCTAGCTGACTTCAGCAGGAGTATTTAATTTAGGGCTGCAACTAACGATTATTTTCATAATCGATTAGTTGGCCGATTATTTTGTCAATTAATCGATTAATAAAAATTAATGTAAATTTTTCATTTATTTAAAATAATTTAATAAACAAATTATGTTAAATACAAACGGCAGAATAAAAAAAAAACTTTGATAAAATGCATTTCTTGTCTTTATTTCCCAACCAGTCCCCCCAATTTATGCACATTTGAGCCCAGGCTTGCCACGCTGCCTCCCACACATACCACTCCACACTGCCTCCCACACATACCACTCCACGCTGCCTCCCACACATACCACTCCACACTGCCTCCCACACATACCACTCCACGCTGCCTCCCACACATACCACTCCACGCTGCCTCCCACATATGCCACTCCATACTGCATCCCACTCCACACTGCCTCCCACATATGCCACTCCACGCTGCCTCCCACATATGCCACGCCACGCTGCCTCCCACATATACCATTCCACGCTGCCTCCCACATATGCCACGCCACGCTGCCTCCCACATATACCATTCCACGCTGCCTCCCACATATGCCACGCCACGCTGCCTCCCACATATACCATTCCACGCTGCCTCCCACATATGCCACTCCACGCTGCCTCCCACATATACCACGCCACGCTGCCTCCCACATATACCACTCCACGCTGCCTCCCACATATGCCACTCCACCCCCACATATACCACTCCACCCCCACATATGCCACTGTGCCTGATACGCCTTATACCCCCTGATACACCACTCCATCCTCCCCAGACATGCCACACTGCCTCCCAGACATGCCACGCTGCCCTCCCCACATATGCCACTCCACTCTACCCCCAGATATGCCACTGTGGCCCCAGATATGCCTTATACCCCCTGATACACCACTCCGTCCTCCCCAGACATGCCACACTGTCCTCCCCACATATGCCTTATATACTGTATATGCCTTATACCCCCAGATATGTCACTCTGTCCTCCCCAGATATGCCCGATATCTCATAGTCCCCTCAGAGTCACAGACCCGTTCACAGCACACTGACACCATACTTTTATAAATAAGTACTGGGTTAATCTTCACTACCCCCAGGATTTAGATTCCCCTTAGTCTGCCCCCCTTTATCTCTAACTGCACCTTAAGTTAACTTTATCAAATTAATTAAATTAACCCACAGTACTCATCATTAAATTAACCCTAAACACCCCATTAACCATAACTACCCCTAAATTAACCCTAAACACCCCATTAATCACAGCATCCCCTAAATTAACCCTAAAGACCCTGTCAACCACAACAGCCCCTAAATTAACCCTAAACACACCATTAACCACAACTGCCTCAAATTAACCCCAAACACCCCATTAACCACAGCTGCTCCTAAATTAACCCTAAACACCCCATTAACCATAGCTGCCCCTAAATTAACCCTAAACACCCTATTAACCATAACTGCCCCTAAACATCCCATTAACCATAGCTGCCCTTAAACACCCCATTAACCATAGCTGCCCCTAAACACCCCATTAACCATAACTGCCCCTAAATTAACCCCCACCTCCCCTAACTTTCAGTAGCCCAAATATTAATATTATACTTACAGTTAGATGAGTGTCACAGCCATGTGGTTCTGGCCTTCTGGGAGAAGGAAGGGGCGGGGCCAGTTGTCACAGTGATTACAGGGAGGGGGAGTAAGTAGGAGCTGCTGCTGTGAGACGGTGAGTCAGACTAAACGGATTATATAATGAGGGGGATTTTTCAGAGCGTTTGCTCTGAAAAAACCCTCATTTTATAATCGATAATAATCGATTCAACTAATCGATAATGAAATTCGTTGGCAACGAATTTCATTATCGATTATTATCGATTTTATCGATTAGTTGTTGCAGCCCTAATTTAATTACCTTTAAAACTTTTGTAAAACTAAACACAACTAATTAAACCAGAATTTAAATATTTGCCTAACATTTTAATTACAGATATTAAGCCAAGACATTGTTACAAAACGAATGGCCTGTATTAAGACAATTCTCAGTGCCTATAGGGAAAGGCGATACCCAAAGTGCATAAGAAAACCCCAGTGCAAATATCTTGTTGAATTGCTGAAATGTTGACATATTCTTGTAATAAATGTAAACTCTCTTTTTAGGTGACCGCTCCACTGTTAAATACATGAAGACTGTATTTTAAGGATTTGATTCTTGGCCTCCCAGAAAAAGACTCGTTATTGGAGATTTTGTTGTTTGCTAGTCTTATATGAATTTTGATTCCGTGACAAAATACAACTTAAAATGTATAAAAGTATTGAAAAAGAAGAAATGAATATTGTACCTAGATGAGTCGGGCCTTCTGTACTCAGTGGCCCAGAATATATCGGTATAAGGCATTGTGGAGTATGGGCATACATTTCTTATCTACACTGCACTGAATCCTTTGACTTTATTTTTCTTGGGTTTACCCTCGGTAAACTAGGTCAAAGTTTGTAAAGCCACATATTATTTATAGCATACACTGGGGGAAAAAAAAAATCAGATTAAGGTTCGGTCTAAAAGCTGAATACGAGCAAAGTTCAGGAGGACTTTACCTCACAGGATGACTGTAAGATATCAGCTACAACAAATAATCATAAACTTGCTTAACCAAGCAATTACCTAACTGCAAATGATGGAACTTGTGAATAAAAAAGTCTACAGTATAACATTTTCCAGGAAATGATAGCAATGTTTGTAACAAAAACCCACATTAGAAATCTGGGGAATATATGGTGACATAAAAGATTAAACCTACAGAAGGTATGGTTGTGAAATACCGAACTGGTAAACCAAGCCAATAATTCAACGCAACAGGACCTCTGCCCCCAACCAGAGACCAAGCATTATTAGATAAGTAAACATGAGAATCTTGTGTCCTTTTTCTCCCACTTCCTCTTGGTTTTATAATCACCTTCATATCTCAGAATGTATTTCTCGATAATCAACATATCATGGTTCCTCTAACATAGCACCAACGGTTTCCATGCAGCTTCATTGTACATAACAACGACAGACTTATTTAAAGAGGTCGTAGAAGGCCCACCTCAGCATACGACAACGTATCTGGTTTCAACATGTTCAAATTCAAACGTTCAATAGACAACGGAATGCTTCATATTTAATTGTTAAGGAGAACTGTAATGTTTATGAGAGATGCTGTCTTGGATTAAAGAGCTTTTTCTTTAGTCTATAAATGCCATCATTTAGACCTACTCACTTTCCTACAAAAAGAAGCCGGAGGGTATACAAAGCATTGGTTGATTTTTTTTTTATGCACTGAGACTAGCTGGTGGGGTTTTGGCATGAATTGGCTTGATTTTGGAAGCACAGGGCAAGAAGAAAAATCTCTCTTGAATAGATGCAGAATAAAATCCAGAATTTATTAGATATCTGAGGTACAATCTTTAGACAACTAAGGGGTTAAAATATAATCTAAGTTAGGGACATTACCATAAGCATTCTATTTTGTAAAATCAGCTTAGCTAAACATAGCAACTTTTTTAGGATATCTTTTAAGTATTCTAGAAAATGTTCTTTATTCACACAAGAGGAGGCTGCGCCCAAAGGCTTAGGTAATTCAACAAAATGAAATGTAAACGTTATGAAATACTAAGCAGTGATATCCATGTGACATTAAAATAAGCCACTGGAGGATAATGCTTCTTAACCCGAGAGCCTATGTCATATGACAATATGAGTCCCCAGTTGTGTTTCTTTACTTTTCTTACCCTAGACCTTATAATAAACTAGAATGTTGGAACATTGTGACTGTTATAAAACAATTAACCATAGCATTACAGAATGACTTAAAGGTATTAAAAAAAATAATCATAAATGTTTTACAGTAATAACCGTTCTGCTGGCAGATGGGTGGTTAATTGTAAACTTTACAATAAAAGTCTCTGCTAGCAATTTCTGGTCTAGAAAAGGGAAGTTAAGAAATTTGTTTGCATATTTAATTCCAATGACAGATGTCGTATATAACTGTATGACGGGGGAGGGGTTGTAACATGAATAGGCCTGCATTTGCTGTCACACTCATATCCTACACTTGATCTTATTATCCCTCTGGCAATAAAGCCTTTATAAAAGACAGGACTTTGTATGGATTTTTTATTTTCAAAACTACCATTTAGCATATACTGCCGCTACTGATTAACAGTTTCCATAATACGTGACATCACCAAAGCGTGCCTCTAGAACAAAAATAGAGTCCTAAGTCTAACAAAACAAAAATGTGCCACTTTGCGGAAATAATACTTCCCTGGCAAAAAAAAAATGCATTTTAAAGTACAGTACTTGGTAAGAACTTAAATATGTATTTAATAATTTCCAAGAAAATTAATTAAAGTACTCACCTAAACTAAAACACTACAACGCCTCCACTTTTGGGTGGCAGCAAAGTGCTCCAACTGAACTCAATGGGAGCACTTTCTGTGCATGCGAGCAAGATTCTCGATAGACACCACAGGAACTCTAGCATGACTTAGCTTACGTCTACAGCGTGTGGCTAGAGCACGTGTACACAGCGGCACACAGGAGATGTTTTCGGTCGAACACATCCCCTGCAAGCCAGGGCATGGAAATGGTGCATTCGCGAAGGAAAAAGGTTATCATTTAAAAGGGGTATATAAAGTTTCACATGTATTCCTTTCTTGCACGTTCTTGTTTAATTATTCAAAGCCAGAAATGGATTACACGAGTAACATGTTGTCCTTGTAACAAAGTATAAAATAGAACAAGGATTATGTATACAGAACAATTGCTCTAATGTAGTAAATGTAAATCAATCACAATAGAAGGTCTCTGTGATTGGCCTGATTTTGCCACATTACTCAAAATTACTCTTCATACACATCCTTCAGTGCTGATTTACCAAACTAATTGGTAGTGCGAATAGGGTTAAGAAGTTCATAGTTGACCTCGTCTGTAAGGGCTTTCATTCACATAAAAAAGTTGTATGTCATAAAATAACTATTGTAGGATATAAATATATATTTTATACTGTGAGAGACACGTGTTATAGTTAAGGCCCTAAACAATAGTGATTTACTGGGAGGATTTTATGATAGAAACAAGAAAAATAGAGCCTCCTAAATGGGGACGGTATGATAGAAAGCCGCAAGCTCAGTGAGTTACACAGCCACAGTAATTTCTAAAGGAAGTGCT
Source organism: Spea bombifrons (assembly GCF_027358695.1). NCBI lineage: Eukaryota > Metazoa > Chordata > Amphibia > Anura > Pelobatidae > Spea > Spea bombifrons. The sequence continues at coordinate 55,314,532 of NC_071087.1, forward strand.
AAATGTGAAGAAAGTAACACTGCATTAATTTCTATGGAAAGTTATTCAGTGATGAACATGCAATCAAAACTGCTCCGTTTTTTGTTTGTTTTTAAATGTAGACTACTCCTTGTAGTACAAAAAAAGACTCAAGAAGGAGGAAAATGTAAAGCATCCCCAAGCAATGCAATGGAGATGCTCCTTTAGAAGCCACCGACTGATGCCAACCCAAGCTCATGACATACAATGGAAATCCCCATAGTGTAGTAGTTTGGAAAAAGAAGACAACGGTAATTCAGAAAACCTACTTCCTCGGTCCAGTGTCCAGTAGCGATTCCAGACACCCGCAAGGTCTATCGTCATGTGCCAACACTCTGTTTTAGTTCATGTGGAAAAAGCATGGGCAAGCTTAAAATAATCCGATGTCCATAAAGAGGCCAAATGCCCAACAGGCCACTAGTGAAGTTACCCCAACTACTATCCCAGTCGGTGTAGGCCAGAATACGCCATTGCCTGGTGCATCTTCAGTGGCATATTAAGGAACAGATGTTTATGTACAATACTTCTTTGATTAAGACAGTATGCAGGTGTTAACCATGATTAGCATACTGATGACTAGCCTCCTAATGTCATCATATCACTTAGACGGCTAAGAAATTATTAACCATTATTATTTCATATGCCAAGGTAACATAAGGTTACATTGCTAATATTATGCTGACTACAAGAAAGCTAAAGAACAGATGTCCGCCCTTCTTTCCAGACAACTAACGCCACTGATCTTAGCAAACAGGGCAATACAAATTAACCAATAACTGCAAAGACGGGTAACATTGTACTTGCTCGGGCTTATATAGATATGAACTACAGAACTAGTATGGCATATGCAATCAAAATTCCCAATCCTATATAAAGAGACAGATGCTTAATGCTATAATATTAGGAACCTATTTATATGTATACTGATATATATATATAGGTCATTTTGAATTTATCACAGAATTTGGATGATTATGTTCAGGTCTTAGGTTGCCATCTCCCTACCCATAATTGTAGATCACTGTTTTAGAAGACTACGATAAAGGTTCTTATTGCTCTCCACTAAAGATATTGCTTCCCTTTGAAAAGGTATGGGGAAGAATTACATAAAAGCAAGAAAAAATCAGCTACAATGGTAAAAGTTCCCTTATGAACTTTCACCTACTCACCAACTCTTATTTCCTTTGATCTATATAAATTGCTCACAATGTTGGTATTAGAGTGCACAGATCAATTTTTATGGTTTGTATGCAAAGTATGGTGTCATTTAGATGGCCCTCTAAAGGCATTTTAGCCATCTATTAAGTATGAAGACAACAAAGCTATCAGATCAAAACAATAGATTACAAAACAACAAGGGGAACTGAAATAGAACATTTATTAGAAAACAACACAAGAACAGGAAGTTGTAAATTACGAAGAAGTTTCTTTTTTATGAAGGGAAAAACAGGGAAAACACACAAGTAACCTTTAGTCGAGATGCACTGGTCAGAATTTTCAAAAAAAACGACACTAAAATATGGAAAGTACCTGTTTTTCCTGAGATAAATTATATTAAGCTATATTAAAACTTTATTTACTTTTTACACCACCCCACCCCACGCATTTGCTTTATACTTAAGCACAAAACCATTTCACTGTTTTTGTTTACCTTTAGGTTCCATACTTGAGAACTTCCCAGGGTATGCTACCTGGAGCTCTTCTTCTTCTGGGAAGTAGCTTGACTAGGGGCAGGGATTGCTGTGTGTACCCTACTAGAGGGTTAGGGGCTAGAGTTGTAGACAGGGTTGAGTGGGTGGAGAGTAAGAAGAAAGAGGGCTGGGAGTCGGAGGTAAGTGGGCAGGGAGTGGGCATAGCCAAACACTACTCTCCTGTCCAGAGAAAGATGAAAATGACTCAGAGACACTGGGAAGCAGTGCTTTTGTCAATGGTAACCTATGTTACTGTATACAGGACTGTATTTTCTGATCAAGGAGAAACATATTTACCATGAAATATATCTTTTTTCAATAGACCAGATATCCTAAGAAAAGAAAGTGAAGATACCTTTCCCCATACCATACGTATCAGTTGGGTTTGTAACACAATGTATGTTGCATATTTTAATATGTAAACACAGTTACATGGATTTAGAAGATGACTGATTCACTTTTAATAAAGAGGTAATGTTATATTTAAAAAATTACCTGATTGGTTGGGGTCTTATGTATGTACACCTTCCACATCTGGGCTTCCCTAGAGACTGCCCTTTCTAAAAGAAAGGACAGTCTCTGGCTCTCCAGGGGCCCTGGGTATTTCATGGCACCCCTTGGATACGCCTGCCACCCAACAGGATACAGCTACCTGCAAAACAACATACACAAGGGCACCATAATGAGCAACACGTCTGTTTTTTTTCAGAATCAGCTAACCCTGCAAAGCAAAATATCATAAAGATTTGTTAACACGCAGCCATACACTTCAACATATGAGTTAACATTATCCAGGGGAAGGCAAAATGTCCGTATCTGGACCCCAGAATCTGTGACAAGGTTTGTTGACGTCATTGTTTTTGGAGGAGTGTTTCCGCCTACCCCTGCCACTATACCCGTCACCTGTGTTCAAGCAGAGATCTCTAGTATGCCTAAAGCTAGTAGGTTCAAACTATATCGAATTAGTGTAAAATATGAAAGTCTGGAATGTTTAGTAAAACCCTCGGTATATAATCACAAAGGGCAAAGCCTGACACTGTGCCAGCATACTGTACGTTTCTAGTACTGTGTTACTATAATAATAATACAGTAGGGGTATTTACAGAGAATAAGAAGCATCTTGTTTCACAATATTTTTGTTTTGCTGGTAGCTTCATTCTGTTTAAATAATTATATATTACTAAAGCATCAGGAGGCATACTTCCAACGTACATATTTTATTTGGTATGTAAAATATTTGCTTTTCAACAAGACAAAACTACAATGTTAGAAAAAAACCCTTTCAGACAGCAGAGATAAAAATATGTAATGAACCTGCTAAATATACTTTTCAGGGAAAACAGCACTCAATACATTCATTCATATAGTTGCTTTGCTTCATCTTTCACATATAAATACACACACACCTCTATACATTAATGTGCAAAAATAGACATGTTAAATAGTTCAAATCAATATTTGGTGTGACCACCCAAATACACTAAAAAGGGGACGCTGCTGAGGACAGTTTAATGTCAAAAGTCATACACCACACCAAAACTGAGCACAGCAAAAAGATACAAGGTAGTTATACTGCATCAGCAAGGCCTCTCCCAGGCAGACATGTCAAGGCAGACAGGGGTCTGTGTGCAGGTGTACCTAGAAGAATTGGTGCTGTTTTGAAGGCAAAGAGCAGTCGCACCAAACATTGATTTGATGTAGGATTTTCCATCTGTTCATTCATTATAAAATAAACTGACATGTCTATTAAAGGAATCCTTATAAACTGCCTAAACCTTTTGCAAAGTACTGGCCAATTCTACAGCCGTTTTAATTATAACTAGGGAAGGGCCAGGGATGACAATCCACTCTAGCCAAATGCATCTTGTGCTTTACCAGTGCACGCATTGAATACTCACAATCGTCCAGCTGTACCCAAGAGTTCCAATGGGTGCACATGAGCAGAAAGCACTCCCATTTCTTTCAATAGGACTGTTTTCCTGACATGGATTGGCTGCTTCTAGCAGACAAAAACTTGGCATCAACACCCAGACAGCAGAGGGGGGTGGAAGTGTTTTCAGGTAAAAAAATGCACATTAAAATACTTTAACCATGCATTGTTTGTCGATGGGTCTGTTTGGGATATTAGAGTGTACCTTTAAAGCTAGCTGATACTAGGATGCTTATATATTATCACAGGATACCAGGTAAATATTTATTATTTGGAAAATAAAAATAGTAATTTGCATTTATTAAGGATCATTTGTCTTACATAAATCCGCATATTGTAACCCAGGGCAGCATCACCATCCGCCGCCTCATCGCCATACATGGGAGCGATGAGGTGAGCGATGCTCCTCCGGTTCAAGACCAGAATCCTCCCGGGAGGGGGGTCTTGACACGCCCTGCTCCCCGTCCATTTTTCCATTTACATGGGGGACCGCCCACCGACGTCAGCATGCAGTCCTGGCCGCGCCCTGCAAGGAAAGGCTCCGGGTAGCCAGAGCCGAGAAGTTCCCAGGTATGCTCATTGCCACTGTCCTAAATGGTATGCGCCGCGATATGATGTAATATCCTGTCGGTCCTCCTTTTAAGGGCACACGGCGCAGGGCGGAAATGAAGTATGGGGGCTCAGTACTCTATAGTGTTTGTAGGACATTTGCGATCACTGATCTCCCTTTTAACCGGCCCATAGAGTAGTTGTGCTACAGGAACCCAAACACCCAGTAGGGTGACTTTGCTCATCTTTTATGCCTTCACAGCTTTAGACTAACATTTTATAAAATTAAATGATTAATAAATCTACCTGAAAAGTTCTAGAAAATAGATACCTTTACATGGGTAAAGTTTTAACTCTAATGGCCACACTGAAACCAGGTTTCGTATCTACCAAAAAGACCAAAGTACCGTATTTGCTCGATTATAAGACAAGGTTTTTATTTGCTCTGAAAAATCCCCCTCGTCTTATAATCAGGGTCGTCTTATAATCAGACCTCAAATAGGTCTGATTATGAGACTAAGATCCAGATCCCCCGCAGCAATGCAGGGGACCTGGATCCTCCTGTGTTATGCCCCCCCAACTTACCGGTGCTTCTGAGTCCCCGGTGCTTAGGCCGGGCTGCGTGTAGAGCTCTACACGATACAATCGCGTAGAGCTCTACACGCTTCCCGGACTAAGCACTGGGGACCCAGATGCAGGGGACCTGGATCCTCCTGTGTTATGCCCCCCCCAACTTACCGGTGCTTCTGAGTCCCCGATGCTTAGTCCGGGCTGCGTGTAGAGCTCTACGTGATTCGCGTGGAGCTCTACATGCTGCGTGGACTAAGCACCGGGGGCTCAGATGCAGGGGACCTGGATCCTCCTGTGTTATGCACCCCCCCCAACTCAGAAGCACCGGTAAGTTTGGAGGAGGGAGGGGGAGTGTTAAATGGGGGGGTGTAAGGCATTTCTGGAGGCAGAGTGCTCTGTGAAATGACTTTTAACCCCTTTAATGCCACCCTGCCTCCTGAAATGCCTTTTACCTCCCTATATGCCACTCTGCCCCATAATATGCCTTTTAACCCCCTAAATGCCAGAGTGGCATATAGGGGTATAAGGCATTTCTGGAGGCAGAGTGGCACATAGGGGGTCAAAAGGCATATCATGGGGCACAGTGGCATATAGAGGGTTAAAAGGCGTATCATGGGGCACAGTGGCATTTAGAGGGTTAAAAGGCATATCATGGGGCACAGTGGCATATATGGGGTATAAGGCATTTCTGGGGCAGAGTGGCAAGCCTGGGGGCAGATGTGCATAACTGCCTTAGGTTAAAGAAAAAAAAAGGAAATAAAAACAAAATATTTTTCTCAATCATAGCTTTTATTAACAAACAATTGTTCACATAGTTTACATGAACTAACATTTACTGGTAAAACTTTTTTCCTATAGGGTCGTTTCATATTCAGGCTTTTTCTTTTTTTCATAAATTAATATTCAGATTTTGGGGAGTCGTCTTATAATCAGGGTCGTCTTATAATCGAGCAAATACGGTACTTAAGTAAAGAACAGAATGGATATACAGTATTATTCGAATACACATCAATTTATTTTCAATTTGATACTTCTGTTTTAGGTAAAATAGAGCATTTTAACTGGATTACATTGGGGATTATGTATAAGGATTATTTCAAATGCAAAATCATAGACTCAACATTCCAACACCTGTGTTGGGAGCCATGGTAAGAGGCTGAGGTCAAATGCTGAAGCAGGTTATGCCTGGAGTGGGTATGGTTATGAATTATGAACACCTACCCACCTTGCCTGAAGAACCACCTCATAATGCCCACAGTCTGCATAAGAGGACATCAGGGCAGCTACATGAAGCAACAATCTGGGACACTGCCTAAAAATCTTGACTTTCCTGCGAATCACAGGACATTTGGGAGGCATGCCAAGTAATAAAGGCAGGGAAATATAGGCAGAAGTTCCATGTGTTGCTATGGTGATAAGACCACTTTTAAAATGTTGCACCAGAATCACTTTTTATAATAATAATAAAAAATAAAAATAATAGTAATTATACTGTATAATAGTATAATAGTAATTAATTGTGCATTCATATTCAGGCGAACATGAAAACGAACACAAAGGGTGCGTTTTCGTTGTTTAGCCTGAATACCGGAGAAACGAACATAGCAGCGGCAAAATCTATACGAAGACACACAACACAACACAAAGAATCTTCGTCTTCGTTTACTAATCTCCCCATCTAGCTTACCTTATCTACGCAACATCCCAGGGGTTAACGGGAGTAGAAAACCGTAGGTTCGCCGTCAGGAGTTAAAGGTCTGTGCGAGTGAGTCTATTGGCTGCCTACAGGGGCCTCCTCTGGTTGTTTGAGTTGCACAGCCCTTTAACTCCTGACAGAGGAACTTGGCCTGGGGAGACCATGGTCTCCCCGCTCCAAGAGTTAAAGGTTCGTACAAGCGACTCTATCGGTCATTCGTAAGCACTTTATTGGCCGAGTTTCAGCACTAGGATTTTAAAAGTCTGTAGGAGTGTCTCTATTGGTTGCCAGCAAGGGGCTCGTCTGCCATCAACCAATGAAGTGCAGTTCATGGCAGAGGAGCTCCCTTCCGGCAACCAATAGAGTTGCTCGTACAGACCTTTAACTCTCCCCAGGCCAAGTTCCGCGTCAGGAGTTAAAGGTCTGTACGGGCGACTCTATTGGCCACCCGTATGGACCTTTAACTCCTGGAGCAGGGAGACTCCCTGAGAGGCGTTTCACCGTCAGGAAGTAAAGGTCGGTACAAACGACTCTAATTGTCACTCTACGGACCTTTAACTCCTGGAGCTGAGGCTGAGTTTCGGCACCAGGATTTTCAAAGTCCGTACGAGCGACTATCGGTCGCCAGCAGAGGGGTTTGTCTGCAGGTGAACATTGGTTGATGGCAGAGGAGGCCCCTGCCGGCGACCAATAGAGTTGCTTGTACGGAGCTTTAAACTCCTGGCGCCAAAGCCGCTGCGTAGTCTGTACCACGTTAACCCTGTATTAACCCCTTCTACAAAAAAACAAAGGAAAAAAACGAACACGAAGAATGCACACGAATATTCGCCCGAACGAACATAGGACAGGCGAATATCTGTGGAATACAAAGATTTTTTTCCCCACGAAGACAAACACGAAGAGTTGGCCGGCGCCCAAGTCTAGTAATGATACTGTTAGCCCTTATCAACCAGTGTTGTCCACGTCTCTGGCTGGCCAATCATCTCACAGTTTTCCCACCCAACACAGGATCCCAGCACATATTTCTGCTTTTGCCCTAAAATTCATATGCTCGTCACTTACAAACATTAAATTTGAGTTTGTACTTTCACATCATTTAATCCTGGAATTATTGAGTGAAAACATTAGATGTATTCTGCACACACTCTAAAAAAGTCATTAACTGGTTTAATAAATGGCATCAATTATGGAAATATCAATTATGGAAAGTACATCCTGGAAGTTGTGCAGAACCTTACAATAAACAAGGACTAAGACTAGCCAAGAGGGTTTCATAAACTACATCCATGTTGGTGGATCTAAGTTTTAGGGCAAGATACATGGAATTCCTTGCTTAAATTATGGTATATGCAATAAAAGCATGCTGCAGAATATGATGGAGCCATATCAATAATAATTTTACTAGTGCCTACATTTCATCTATCATCTATTCCTTTCTTTATTATTATGAATAATAATATACCGCTGAGCCCGCTAATACAGTATCCTGTGTATGATCCAACACCCTGAGCTGTCCGCTTGATTAGCATACAACCGAGCACAATCATTACAAATCAGAAACCTCATACCTAATCTACTGTTTGCACAATATGGCAGTGCTGTGTCACAAGAGTTTAAAAACAAATTGGCACAGATCGCAGTTTATCAAACCATTTTATCATGCCAATACCAGCCTTTGCCCCGGTAACATAAACCTTGTATAATTATCGATATAATTAAACGGTATTCTAGATGTCACTGTCCTTTTACTCAGGTATAACCTATGGGTTGTTCTTTCAGTAGTGAACCACTGATTTACAAAAAAAATAAAATAAATATTAGCCAGAAACAGAATTATAAATTTTCCCAAAAATAAAACTAAAATTAATGTTATGTTATACTGATAATAACAATAAAAATACTCAAAATAAATATGATGCAAATAAATCCAAGCAATACATGGGGGTGTCATTTTAATGAATTAAAGACTATACACCAGGATGACGTCACTGTGTCAGCTGGTTCAGTGTAGCCCACAGCAGCTCAGATCCACTACAACACTGATTCCAAGAGCTTGCCATCTGTCACTTACTACACTGGCCAAATTCAATGATAAAAAAGGGACTTTGGGTTAATAGCACAACAAAACGTTAATAAACAGGCTGAAGATTTGAAACGAACTAACTATTATTAATAACAACACTATTATGGTCATAACATTGCATTAGTATTGATATAATGCATATAATAAATAACATTAATGTAAATATTCACATAAATAACAAAAATACAATGCCTAAACATGAAAACACAAATATTAACGCTTATGGTTGTAATCACAGCTCACCTCCCCTGCAAAGCTGTATGTTTCACTGCTGCATTTGGAGATCATCCGGTCCATTAAAAAATCAAATTTAAAAAAAATACATTTCTTTTTTTGTTTATAAAATAAAGCCCTCCATGTACTTATATGTATCCCCCTTGCATCTGTGAGCTGGAGGAGGTCATGATTCCTGCTTCCTCCTGTATTGCTTGTCTTTCTTCTAAAATAAAGATGATTCTTTTAAGGGGGGAGGGTGGGTGGATGGGGTGAAATATCAGAGGAATGGGGGTAAAAAAAAAGAAAGAGAGAGAAGGAAAGGGAGGACTACTTTACTTCCTAAGGGGGTGGGGAGGGAAAGAAGGACCGGTAGGAGGAGGAAGGATATGTTTCAGCTTTGCACGAACTGGCAAGAAGGGGGCGTGTATAAATATGCATAAGGAGGAGGGTCCTAAAATGCAAAGGTTATTTCTAATATAGAAGGCGAATTTCGGCCATGGGCCAATAAACAACCAGGGGTTAACCCCTTAAATGACAGGGGCTGACAACAAAGGAATATTAGCAAACATTGGAGTCAGTATAGGAGAGTCCCCAGGAAGTTTATTAATCCAGTTATGCTTCGATGTATAAAAAAGGTACAGAGTTTCAAAGTCCTCATAATCACCATAGCAACCAATGAAATGTTTCTATTAAGTGTATCAATTCTATACCTCCAAACTGTCCCTCTATAGGAGGGGCATTCCCTTTTTTGGCTTCAAACCCCCTATCCCTCTTCCCTTTTTTTTCTATGATCTAAAAATGTTTGCTGGGCATAAGTGTATCCAATTCTCGTAAAGCCACAAACAAATTGCAATAATGTGAATAGAAACAGGAGAGTTGCATTTTATAGGTTGAATTGTGTAAAGAGAGATACATCATTATTATTATAATTATTATTATTGTTCTAAATTCCTTAGCTAAATAAATATCTAGAGGTCACACGCTCCCTTAGCGCAAGGTTTTTTTGCCATTTGAAATGTTGGCTTGCATTCGTTCCGTTGGTTGTATGGCCACGTTAAAAACCACAATCGCACCTAGGCAGCTCCTTAGATATCAGCGGAACTGGCTGAAGAATGTTTTAATGCTGATTAAGGTCATTAGGTAATTTAGGTCAGTAGAAGACAAGTTGGGGATCAGTGGTATTACAACCTATTAAATGACAGCTAATAAACCACCATCCAACCACCCACCCACCCAGCCATCTATCTCTTCCAACACACACATACACATAATGTTTAGTAATTCTATATATAAAGGTCTCTGAATATACTTTATATTATATTAATTAGGAATCCTTTGTTGCCTAGGCGATCAGAATTCAATTTGTGTTTGAGCATTAGAAATTCTTATACGTAGTAGATTACTGTAAAGTATTATATGCATGCTAAATATAGAACTTAAGTGGCAGGAAAGCTATATCTATATATAGATCATGTTATTTTGTATGGGTGAATCATCTTACTACACTGTATGGTCTAAAATAAGGAAATAAAATTGCGTTACACATACAATTTCATGGCAGACAGGTAATGAGAACATTTGTAGTATTGATTTTTGGTTGTGGTTATTGTTGCTGTTTTTCCAGGCATCCCTCGTAAGTCGTAATGAAATCAAAGGGTGGCTAAATATTTCCTCAACACACTAGTGTGTAGACTCCTCTCCCTAAAGTATGGTGGTTCCTCATCTTCTAGGCTGCATTGAGAGTAGATGCTGAAATGGTAGAAAAGATATATGAATGTGATTTCGCAGTCTAGTTCCACGTGCTTTCAATAAGGGCAAAAACTGCATCTCATCAGCATGATAAGTTTGGTTGGGTATTGACGGTGCTTTTGGTGCTTCGGTTGTCCCTACTCTCCTACTGTAATTCTGATGTCTACTATCAGATAAGTTGCATGTCATCTTTTTCTTTGTCTTCTCTTTCACCATTTTTGTTTTGGGTAGATGTCATGCTCGTGCTAAGTTTTGCCTCAATTGGTAAGGTCTACAACAATATATGCGCCACCCCCATGTGGTGAGGATCCTGTTGCTAAGAGACAAAGGTGAGCTGAAACTAAGACCTTGGACAATATTATTATTATTATTACTATTCCTTAAAATATATACAATTTACAAGTTGTGATGAGCAAAACTCTCAATAACTAAAGCACATTTTGCCCAACCTGATCTGGATGCATATGGCCTGGACCATTATATTTTTAGGGACACTATGAGAGAGGTAGGGAGCACCAGTAGTTTATTACTATTATTTTTTATTTATATAGCGCCATCCTATTCTGTAGCGCTGTTCAATGGGTGTACAGTCATCACCTGACTGGTCCTGCACATTCTACAGATTCTATACAGTGATAGATTGCTTAATTTAAAACGTATAACTATATGCAACATGAGAAATAGCTATTCCAAGCTCGTCCTGGAAATAATAATTTAATCAATTAATGTTGTGTCTAAGAACAACACTTCTAATGTACACTGGAAATTTTATTCTTTACATAATCTTTAACGTTCCCACCTCCAAACCAATCCTATACCCCACGTCTTCTTATAAAGGCCTCACAAAACATAAATGTACATAAAAGTACTTAGGTATTTTAATGTGTAATAAACATTGCTTGACACAGCCAATCACCGTGCAGGAAAATGGCCCATTGACACTAATAGGGATGACAAATGCACATGCCCATGGCAGTTCTTGTATGACGCTAACCTCTCAACAGTCCAGGACAGTCCCGATTTACAAGCAGTGTCCCACTTTTCCGAGCCATGGGGCGCATTGGCCGTTTGAGGCATCCTGTGAAAATCAATTTAGGTCTGTGTTACAGTAGCAAAGACCTCCATTAAAGATCCAACGTTGCCTCTTCTTAGCGTTAGTGGCTATTTGAGTAAGGTGGGCAGGTTGCCACATCTCCCACTCTGCAAACTTACTGGGCCTGCCCGCCACCTCCCCACTTGAAATGTTGGAGGGTATGCAGTCGTCAAGTCTCATGAATGACTGATAATGGAACTCAAAAAGTGGGGGGAGCGGTCCTGAACAAGAAGTGTACTCTGACAAACGCATTTCCTGCAAGGGACAGGAGCTGGTGTACAGAAATCATGCCAAATGTATAGAAAGGATTCTGAGGAACCCTGTATGTATTTGGATTCAAATTATGGCAAAACGCAATGTAACACTTATCTTTCGCATACATTTAAGTGCATATGCTGGGTAAAGTGTACTTTTCATATAGGTCAGTCAGGTCAACACATCCACTAGTACATGTATTATCCAAAAAAAAGCATGTTCGTGATATAAATGTCATGTGTGTTTTTATATATAAGATATACTCAAATAAAATGATTTAACGAGAATACACTATATTTATATATTAAGTGAAAACTAGAATAATGATGTCCATGTAATATAAATCCAAAATTTGCTGTACATTCATGAAAAAACATCATATCATATCATATACAGTAAAAACATTCTTGTGCCGTTAGAGCAGGGGTCTCCACACTAAACAGTTTTTATCCAGCCTGCAACAGCTTGCCCTGGGCCGGACTGGCCTGGAATTTTCCTGGGGAAGCCGCCTTTCCTGAGGCCATTCTTGAGGCCATCTGATAATATGTGCGGACGCAGTTGTAAAAGAGTAGCTGTCGTCTCCCCTGATCCACTGCGCATCTGCCAATCAGCATCACACGAGAATTGACATCAAATCTGGCGCAGCGCTGACGGGCACTCGGGTTTTTTTATTGTAAGAAACGCTGCATCAATTGTTGGTGTTATATAAATAAAAGATAATAATAATTATGCAAAATGTTTGTTATACAATAACACTCATAACAGAAAAATACACCACACAGAATATCAATATAGATTGTAATTATAAGGTGTCCGTTTTGTTTGCTTCTTGAATTAAGAAACACAATTAAGGTTTATATTGCTGATGGCAATGAAAACTTTTCTAGGACTATTTCTTCCATGCACGGCGCAAGGATCAGAGTTCTTGCAGTGCTGTGGCTTGTCCCTGACGTCTCCTTCAGTGTTGGTTACAGGGAGAGAGAGCTGACGCTGACAGACACACCCCTCATTCGCCTTTAGAGAGAAGCATAGGCTAAGAAACACAGGGGTCACCGTAACAGCCTATTGTACCATCAGCTGGGAAGGGAGGTGTGTCAATGCAGCCAATGACAAGCGGCCATGCACAGCGTCACGCCTATCACAGGTTACAGCATCTCAACAACATTTGGAAACATTAGCATTTTGTCTTACTGCACAGAGTGTATCAGCAACATTGCTGACTAATATGGACGGTTGTTTGTGTTTTAAATTCACAGCCATATCTGAATGCATGTACAAAAAAACGTATCTACAAGATTTTACTAAATAGTTTTTATCTGGATGTAAATTAATGAGACAGAATTTTTAAAAAATATTTAATCATTTGTTTTTTATTACATGAATAAGAAAATATGTTAGGCATTTAAAATTTACATTTACAATAAGAAATTCTATATATAAATACGCACAGGTACATATAACAACAGTCGTATTACTGGGTCAGCTACTTTCGCTCAAGCCTAATACCTGGTTTGGCCCATCTCCATACCTCCTAACAGTCTCTGATTTTCAGACACTGTCCTGCTGTCACTGGTAGATCATGAGACAATTGGGGATATCCTCTGTTCGCCCTTGACTGGTCCAAAGAAATATAAGATAAATGGAGGGCTGTGCTGTTACAGCATTGCAGCTGTCATGTGGCCACGTCACTATGAAGTAGCTATTTGGGCAAGAAGGATGAGCGGTCATGACTCTAACCCCTCCTTTTCCACCTCTAACTCCCCGGATTCACCTCCCATGTGGCCACCTTGCAATGCTCTGCAGGGTTGCTCTTCACACCTCAACTGTGCTTACTTCTGTGGCTGGCCCCACTCTCTTCACTGACAGTGAGGGTTGATGGGCCAGTTGGAGAGATCCTCTGATCTCCCTTGACCGATTTAAGGAGTTGCAATTATCAGTGAAGGTCTGTGCAACACATACTACCATTGCAACTGCCTTCTAACCACATTACTATGAAGTGGCTATTCAGGAAAGGAGGATGGGTGGTCATGACTTTAACCTTGACTACTCTTGCCCCTGTTGTTCCATGTCTAACCCCCTTGAAGATTCATCTCCCATGTGGCCACCTTGCAATGCACTGGAAGATCGTTGGTGGAGGGTGGGAGGCCACAGCTCCACTGTGCCTACTTCTGTGGCCGGCCGCACTCTCCCTGCCTCTTGCAACACCTCCCCCCCAAACAGGTGTTTTCGGATCTGGACATTTAAAATAATGGGGGGTATGCAAAAAGAATAAAGGAGAGCAAATCCAGTTCAAACAGCATTTATCATTTTAGTTCTCAAGAGTCTGTACTTGTACAAAATTACACTCTCCTTTATGACTGTATTTTAACATCCAAAAATAATAGAAAGTCTTGAGAAAAATGAGCAGCTTGCACCCAATTTTTTTTAGATAAATTTGAAAATATCAGTGTTTCTTAGGTGTGCTACTTTTTTAATTATTCAACATTGCACAAAGCAAACATCTTTTCCACCGTTGTGTTAATTATTCACAGTTTCACAAATGACAGGTTGTAAGGGCCTAGCAAGCAACAACCTGTGTGGCCTCTCTGGGAGCCTGTGGAATTCATCTTGAGCAATGTCCAATGTGCTGGTTAGAACTACCATAGAAACCATCTTTCCAATGCAGTATGGAGACTGGCTATATTCCTAACTTTCCTTGAGATAATTGTGAATAAACAATGTCTAACTCTTAAAGATTGCATCGTTCTGATGAAGGCTGTCTGGGGGAATGACAAGGAGAGGTTGACAATGATGGTGATGACACACACTTTTTCCAATCCAGACAAGAGATATGGTGGCAAGACTGGTGGCATGGTTTTTTTCTGTTTGAAGTAGTCTTCATCTGAGAAATGAAAGCATCTTCAGAAACTGAGTAGCAGTATAGCTCAATACGCTCAGGGTCCAAGCATGGCCTGAAAACACATATCAGGAACACCAGAAACACAACATACTTGAAGGCGCTTACCTAGGTATGGGGCAAACATTGGGTTGCAGGTGGATGCAAGGAGGAGACAGCATCCATAATGCAACCAGTTCTCTAATCATAGACTTGGGTGCAAATGTTTTTGGACATTGGTAACCTGACACAGTGCAAAAATATGTGGTAACTGGCAATTAATTATTTTGTGGATAACTAGACCATACAACATGTGGGTTCTGAGAAGCTTTGAGTTTACATACAAAATATACATGCAGCTCTATAATTCAGCTGAATTATCCCTTATAACATGTGCTCAGAGTTTATGGTAGCTCCTTTAGGAAGAAAAGTAATTTTTTTGACCAGCCGTATTCATTTGGTTTTTAATGTTAACAGTTAACGTTGTTTTATGGTAAGGATAGCCAAACACAATACAAATATAACATAATTTGGAAATACATATACACTACAAAACTATTAAACCAATAATGGATGTATTTTTTGATCTGATATGATGACATTCAAAAATAAAAGAAAATAAACTTGTAAAAATAACACGGGTATGTACAAAGTCTGTTGTATGTTTTTAAAAGGTCTTGCTTAATCTTGAAGTATTCTAGAGCACTGAGCACATATGTCTCAGTCTGAGTACAGTGTCCTAAAAAGGTTGATGTTTCTTAATTTTGTTATAAAAATTATTTAACTTCGATTTCAATGATCATAACATAAAGTATCAGATTCCCAGATTTAGCTCTCTGTGATTAATGTAACTATTTTAACCATTTAACCATCTAAAGTAAATGTAGATTTAAAACATACAATTGTGAATGATTGCTTAAAATATTTGCCTAATCTTCAAAATTCCATTTTCCGCTATATTCCACATTGTAGGCTTTTCATTACTCATAAGAAGCTCTAATTAAACTAAAAGTGGAGACCCATGGTGTAAAACCTACAGTGAAAAGCTATATTGGAAAGAGCCAAACTGGGGTTTTTTGCCTTCTTTTGGATCAACAGCAACAAATTAACAGATATAGGAAAGGCTGAACTTGATGGAAGCATGTCTTTTTACAGCCTATATAACTATGTAACTATGTAATGCTCGAGCACAAATTGTTGATAGTATTCACAGTGTTGTTACTGAGTAACCCTTTCCGTTAGGTGTGAAATACTATATGTACAATCTTTTCAAAATTGTTTTTGATTGTGTGTATACCCAATGAAATCTATATAGCATAAATCTTTTCTGACATTTACTAAACACAACATGAACATACAAAGCATTTGTAAAATGCAGATGGCATTGGAAGGGAGTCCAGATGGATGAATGCAATGGGTTCATATTTCAATACATTCTGGAAGCTTCAAGGTCTGTGGAATGTTATTCAGTACAGGCCATGTAATGTGAGACTCTCCAAGCTCTACCCATTAAAGTCACTAAGGACTAGTAAAAAAACAGATATGCAAAAAATTACTAAGGAAGTCTGCACCGAGAAGCATATCCCAGGATTGTATTTTAGTAAACTATAGCTATATGAATAATAATTATGAATTGCTGTATAAAGTGCTGTCATATACCACAGCACTGTGCAGTTTACATACAGGTCATAACAACATGAACAAAATGAGGGCCTTGTTCACATGAGTTTACAATCTAGAACAAGGTAAATATGTTATAGAGGAGGTAAAAATGCAAGCATTTGAGGTGGACCAACCCAAAGCTGTAACTAGGGCTCTTGGCACCTGGGACAAAGTCGGAGATGCCACCACATGCCATTGATGCCACATCTGCTTTTGAAAGCAGAATGCGGTGCAAAGGCATAGCCAGTAAGGGCAGTAGCTGTCCCTCTCACCCCTTGTAGAAGTTACAGCCATTGACCAACCACACAACTGTTTCCTAGGGTGCCAACATTGGCCATTTTTTTTTTCAGGAAGCATTTACATTTCACATGTTGCTAACCAACTGTACTGTACTACTAGAGTCAGTGTAAATGTGTGTATGTATAGTGTTCAGTGTTTGTGTGTGTGTTAGTGACATACACTGGCATTATCTTTTGGGGGGTTTGGTCTTCCCCGGGTGCCACTCATCAAGGGGGTTCCACGCTGGCACACATGGTGTCCCCAGGATGGTCCAAAATTGTTCATAACGGGCCAGTGCAACTAGTATGTGTGTCCATGGATGTGTTTGTGTTAGTGCGTGTGAGCATGGATGTGTAGATGTACATGTAGATGTATGTGTGTTTGTGTGTGAGCATGAATGTGTATGTGTGTGAGCATGGATGTGTATGTTGTGTGAGCATGGATGTGTATGTTGTGTGTTTGAGCATGAATGTACATGTAAAAATGTCTGTAAGTGGGAATGATTGTGTATATGTAAGTGTGTGTGAGAGGGAGTATGTGTTAACATGAGTGTGTAGGGTGTGTTAGTACCATATGTGTGTGTGCATGAGTGTGTAGGGTGTGTTAGTATGTGTGTGTGCATGAATGTGTAAGTTTGTGCAAATTTGAAAGTGTGTGTAAAAATGTGTGCCAGTGCATGAGTTACCGTGGGGAAAAAGGGGCTACCAAGAGGGTGCCAAATAAAGGATGTGCCCTGGGTGCCAAATAGTCTAGGTACGCCCCTGACCGCAAGGCCAGATCCACGGACGAAGAAAGAAGACAGAAGCACAAGAAGAGGCAGGAGAAGAAGTGGAGTTGCAGGAAAGGAGAAAAGGAAACTAAACTAGTGGGCGGAGAAGGTAGGAAGACATTGAGAGAGATTTTAAGAGAGTGTGAGAAAGCGTGAATGAGTGTGTGAGAAAGTGAGCGCATTAGCATAAATGTGAGAGTGAATGTATTAACCATGATATAACATAATGGATACAGGAATGGTTTTGGTGGGGGCAGTATTTAATTCTTGGACCCACGCAGCATAATGTCTAGCGCCAGGCTCGATATGTATGTAAGTTTCAGGTTGCTTTTATAAAAAAAAAATATGACCAGATGTAATTTTATGTTTCAACCTATTTGATATTTTTTTCCAGGTTTGAAATGCAGATACAAAGAACACAAGGTATTGAATCATTTAACAATAGATGAAAAGTGCAGCCACAGAGTAACAAAGAAAAAATATGATTATATTGTACTGTGGTTACACTACTAGTCAAGCCCAAGTAGCCGGTCTGTGTTAAATTCATGCATTAGAAATTACTGCAGGTGCATAACCATGACTGTAAAGTAATTAAAATCCTTAGTTTATATAAATAAACAACAACAGAACTGTGAACAATAAGTATGAGTCACTCACTTTATTCAATAGTACCGAATCCCAGAGATTAGTGTCCTTCTCTTACCTTCAAAACAGTCTGATGTCACTCCTACAGTCATAATAAAGGATCTTGCGGGATCATCCCTTTCGAAACGATTTTCCCCAGATAAAAGCTAGTCACCATACCAGATTTGTATTGGAATTTATATTTAATGTGGTGATGAGTGATATGATCTAGGGCTTTCATATAAGGACTACATGGTGTTAAGATTTTTTTTTAGTATGGAGTATGGAGCTCATTTGCCTTGGTACATTCCAGCCAGTCCAACATTTCTTTCAAGTGAGCCTGAGGTGGTGTGGAGTTCAACCAATGTTGGAGTATAGATTTCCTAGCAACCACTAAAATGATTATAATTAACCTTCCCAGTTGTAGAGGTTGAAGAGAGGCCAAATATCACTGCGTACGGTCGCCCACAAATAGGGCTACCCAGTTTACCCCTATGGTTGAAAATATATACCTCCCTCCAAAAGATTTTAATCCTAGGGCATGGCCATAGCATCAGTAGCCTGCCTATTCAGAGCCCAATATGCATTGTGGGTTATAATCCATTTCTACATAAAGATATAAGTAATAAATAATATATATATATATATATATATATATATATATATATATATATATAAAAGGAGATGTGTTTGGCCAAATACATCCACTGCATAGCATTTAGTTGTGGGATGAGGAAAGGGGCAAATGCATATGGGGGAGCAGAATCACCTCATACGTTTGCAAAACAGACAATATTATTATTATTTATTGTTTTATATAGCGCCATCAAATTCCGTAGCGCTGTACAACGGGTAGACAGGACACAACAAGTAGTATGCAACATAACAAATTGACTAACAGAGACAACAGGTGAGGAGGGCCCTGCTCAAACGAGCTTACAGCTATCATATACATTAAAGTACATATGGAGTGTCCCTTTAGCATTTGGTGGGAGTAAACACCTCCTGGGAGCATGCTATTAGAGAGTTCCCAGGTCTCAGGTTTCCCTCAAGGTTTTATTGATCTTCTTGCAAGTTGCTACTAATAATGTCTGCTGCTAATGACTTCTGGCGTTTTTTTAATTACCATGCATGATTGCCATCTTGTGTTTATTTGTTCCATATCACACAAGACATGAATCCGTAAGTGTAGTGAGCCTGTTTAGAAGCGCATTGGATGAAATAGACAAACAAGAAGATTAGACACAATATTCCATACATTTAACCATACCCTATTATTTGTGTGAATCATTATAATATTGATTGGTATCTATTTTAAGCATTGCTCACATACTTTTCCTGATTCATACCTTTCATGCTACAAAGCACCTTGTTGACGCCACAGGAAACAGACATTACCAAACCTGACCACAGGTGTAAGAAAATTGTTATTTAGTGAGTCACCAGACATGTTTTCAGGGCTGACCTGCTTTACATATAGATTTTCCATGATGATTTGATAATATAGGGAGTTCTTTACCTTCTACCAAAGAAATTGTTCAACATAAGAAAAGGGAACGCTCTGGTGTGTTAAGCATTATACTTTCAAAAACAAGGCCTTAAATGTGGTCAAAGGTATTGGGACACGTGACCATTGAGGTCTGTGCTTTTGATCCAAAAGAAGTCGAAAAAAATCAAAAAATTCCTTCTTGACTCAAAAAGCCAATCAAATTTCTCCTTGGATCAAGAAGCTGTAAAATATTAATGTCTATTTTATCATTTCCAGTATGCTCTGCTTTTTAAAAAAAAAAAAATCCGTCTCTCTTGGCAGTGAATTTCATACCTTTATTGTACTGTAAAGAATCCTTTCTTTTGTTATATTCAAAATCTTTGCTCTTCCAGTCTCAGAGGATGACTTCTTGTTTTTTTGGAAACTTCAATTAACGAACAGGTTACTGCAAAGCTCTTTATATTGGCCTGCACATATCTATAGAATGTTATAATAGCTGATACACTTTTTTAGTCTTTTTTCATAACTAGAATCTTCCAATCTCCAATCACCTTTTCTAGTTCCATAATGTCCTTCTTAAGGATCGGTGCCCAATATTGCACTGCATATTCAAAGTAAGGTCTTACCACTGATAACCATACCTGGGAACTTCTTGGCTCCGGCTACCCGGAGCCTTCCCTTGCGGGACGCGGATAGGACTGCACACTGACGTCAGCGGGCAGTCCCGTTGACGTTGGTGGGCGGTCTCGCTGACGTCGGGGGCGTTCCCGCTGACGGCACCAGCAAACAGCCCCATTTAAATGGGAAATAAGAGGGGAGCAGGGCATGTCAAGACCCCACTGCCGCGACCCGGAGTAACGTCAAAGTCTACGTATTACCATACCTAATTCCATGTCATCCGTAAACAGTAAGACATGGCTTAAAAACAATATGGGGATGTTTTATACCTGTTCACTGCGCATGACAGTGAATATCTGCTGGGTCATTCTTTATTTTGCACAAATAAGTTAACCTGTGAATATGGAACATGCAAATAGCAAAGATTGAGTGTATTAGACAATGTGAAGGACTCCAGGCATGCTTCCATAAGGACACTAGATATTACCATTGTTAGTAAGCTCATGGAGGACAGGGATGCACTCTGAATACTCTGAGGCTTGCAGCTGAAATTAGTTACGACAGCTATAGTTATAGTAATAAGTACAGGTCCTGATATTAGTTCTTTAGGGTTATTATTTGTCATAATTGATTTTTTATAGGCCTATTTTGTAGGTGACATCAGTTACTTCAAGCTGCTGGCATTTGCCAAAATAAGTGACCACTGAGCAACAACTATAATGTTATCTTCATATGAGAGCAAAATTTTATTGCACAAATAAAGCGGCTAACATGCTGCGGCCATTCAACCTTGCCTGGAGTGCAGGTAACAGGCGCTGGCGTTTCCATGACAGCACTCCCAGGTGTAAACAGAGACACTCTGGGTGCAGAGGTGACTAACACGGCCAATAAAGCGCATGCGCCACACTGTTTCTGTATAACACTAAAAATCTGTCCAGCAACAAGAGCCCGAAAGCTAGCCAATCAGCGTCGTCTCTTTCACTACCAATCAAACAGGCTTTGTAGCTGCGGCTGGCCAATACCGCGAAACCACATTCCTTCGCCCAATCACACGCAAGTAAATTCGGGCGGTCTTTTCAAACAGCATATGACAGTAGGAGGGAAGGGAGGAGATTAAAACCTAGACTCATAACGAAGAATTTATGTATTCCGCCGCTGTACTTTATCTTTTTATTTTTCTTTACAGTTGGTTAGAAACTTCTTGAACCTCATACCTAAAGTGATCGAAGCCCATCCGGACTGCTTTAAGACAACTGAAGTCACCGAGCACCTTATTGTAGGGGGCTGCTCACGGGGACTATTTTACTATTGTAGAACGTTCTTTTTGTTGTCCTTGAACGAAATCGATCCGCCGTGTGACGTCTGAAGCTCCAGGGCGTAGAAGTATCCGAAACAAAAACAAGCTTTAGCGATAGGGTTGCGATGTTCATACAGCTGTACAGTCTATAGGCGCTTGTAGATAACTGATGTTGTTATGAAGACAGATCCTGTAAATACAGACTCCGTGTCTCGGGCTTAGTGGTATTGGCCAGGAGGTCTGTTTCCCTAATGCGACCAGGACTAGGATCTCTCTGATCTCTTGACATTTGGATATCTGGGTCACCATGTCCCTGGAGTGAAAGAAGCCAAATCTTACAGTCTGTCCTTACGCTGGGAGTACAGGTGAGATCCCGAGACCTTTATGCGATTGTAATGTCAGGGACGCAGTACTTATTATCGTGTTTGTATGTTCTTTCCGCCATAGAATATTCTAATAATAACTTAGTCTTTTTATTGTGATGTCTAACTTCCTGGATATAAAGTAAACACAAGAAATACATTGGATGTATGTATTATATATGTATATATAATATATAATTGGGTAATAGTTCGAGTACTTGTCCTGACATAAGTGTTGGGGGGGGGGTGTTCTGTGTATATCTATATCCTTGCGATGTTTCGCTATATTCGGATCTAGTGCATATGATTCTATTGGCAGTGGTCAGATCTGTCTGATTTGCGGGGCTAGCTTGTTTTTTCTTTTAGGGCCCCCTCCTTGGCAATTCCTATACATTGAGGTAGTTGGGTTGTTTGTTGCTGTGTGGGGGGGGGGGGTCGCCTAGTTTTAAAAGGGCTTGGAGGTGGCTATTGACGCTAATCAGCTGAGCGATCCTTGGAAAAATAAACAAAAGCAATCTGCCCCCAGGATGCCTTTCTCGATCTGTGCAGACGTGACTAGCGACCACTGTCCCAATGGGAGCCATAAAGGGACTCTGGTTACCCGAGACAGCTCCTCCTCCTCCTTGTAAGACCAAGAAGATCCGCCCCACATACCAGCTGATCGCTGCTTACGTCTGGGGCCAAAGAAAAACAACTGCAATTCTCTCTTCTTATTATTTTTCTCATCTATTGGCCTTCAGTTTCCAGGATGAAAGATTTGGTAGCGATGGATAACACCAGTAACGAGGCCTTCAAGCTCCTGAAGCAACTGAACATTCATCTGGAACAGGAATGTAAATACCAGCCTAGGGAGAAGGGCTTGATCCTCATAGAGTCCACAACTGAGGTGAGAAATGGGATATGCCGTTTATTATGTTTACAGTGGGCCGATGTCCCTATAATCCACCCTACAGCGGCTTCCAGTGTTCATAGATGTTTGTTTGCACTTTTTTGTTAATTCTATTGTTTTTCCTGTTTTCGTGTTCCCCATACAAGGTCACGGGGTCCTTCAGATCCTGTTTTAATACTAACGTTTAGTGTTATGTGATGGGAAAAGGTTATGAGAGGGTACTTACTAAAGGAAACTTGTATGTTGGGGCAGCAGTTGGTATTGTAATATAGCCCATGTAACTGTTAGAACAATTGATTTTAGAATATACTTAGATACTTAAAACTATAATATGCCAATTATATTTAGACAAACATAGAAGGCTTGATAGTTTATGGTCTGATCTAACTGTAGGGGTTATGAAACTTGATACGCTTCCTGTCTGCCTTTATCTTCCAATGCCCTAATGAATCTACAAGGCTGTTTACCAAGGCCGATTTATCGATAGCCCAACCCTGTATCTGTTTTTGTCAGCGTATTTAACAATAACTAGATATTTTTCATAATCTACATTTTCACAGAATTACATTCAAATAGTTTACATTCAGAACTACGTACAATGCTTTTATTCTGGTTGATACAGA
This sequence comes from Spea bombifrons, assembly GCF_027358695.1. Lineage (NCBI taxonomy): Eukaryota > Metazoa > Chordata > Amphibia > Anura > Pelobatidae > Spea > Spea bombifrons. The sequence goes on from NC_071087.1 coordinate 55,337,869, forward strand.
ATAATTTTATAATATTTTTTCTTTTTTCCCCAGAATGATAACACCATCTGTCCAAAGTCAAGAAATGCAAAGGTTGAGGATGTGTGGAGTCTCACCAACTTTTTCGCTTTGAGTATGGAAACCTTTGTACTCGCTGTGAACATCTTGGACCGATTCCTGGCAGTAATGAAGGTAACATTTTATGTATGGATTGAAAAGAGCCATCTGCTGGGTACTCGTGCCACGCAGTTACGATATTGCGGTCAGGTGCTAAATGTGTCCTCTCCTGCTTTCTGTAGGTGAAGCCAAAGCATCTGTCCTGCATTGGCGTTTGCTGCTTCCAATTGGCAGCTCATGTCGTGGAGGAAGAGTGCAATATCCCATCCATCCATGATGTTATCCGCATCAGCCAATGTAAATGCACTGTTTCTGACCTGAAACGAATGGAGAAGATCATCTCTGAGAAATTGCACTTTGAATTCAAAGCTACCACTGCCTTAACCTTTTTGCACTTGTATCACACAATTCTCCTTTGCCATTCCTCTGAGAGGTACGCATCTTGTGGTGTTTTTGATCGCATTACTGTGCCACAGTTATTGGGGCTTCAATTTAGAATGTAGAGTACATTATTAAATGACTAGGATTTTGAAAATAAGTTATTGCTTTAGTTGTGGACTCTGGCTTAGAAGGCCCTAAGAGAATGTGTGTTTTCAAGCCAGGGGGTTCTTAAGAAGCTAATGTTTTTATTTGAATAACTTTTTTTTGCAAGGTAGTTTATATCATGTCCACTTATTCAGTGCTTTTTACTGTATCTGCTTAAGTTACCATCACATCTAAGAATTGGATTCTTTCCCAATTATAGGAACGAGGTATTGAATCTTGACAAACTGGAAGCTCAGCTGAAAGCTTGCAACTGCCGACTTGTGTTCTCTAAAGCAAAAGTATGTACGAAGAATGATTAATTAACTGAATTGTTTTATGCATTTATTGGTCGATTTTGGTGAATTCATCCAACATTTCTCCCTTCTCCTTCTAGCCCTCAGTATTAGCACTGTGCCTTCTAACACTTGAAGTAGAAACCTTAAAGTCCCTGGAACTGTTTGAAATTGCTCTGCGTGTGCAAAAGCATTTAAAGGTAAATATAACAGATATAATGTTTAACATGAAGAAAGGAAGCACATAATTCAAATTTGTCTCTTAAAGAATACCGTTGTCTCTTTAAATTGTGTAAACTCCCAACCAATGTTAGTTCCTAGCCTGGCTGCCAAGACCATATGAAGAACCATGAAGGGTTTAGGCCTAATTTCATCCCAAAATGAAAATGTGTAGCTACAAGACGCCCCTGGCTAGTTTTAATGAATAAAGCTATCTCCATTTCTTTCAGAGACGCATGTCAGTATTCCTTCCTACTTTTAGATGGCATTCCCATTCTGGGATCTTTTTTTAATGGTTTACCAACCTGCAAGTAACCTCCATGTTTTCAACAGCCACGACCACGCTTGTGGGAGGCAGCCTGTTTTGTTTCTTATGTAAACAAACTGTTGCATATAACACAGGGGTTCTTTTTTTGGCTGATTTTTATATTAATCTTCATTTTAGGTTAACGATTCTGATATGCTGTACTGGAGAGAGTTGGTGTCAAAATGCCTGGCTGATTATTCTTCACCTGAATGCTGCAAACCTGATCACAAGAAACTTGTCTGGATTGTATCCAGACGCACTGCACAAAACCTCCATAACAGTTACTATAGTGTTCCCGAATTGCCAACCATACCAGAGTGTGGCTACCTAGATGAGAGTGAGAGGTACGTCTATGCAAAGCAAACTTACACCATGTGACTATCATCTTGTTCTTCAAGTGACTCCTTGCAAAGCTTTCATAAATCTCACTCCATAATGGCTGTTTTTTGTTTTAGTGAGGATTCCTGTGAAGATATGAGTAGTGGAGAAGACTGTCTGAGCTGCTCTCCACCCAGTGACCTAGAGGCCTCTTTCTTCTTTGATGAATACAAGCCAAAACTAAAACGCCGGTCACGTCACCTTAACCCTTTGTAACAAAGGAGGAATCTAAAGATTCAATTGTTGCATGCATGGTAGTCCGATCTTACTATATGGAAGAACAAAAGATGCTTGCTCCTTACACATGAGATTTGTATTTTTCACATTTTTTAATTTCCTCCCTTGTTTTTGAGATTGTTCCTTTTAATCCCAAGAAAGCAGAATACGTTTGCAATGACCATTTGCACATGTGTTTTGCATTGGTTTTTCCTAATTTTAAGCCAGTAGAAAATGTAGCTCGGGAATAGTAAAATGTTACATTTCTGCTAATGTCGTTAAACTTTAGGCACAATACTGGACACATGATATGGAATTAGAATCACATATGCGTTATACAAAGGTTGCATCTTTTTTTTAGCTGCCTCCTGTTTATCACATAGAGGCTACTCCTAATCTACAGTACTGTTTATCTGTTTGTGTTAACTGTTTTACATTCCTTTAGCAAATTAACGTTTGAATTTTATGTTTAACAAAAAAAAATATATATATATATCTTTGTTTTTATTTGCATGGCTTCTCCCGTTCAACAGCCTTGATGGTGTAAGTGCCAAGTCAAAAGATACAATGAAATTGTAGTCTGGCAAGCTAATGTTTGGTGCTGAGGAAACTTTAGAAGGGCAATAAAACTAGTATTGCATGATAGCAAAGTGCTAAATATCAGATGGAGCGGGAGATGTTCCAGTTAAGCTCTGTCTTTATCTGAATATTTATCCAATACTGAAGCACAACGGCGCATTCAACTTATTTGCCAAGCTGTGCGTTTGAATATGCTGGTTTTGTACTATTGTGAAGAGAGATGAATGGGTTTTTCCCCCCAAAAATCTGAAGAAGTCTTCAGAAAAGTTAGCTGTTCAGCGCATGATAAAAAAATCTTTTATTAGTCTACTGGGTTTTTCTTCCATCTTCACCTTCTTTATTTCAACTAGTGGACGTCTTGGCTCTGGCAAGGAGTATGAAGTCTGCCTCGCATCCTCTAAAGTGTTCGATGGGCTTAATGAGCCCCAATGATTAAATGGCATTGTTATTGTTGGTTGGAAAATGTGAACGGTGAAAAATGCTTTAAGTTTTAAGTGTTGGCACCCAAAGTGAATCTGAATCATGGTGAGTGTGATGGTAGAGATGTGAATGGTGCTGTATTGTTTGTACATTATTTTTTGTTGTGTAAAATGAAGAAAAAAAAAATTGTACAGAAAAAAAATTGTAAATTTTGAAAATGTACAGAAAAATGTAAAAACCAAAAATGGAGATAAAAAAATGTATTTTTTTACATGTATGTAGTGTTTTTGTTAAATGGCATGTAGATATTAATTTATTCCATATCACTTTATTGTATATTGGGCTGTTTTTGTGTTTTTCGGTTTTTTTTTTCTACAAGTCTTAACCAATAAAAAAAAAAAAATACTTTTTTCAAATGCCTCTTTATGTGTGTTGTAAATAAAAGTACTAGGCTGATATGGGGTATGAACACTTTAAAATGTTTTGGTAAAGGGTTGAAAATGTAGAAGATAAGTATGGTTAAGGTAACAAATGTCCACCCGCATAATTCAAGTGGCTACTGAAAGTCCCATGTAAAAAACATAATGATTTTTAGGTTAGCATTGACAAAAAAAACAAAACAGTTATCTTTATTTGTCCCAATAACACAGATAAATAACCATTCTGTTTGCCACAGTCAGGGTGATAAGGAGTCCAGGCTGTTTGTTTAGTAGATTGGGCTACTAGAACACATACAAATGGCTTATATGTAGCGGTCTGAAAACATAACTGTTTTAACCCCTTCAATCCCAGGGGTTTTTGGTACCTCAAAGTCCGGAGCAATTTTGCCATTTTTGCGCTATGTCGGTTCAGCGATGATTCTCTTTTCCTGTGAATAGTGTACCCATGTAAACTATATATTGTTTTTTCAAGGAAAGATAGAGATAGGTAAAGTGACAGAAAATTCCATCCAAATTTATCAATTCAGGTGTCCTGATTTCAGAAATACCTAATTTATATAGAATATTCATACTTTTCCAGCACATAAAGCCAACATACTATAAGGTGTACATTACTTTATACAAAGCCGTAAAATTTTTACATTAGGTATGATGGGACTGTAACTCTAATTTTAAACAAATAAAACAAAAACACCCGCAAAGGTATATATTTCTGTAAAGCAGACAACCCAGGCTATCCTATCACGGGTATTTTGGGCATTCTACATGCAGGTATTTGGCCACCAATCACTGTCAAAGGTGGCCACAGAAATTAGTTCCTGCGCCTTTTTCAACAACACGTCTTAGTATTTTGTAGTATTCTTAGGATTTTTTGTACAGGGTATGTGTTACGGCAGAGAAATCTATCCTAAATTGTTCAGCCGCCTCTCCTGATTACGGAAATACCCCACATGCCTAGTTTTTTGTGGTTTTCTGGACATTACAGGGCATAAGTTGTAACGTGCCGGCATGCTGGATCACTGATTACGGAAATACCCCACATGCATAGGTTTTTTATGCATATGGTTATTTATGGGTTTTTTTTAATTTGCAGGGAAAAAAACTTATGGAATTGTGCCAATTGAAAATACCCCCCTGTGGCTCACCCTAACACACACAAAAAAAAAAGTATGACGGAAAATTAATAATCTACCTTGGTGTGGTAGATCATGAAGCACTCATCGATGCAGAGTCCTGGCAAAGAGGGACAGGAAGGGCAGTGGGACCTGGAGTCCTTCCTAATACCCTTTTTGTAACAGACTCTGCATCTTTTCTGAGGCTTCTGTTTGGCACCAGTGGTGGGGATTGTAGAAGGAAAATGCCTGCCGGTAAGACGCAGGACATTCTCATCCTGCACATTAGGGATTGGCTGCTCAAAGAGGATATCCCTCAGGATTTTGAGCTGGAACTCTAGGAAGGTGTAGATCTTCCCAGTGGCACATTTCTTGTGGCAACCTGGGTGACGTAAATGGCCACCTTTTTGTACCAGGTCTTGGTCTTATGCAGCACCAGGTACGGCTGCAGACACTGGTCAGAAAGATCTACACCCCCCATGTTCTTGTTGTAATCGGTGATGCACTGAGGCTTGAGCCCCTGAGCATCACCTTCCCCACGTACACTGACAGGTACCACCTTCTCGTTGTGTATAGTGGAGAGGATATACACATCCTTCCTGTCAGTGTACCTGAGGGCCAACAGCTCCTGACTGCGCAGAGCACTGGTAGTGCCGCGCCTCTGCTTTGGGTATGTAAGGTTTTTAGGATAACCCTTGCGGGTTGGCCTAACAGTGCCACATGCCGGGGTCTGCTGTAAAAATAAAAAATGAAACAAATCTGCGCTGCTATAAAAGTTATCCACCCAGAGGTGGTAGCCCTTATTCAAATAGGGGGACAGCAGGTCACACTATCTTCCCACTAGTACCCACAGATTGTGGACAGCCAGGGGGATCAAGGTAACTGTCCTTCCCTTCGTAGAATCTGAAGGAAACAGTATATCCCGTCCCACTCTCGCAAAGTTTATATAACTTTACACTGTACCTCGAGCGCTTGGACGGGATATACTGTTTGAAGTTCAGTCTACCCTTGAATAGGACCAGGGACTCGTCTATAGCCATATTTTATCGGGGGTATAAATTTCAGGGAATTTACTTGAAAAATAATTAATAATGGGCCTCAATTTATATAAACGGTCAAATTGGGGGTGCTCTCTAGGGGGGCATTGGGAATTGTCACTAAAATGTAAAAATTTTAGGAGCCCAAAGTACCTGTTCCGGGGCATTATTTGGGAAAAAGCAGGGGTAGATATTATGGGATCTGTGCTCCAATATGATCGTATAGTGGGCTTTTTCACAATGCCCATCATAAGGGTCAGGGCCCAAAAATTTCTAATTTCATGGGAGTCAGTGGGGTACCAGGTCTGGCTTCTGTCTCCTTGGTCAGCTGCCTGACACTGGGCTGCATAGATGTTTGTTTGAGCTGCTAGCAGTTCAAAAAACTCGGGGGCAAACATTAAATTGAAAAATGACTTTGGCTCACTAGCATCAATGTCACAACTGATGCCAGAAGTCCCAGTAAAAGCAGGGATTACTGGGTCTATCATATTTGGGGGCATCCAATTATATTTAGAGTCAGGCTCTCCACGCCTGGCTTTAGCAGATGGACCCTGGCCATCATCTTCTTCCTCTGACTCGTCATTATCTGACGCACAGCAAGATTCAGATATTGGATCAATATCTGATGCAGTCAGAGTGGCTTCATCATCAGACTGAGTGAGGAAGTCATAAGCCTCCTCAGCGCTGAAGACACGTTGCACCATTGTACACCACACCTACCTACCCAATTTCTAAAACACTACACTATCCCCAATTACCTCTAACCACCAAAAACCAAAAATTTTAGGAGCCCAAAGTACCTGTTCCGGGGCATTATTTGGGAAAAAGCAGGGGTAGATATTATGGGATCTGTGCTCCAATATGATCGTATAGTGGGCACCAGGTACGGCTGCAGACACTGGTCAGAAAGATCTACACCCCCCATGTTCTTGTTGTAATCGGTGATGCACTGAGGCTTGAGCCCCTGAGCATCACCTTCCCCACGTACACTGACAGGTACCACCTTCTCGTTGTGTATAGTGGAGAGGATATACACATCCTTCCTGTCAGTGTACCTGAGGGCCAACAGCTCCTGACTGCGCAGAGCACTGGTAGTGCCGCGCCTCTGCTTTGGGTATGTAAGGTTTTTAGGATAACCCTTGCGGGTTGGCCTAACAGTGCCACATGCCGGGGTCTGCTGTAAAAATAAAAAATGAAACAAATCTGCGCTGCTATAAAAGTTATCCACCCAGAGGTGGTAGCCCTTATTCAAATAGGGGGACAGCAGGTCACACTATCTTCCCACTAGTACCCACAGATTGTGGACAGCCAGGGGGATCAAGGTAACTGTCCTTCCCTTCGTAGAATCTGAAGGAAACAGTATATCCCGTCCCACTCTCGCAAAGTTTATATAACTTTACACTGTACCTCGAGCGCTTGGACGGGATATACTGTTTGAAGTTCAGTCTACCCTTGAATAGGACCAGGGACTCGTCTATAGCCATATTTTATCGGGGGTATAAATTTCAGGGAATTTACTTGAAAAATAATTAATAATGGGCCTCAATTTATATAAACGGTCAAATTGGGGGTGCTCTCTAGGGGGGCATTGGGAATTGTCACTAAAATGTAAAAATTTTAGGAGCCCAAAGTACCTGTTCCGGGGCATTATTTGGGAAAAAGCAGGGGTAGATATTATGGGATCTGTGCTCCAATATGATCGTATAGTGGGCTTTTTCACAATGCCCATCATAAGGGTCAGGGCCCAAAAATTTCTAATTTCATGGGAGTCAGTGGGGTACCAGGTCTGGCTTCTGTCTCCTTGGTCAGCTGCCTGACACTGGGCTGCATAGATGTTTGTTTGAGCTGCTAGCAGTTCAAAAAACTCGGGGGCAAACATTAAATTGAAAAATGACTTTGGCTCACTAGCATCAATGTCACAACTGATGCCAGAAGTCCCAGTAAAAGCAGGGATTACTGGGTCTATCATATTTGGGGGCATCCAATTATATTTAGAGTCAGGCTCTCCACGCCTGGCTTTAGCAGATGGACCCTGGCCATCATCTTCTTCCTCTGACTCGTCATTATCTGACGCACAGCAAGATTCAGATATTGGATCAATATCTGATGCAGTCAGAGTGGCTTCATCATCAGACTGAGTGAGGAAGTCATAAGCCTCCTCAGCGCTGAAGACACGTTGCACCATTGTACACCACACCTACCTACCCAATTTCTAAAACACTACACTATCCCCAATTACCTCTAACCACCCACCAAACTAAACCCAATTTTATTTTTTTGTATTTTTTTTTTTTGAGGATTGTGGGGAGGAAAGGGTGGGTTGATTTTGGGTAAGACAGGTATTTGGGGGTTTATATATGATGTGGTTTTGCACTAAACACTGCAGCTCTGCAAGATGATCTCTCTCTCTCTCCGATCACAATAATGGAGGAGAGAGGAAGAGCATCTGCAGTAACGGTCACATGATCGCTGTGATTGGTCATCACAGCGATCATGTGACATTACTGCCAGATGTGTGGCACTGGGGGACTGCCCCGGATGTAACTGTTACAGCTCCCTCATCAGAGTGATTGGGTAGACAGACCCTGCAGGGATATCCTGTCCTCCCGTGAGCTACCAGGTCACGTCAGTAGTGACGTGACCCGGAAGGGAAAGCACGATCGCGCATTTCCAACTGTAACAGTCTACCGGCATTCGTGCCGGAAACTGTTACAGCTCCCTCATCAGAGTGATCGAGTAGCCCAGCAGGGTCTAGACAGACCCTGCAGGGATACCCGATCCTCCCGTGAACTTCCAGGTGACATCAGTAGTGACGTCACCTGGAAGGGAAAGCCCAATCAGGCATTTCTATCTGTAACAGCCCATTGTCCTTAAGGGATTAAGAAACATTTTGAATCTAAAATATTGATGTATATTAGAACCTTAGATTCCACCAAACATTACTTATCAATGGGGTTTTCCTAGTAGAGGTTCCGCCTATCCAGGTAGGGCAGGAAATCTGCTGGCACGATTTCCCCGCTATGGTACTTGCGAGTACTCCATTGCTGGGACGATGCACAATTCTTATCGTAGGGCTTACTCCTAGCCCTTGGGCTGCTGGCCTCCATGAATGACAAGGATGTCCGAGATGGTGGCACCCTTTCTTCACTATGGGAGCATGACGTATGTCTGGCTCTTAATCCTTGTGTCAAACGCTTCTTACTGGCATCCTCTAGAATTCATCCCTTCAGACGACATCTGATTCCTAGGATCTGTATTTGGTCCTTATCAGTTTAGTTAAGGCTCCATTCGAACCTATAGAAGACATTCCTCTCAAACTTCTCACCTGCAAGACGATCTTTCTACTAGCCTTGACGTCTATTTTTGCTTTCACTGGACCATAGAAAGCGGTCAGCAGTTTCCAGAACTTCGATTGCACAATAGATTGTTTTCACTATTTCAAAGGCCTACCTCTGGGGGAATTACAGCTTACTCCACAAGGGCTGTCTCAAAATCTTGGACAGAGGCAGCTGGGGTTCAGTGGATCAGACCTGCAGAGCGGCGGTATGGAACAGCGTGCACACATTCATTAAGCACTATAGGCTCCAGGCTTCCTTTTCAGGATGATGCTAAATTGGGAAGAGTCTTGTGGTCTGTGGTTTTGGATCCCATCCTGTTATTATTTATTATTATCTATTATTTATATAGCGCCAACAGTTTACGCAGTGCTTAATACAACACGTATATTCAAGGGATATGACAAGACCAGAATTTACAGATTAAGACAAACCGATACATTCGGTGGAGAGAACCCTGCTCGCAAGCTTACAATCTTGAGGGAATGGGGTAGCGTTGTGACATCCATGAAGAAATAGCAGACAAGCAATTGGTAATACGGGACATGACAGATGGAGAGAGATCAGCAGAAGACAGGTTGATTTGGGTATCAGCTGCGTATAGATGATACTGGAGGCCAAATGAGTTGATTAGTTTGTCAAGAGATGAAGTATAAAGAGAGAACAGCAGAGGGCCAAGGACTGAACCTTGGGGGACACCAACCAAGAGTGGAAGGGGCGATGATGTTGTGCCAGAGAAGTTGACAGGGAAGGAACGGTTAGACGGATATGAGGAGATCCAGGAGAGAGCTGTATCTCGAATGCATATAGAAGCAAGTGAGTCTAGAAGAAGGTGGTGATCAACAGTATCAAAAGCAGCAGAGAGATCCAGTAGTATTAGAATAGAGAAGTGACCTGTAACTTTGTTACATCCCCTACCGTGCTACGGTGAGCTCGAAGGAGTAAATTCTTACCTATAACTTTTGGTTTATATTAATTTGGTCTTGGTTATTCACTGGGAAAGCGGGGAGGTTCCGGGAATTTTAATTCCTGCCCTAACTGGATAGGCGGAGCTTCTCCTACAGTGCTAACGGAAGTGATCAAGAAAAGAAATTCTCGGTAAGAATTTACTTTTTCAGAATTGAATTTAATTAAAATATCTTGCATCTAGCAGTTTATAAAAATAATAAAAGTGCACATTTTTTTGTTTGTATTTGCAGCTCATTTAGTAGCTGTTTTATTAGCATGTTTAGCTTGTTTGAGCAGGGCCCCTTACCTTTAATAAATTATCTTTTTTGATCTGTGACAGAAAAGATGTCAAGGAATGGATAGAAGGGACTTTGTAAAACATGATAATATGTTGTCCCAGCCAACAGATTTTAGATTATTGAAACAAATTGTTTACTTGAGAATTTGTAAGAGTTCTGCAGTAATGAGTTGTGTTTTGCTCCTTGATTTCACTATAAGGCTGGCCCTGTATAATGTATAGTTAGATCAGCGCAGACCTTCATATTGAAGGAATCATTCATAATGAATAGAGAAGTGACTCTCCTGTCAACTGTCCTTTTAGCGAATAAGCCCCAAAGTGGCAACTAGGAATAACCTTTTGTTGATCAGTTAAGAATTAACCCCTTAAAGACCAGAGCTATCTTATGCTCCAGGGCCAGAGCAACATTTGAATTGGGAAAAGGAGCAGAGGGCCTTGTTCTTGCGCGCTTACAATCTAGTAGAACAGTATTCGTGCATGTGATTGGTTGTAGATGCAGGGAAGATCTGATGTAGACTGACCAATCAGGTCATGGAGCTGTCAATAACAGCAGTGCCCTCTTAATCGTGGTGGCCACGGCGTCGTGAGACCGATTTTTAAGTGCGTCATGGCTAAGGTCATCATTGGTCACAATGATGTTAAAATATTATTTTTGAAAATGGTCCCACAGTTTTGGACTCTTTATAATATCAGATTTGAAGCTTTAAAGTGAGGGAATTTAAACATACATGGGGTAGGTAGAAGGCTATCCCGAATCTAAGATGAGAGAGCATGGACTGAGAAATGGGCAGACCGGATGTGTCTCTGAAGGTTTCACTTTAATGAAAGCTTTTTAGTTTCCATAGCAACAACCTATCAGTGCCTGTTCCTGTGGCAAATGACATTTAAATATTCCCTGAAAAATGATGACTGAAGCAGGGCTTTACATGGAGAAAAACTATTTCTGTCAAGGGCTTGGACATTCAACGGTGAATTATGCTTCTTAGAAGAGATGGATACATTCAACATTCATTCTGCGCAGTTTTTTTTTTTAAAAAACAAAACATTTGCTTTCACATAAGTACATTTTGTAAAAGGATTCATTCGCTTATAACCTTCTACCCTTTGCTGATATTTTCCATGAGTATTTATGCTAAAAAGTCACTGGGGAACCGATAAAACCACAGCATGTTTATGCAACCAGAAGAAATAACTTGTTTTTATCTAGCTTGTTAACTCACGGTCAGCCTGAAATGTATGACACTGCAGGCAAATTGGTGAACATGTGACACTAAGCTCTCTTGCCCTCTTTTGACCTTAACATTAAAGGGGAATGTCATTTTTTTTTGACATGGCTGTTATTTTAGGTGAATTCTAATTTCCAATCCAGAGTGCCGTAGAATATTATAGTGCTAAATAAATAAACAAATAAATGGTGTCCTGTTATTCATGGAGTTTTGTCAATAAAGCTGTGGACAAAACCCATTAATCCGACTGTTGTGTCCTTATTTGGGGTCATGGGGTAGGGGTTGTTTTCCTGAGGCTTTAGGCCTAAACAGTCGTATAAATGTAAGCATTACTTGCTCCAGCATATGAAAACAGTCTGAAACCTTGTGACATGTGAAATTCTACCTGCAGAGGCTTCTGCTGTTAATTATTAGCCATGTCGGGTAAGGGGCCATTGTTCTCCAGAGTAAGCACTTCTCTAAACAAAACAAGAAACAAGTGTTGTATTGTGTTATGGGGAACAGAACGCTGGCAATGTTACTGTGGACAGAGAACCTGAGCAAACACAAATAATCACTAAACATTAACTTGCATTCAGTATGTTGGAAATGAGCTGCTACGACCTAGAAGTTTGAATGCATCTGTACTTGTTTACTTTATCACAACAATCCACTGCTGAAAGGTACACATTACCATAGCAACTATGTGTGTATCGGGATACATTTACATGCAGATGAACACAATACTGGATTAGCACATCTACTACCTCTATAACATGTTTAGTTTGTGTAGGGTGTCTAGTCTAGTTTAAGGGACATGCAATCCCTTGGCATTCAGAGTTTGGCATGATGACTCCCAAGATGCTCTGCAAGTCATAGTTTACAACTATGCTTTTTCATAAATCCAGTAGTGGGTGCCATTTTTTGCACAGCAAGCACAGATTAGAGAGACGGTGTCCCTTTAAATGAACAGTTTTGCCCAGGGACGGACTGGGGATAACAAGGTGCACCTGAAACTTTGTGGTTAGCTGGTGACATAAGTGCAGCCAACGGCTGGATACGCGCAGCTGCTCGCTACTGTTTTATGCTCATGTAGCACGTGGCCGGGCATATCCACCCAAATGCACCACCTGCCCGGTATGCAAGATGGCCAGTCTGGGCCTGATCCTGCCATCTTTATCTGAAGACCGCTCTCTATGTAAAAAATATAACCCCCAAGCCTTTTTGGTGTGAAGAAGACACAATGTAGCATTTCTGGGTTTACACTGATAGTTTTAAACAACATTACCACAGTAAGGACTTTGTTTTTTTAATGTCCTTGTGATTATTTCAGAATTATTATAGAGGGCCATTTATTGAAAGCTTCCATTGTTTCACCGATCACCATTTGAATCATGATCTCTGTCCTTGGTAATTAAAATGGTGATACATGGTTTTGAAGAGATTTAACAAAGATGGGAGTTTATTACAATGGTGGAGAAATGTTAGAACAAGAGGTTATAATCTAGAACTAGAGGGTCAGAGGCCTACTGAGATGGTAGTAGATAAATGGAACAGCATCTCAGCAGAAGTGGCACATGCTAATACATATTTTTGGGTGTTTCACTGCAAGAAGAGATTAGAGAAAGCATTTCTTTAAACGGTTTTGCAACCCCTAGGACAAAATCCATTTGGAGCATGTGAATGCATATTCCCAGCACCTATGCACACATTGACAATGGCATTTAAATGTGTGCTAGGGACTAAGGGTATGGCTACCCCTTTAATGATAAATGCCATCAGAACTTAAATTCTGATCAGATCCAGATATCATACAATGAGCAACTGTCATCAAAATGCATGTATGTACACACATAGATGGTTGACAAAAGTGTCACAGGTGCTGTTGTATGTGTAACAGTCTTGTAGTTAGTATACATGTGTGTTCACTATCTGTCTACATAAATACATTGCATAATAAGCATCTACGTTTTCAAAACCTATTTTGTTTCTTCAGCTCTGTCCGGAAATTTCTGCAAGCATTCTGTAGCACTTTTGCCCTTGACCCAGGACACATCCTTAGTAAATGTAACATTTGCATACTTTTCAAGTCAGACAAGTTGAACCTTGTAGTTACTGTGGCCAATCATCATAGCGCAGACTGATCATAATCTGTGAGCAATGAAATTGGATCTCCTAACCTCCTACCAGTCACTGAGTTCATATTTGCATAAAGACCTAGTTCTGCATGATCATTTCCACGTGATCTACTGTATATGCTGGATTAGCAGAAATATTCATGATAAAAAAAACGTATCGTATGTGCTTTTTTCTGCTTCTTCAAAACTTCTTCCAGTGAAATATTATTTATGGGAAGATAGCATCTAACAGATTTTTGGTATTTGAAAACTGGCCATTACAGGCTAGTATTAGTCCATTTATTATTCTAGAGTCCATTCTGGATCCAAATTCAATTGGGTGGGGGGTCTTCAGTAAGCAGAATTATCCTAAAGTAAAGTCCAGACTATATCAAAGTTACGACTACTACGTTATGAATATAAAACAACTCAGTAGGGGAAAAAAATCTTGTGTGATACACTTCCTAAGAGATATTGTATCCTACAACCTAAAGAATGAAATCATGGCAGCACAATCCCGATAGCAGTGTAAATGTATTGAAATAAAATCTTTTCACAGAGGTAGGCCATGTCACTTTCACTTGACGAGTTTCTCACTCCAGCTCTTAATCATAAGTGTTTGTAAGTGTTAACACTTATGATTACGTGCTGAAGCGTGAAATGCATCAAGTGCAAGCTTCCTGGTCTGTTACCGTCAGATGATGTAACTTTGATAAACTCAAACTACCTTATTTGCTCGATTATAAGACGACCCCCCCCAAATCAAAATATTAATTTAGGAAAAAAACAAAAAGCCTGAATATAAGACTACCCTATAGGAAAAAAGTTTTACTAGTAAATATTAATTCATGTAAACTAATTTTCAGATGTAATAAAAGCTATGATTGAGAAAAATATATTTTTATTTCCTTTTATTTGCCAACCTGCCCCCCCCAGTTATGCACATCTGCCCCCAGGGTTGCCACTCTGCCTCCAAAAATGCTCCTCTATATGCCACTCTGCCTCCAAAAATGTCTTATACCTTCCTATATGCCACTGTGCCCCATGATATGCCTTTTAACCCCCTATATGCCCCTCTGCCGCATGATATGCCTTTTAACCCCCTATATGCCAGAGCGGCATATAGGGGGTTAAAAGGCATATCATGGGGCTGAGTGGCATATAGGGGGTTAAAATGCATTTCTGGAGGTATATATATATATAACTGCTAACAGCAATCACACTCCTATCAAGCCAAGGCAGCCAGTACATGCTGGAACCCGAGGATGATAGGGGTGTGATTACAGCCTCCCTATGCCATGCTACCACCACCACCCCCCTTACACATCCATACTAACACACACTCATTCACAAACATTTAAATACTCATTCATTCCATTAATCACACATACTTCACACATTAATCACAAAAAACCTCCCCCACCCCCTTACCTGAACTGCAGATCTCCCACTCGAAGACTTCTGCAGGGGCCCGGCTGTGCGAGCAACTTCTCTGGCCCCGCCCCCAGAGGAAGGAGGGGGGAGGTAGAGTTATGTGAGGACTGTGCTAGCTTCCTGTTCTCCTGGACGCTGCTCACGACCAAAGCACGGTAAGCAGCACGGCCCCAGCAGAATGAGGTCTGATTAGAAGACGACCTCGGTTATAAGACGAGGGGTATTTTTCAGAGCATTTGCTCTGGAAAAAACCTCGTCTTATAATCGAGCAAATACGGTACTTTCAGGATTGGAGTCTCTACAACCCCGTGGACTGGAATTTTATGGAGGAGTGACTTTATATTTGTCAGTACACTGTGTTATCCCCGTGCCTTGTTTCGGTATATTGTATGCTAGCACCACCCTAAATTTTCATAGTGTTTATTTTGCAGATGCATGGGGGATTATGCAGAATCCCTAATATGCAGTTGACCCTTCCACATCCCCACCAGTTATTTTCTGTGCATGAGATGTGCTCTGCCAAACACATCTCCTTCCACCACCAGTTAATTCCAGTGCTAGCCCTTAGAAGGCTCTAAAGACACCTTTTGCGCATGTGCTGCAACTTTCCCGTTACTAATTGCCTCCTTCAAGCAGTGGCAGTAAATGTCAGAACAGGACTACAGTTTCTAGGTAAGATTTTATTGGTTTTGTTTCGAAGAATACATATTAAAGTACTCATAGAGTACTCTGCCTTTTGGCTAAGATGAGTGAGGGAAAGTTTGTCCCTCTGGCCTGAAGGGAGGTAGAAAGAAAACGGAGGTGTGTGTCCAGCCCCCAAGGATCTCCAGCCTGCTCTACATTATGTGGTGGGTGTGGGTTATACTCCAGCATGGCACTGTGAAGGCTACAGGTAACACAAGAACACATTGGACCTTCCACTAACCACACCAGCAAATCTACAACAGAATGGCTGAAAAAGAAAGAATCAAGGTGTTGCGATGGCCCAGTCAAAGCCCAGACGTAAAAGGAAACAGCAACAAAAAGGGTACAGATTTCCACAAATCAGATTTTTAATGAACCGGCAGGTTCATTCTCCAAACAATAATCCAGCTATTATTGCTATTTTTTACATCTAGAACATATAGGGCATGGAAAAGCTTGGAAGCATTCACAAATAAGGAGAATGTTGGGCAGTGATCCTGTCATTTCCACCCGGTCCACTGGAACTATGTCCAACATTATGTCAGAAAAATCTGTCGTGGTCAAGATATCGGACAAGATTTACCCACCTGATTTTTTAGATACATAGATGGTAATGCAGCAAATTGACCTATATAGTCTGCCCCTTTTGAATCACTCACTACTTAGCAATTTTTCAGAATAGCTTTATGCACATCCCAAGATTTCTTGGATAATGTGTTTGTCTGTAATATTTCATGTCTTGTATGCTTCACTGTACAAATGTCAGATCCAGAATATTATACTGTAAATTTGTTGTTAAATATTAATAAAAAATCCAGAAAAAAATTCTCACTGGGCACTTCAACCATGTTGGTAAACCAAGAGCACTAGGTTTGAATAAGAATCAGACCTATGCACAAATATCTTGCCACACATAACACATCTAAGTAACTATAACGCTATAACATAATAATTTCATTGAAGACAATTTAATGTTTATGTCAGCCTTTAGTGGGTAGAGTTAATCTTCTAGATTTACTCCCTTTAATTATTGGCCATGCATTTAAAGTTTTATCAACTTAACTAAAAAAATATCAACTATATTTATGTTTAGCTTATTTTTTTTACCATGGTCCACGTCTGATCCATGGCTTGGATGGGCTTACATAGCCATAAACTCTTAAACATGACTTCCATATCAGATACATAGGCTGAGTGAGGTGAACTTTGCCATAATAATAAGACTTGTGACATTGCTGCTTAATCAAGTACTAGACGAAAATTCTGGTGCTCCATTAAACAGTCAAAAACTTTTACACTGTCAGTCAACCATGGAAGGTGTTCGATATTACAGTAAGAGTTGAGAAACGAAGAAGAAACCGGATCACACATCTTCTTACATCATACCATATTTACTAAATATCAATATCTGTTTTGTCATCACTGTTGGTAATTTCTGATTCATTTGATGCTTCCCCTTTGACATTTTCATGAAGTTATGAAAATGCGGTTAAAAGATTTAACGGCGTTGAAAAGCTAAGCTGCTCTTACTTATTTGTTTATTTGTTTCTTTATCTGTGGAAGTGTTTTATCCTTCTTTTGTAAAAATCCTCCTGGGGCAGGAATGCTGTTACATTCTAGAATTATGTTGTAGTGCAAGGTCTGGGTGTAAGGCAGTAGTTGTAATGATTTTATGCTATACATAAGTCTGTAGGATACACAAAAGCCAGTTATTAATTTTACAATATTTTTTCATCATGCCTGTTCTGGCCGCCAAGTAGACCTGTGCCACATAGCGCCTCCAATTTATCGGCCACTAGCCTTAAAGTGGCAGGGTCATATTAAAAAAATCACATTACATTACATTTATTTATAAAGCGCCGGCAGATTCCGCAACGCTGTTACTGTCAGATGAACAATTTAGAAACACATACAATACCACATACAATAACAAACTGGTGCAAAGGAGAGGAGGGCCCTGCCCTTGCGAGCTTACATAAACAAAAAATTGACAGCTCTCAGATCCAAATCTACAAATATATACCTTAAACAAGCCCAAGGCTTTTTTACTGTATTTTGGCCAAAGCAGATCATTTTTCTTTAAGACTGTTATTCAAATAAGAATGTTTATGCAAGTACATTACTTTCTTTGTATATTACTTTTTTTACGCCCTGAATTTCCTCATATAAAAAATATGTTGCAGGAGGATATTAAAAAGGACAAAAGAGCCATATTGGAAATACCCAAGAATTAACCAGTTTTTTGTTTGTCTTTGGGTTTTTTGTTGTTGTTTTTTTTAAAAAAAACATATCCTGGTGGATAACTGCATATATTAACTCTCTCAGGCCTGGAAGTTTTTCATTTCTGTTAAACCCTGATTCCCCTTATACATAATTTTGTTCAGGATTATTAGTGCCTTCTTTTAAAATCATAAAAAATACATACAAACATTAGTGATTATAATAGATAAAAAAAATACACTAAAATAGAAAAAAATGCATTTTTTGCAATGTTGCTTAATTTTTTTTCTTTACTGTAGGTACCACAGCTGAACATATATTTTTTTTTTACAATAAAACAGTGTTGTGTACACTGTGCCTTTCAACACACCAGCTGCACCTTCCCTCTAATTGTCTCAGCCAGAAATACATTTTTTTATGTTCAAAAGGGCCACATCCATGCTTTACATATATTATATGTATATATTACCCTATATTACAGATTTTGTAATACTATTGGCTTAATGTGTTTGGAGGCGGTGCTTTTTTTTAACTTATAGTGTTAGAGCTAAGGGGCAGTATGGCTCGAGAACCCTTTGGGGATCTCTCATATATTTTTGAAGCCTGTGGTGTCATGCTTCTTGGCGCAGGTTTTTAGGACATACTGAAAGGAGGAAGACTGAAGGAAGGGTGCTACTTGAGCTGTGGCGGCTAGGCATAGACCTCTGTAATAAAGGAGCTTTTTGACCTCCCCAACCATCCTATTGCGTAAGAGGCGCACCAGGGTCAGTTTCCCCTCTGAAACCTGCCACCCTTAGGCCTAGTCCAGAATATGCCACTACCTAGATGGGGTTTCTGCCCAAACCACCCACACACAACCACCCTTACTTCCTAACTGCACAGACAATGGAATTGAAAAAGCCATTGTTTTGTTCATCATTTATATGAAAATAAGAAAAAGAATGTCAAAATGCAGGTTGCTAGAAACCACAGGAAGATACATTTAAGACAAAAATATACTTATCAGTGTATCAATGTATCAGTAAGTATACATAAAAAAGTTAATGAGTGACAAAGTTTGCACTTCACATGATATTTCCATATGATATATGTGCCATTACAACTTGGTGCCGTAGTTAAAGAACCTAAACCAAGGCTATGGTAAATGCGAGTACCAGGAATTTCTCAGAATGATGTATAACGTTGTTAAAATGAGGAGTGGTTGAAGTGAACAAAATGACCTTGCCATGCCATTAACCGCCAATCATTTAGAATGCGGATCTATGGTTCCTAATGTTATTTATTAACAGAAGGATTTGTTATGCTTGCTATGCCATGTCTTGCAGCAAATTTCATCAGAGATACCTTATACACTCTTAGGTATTCTTAACACTTTAGTACTGAGGATATACTGAGTATATAGTCTGTGGGATACAAATGTGAATCTGTAAGTGTGTATACGTGTGTGTTTGTGCTAGCATGAGTGTATACATGTACGTATGTGTGAATGTTAGTGTGTGTTAGCATGAATGCGTTTGTGTAAGTGTATTGTGTTAGCATGTGTGTGTGTACGCAGGTATGTTAGTGCAAGTGTGGATATATACATGGTGTTAATGTGAGAGTGATTGTGTAAATATTTGTTGCGTATGTTACCGAGGTGGGGGCTCAAGGGGTTGGGGAGGGGGACACCCCTTTCCTGTCCCCAGATGGTGCCAGTCCTCCGTTGCTGATAGCTACATGATTAAAGAAGAGACCCGTGTCTTGAAAGCTTGCACTCTAATTCTTCTCAGGCACTAAAGGTATTGCATGAAAACTGAAAAAGCTTTTAAAAGGTTTCTGTGTTTTTTATGTTATTAAACATTCATTGGTAAGAATAAAAAGATATTTATCAAGTGTGCCACAAACTAATGTTTTACCTAAGTGGAACTGCACCTTTTAATACAGGAAAACACCGATCAGTATTTAGAGGGGGATTTCCAAACCATTGCGGTACTTAATGACGTAAAGCAATGTAAATGGCTGATGCAACATTTCAGTGGTATCAGTATGCAACAGGTATGCAATCTGCATTTAGAAACATGTTATTATTTGACTTACGTGTCTGGTATTGTCTTGTTTAAACAAGTTGTGTCATAAGGCAGTGTCTAGTGTCAGAGGGATGACTTATCTGTGACAAGGCAATCACATCTTTAAATAGATAGTGAATGTGACACTAAAATATCACATATTAAATCATCTAACCTTGCTATACCAGTTTGGACTAAATATGGAAATGTTTTACGTTCATACAGTTTTTCTGGGGAACTTGTTTAGTAAATTATCCACAATAATATATTTAGATATATACATATATACAGACATATGGATGGACAAAATAAATGGGCAGGGCCATAACTTACTTAGGGCAAGGGGGGCAGTTGCTACTGCCATCCAGTAGCAATGCCCTTGCGCCTACTTCTGTTTCTTTCTACACCAGAAAGCAGATCATGACATCAGCCTCTACCTTGTCCTGGGCACCGAGAACCCTAAATATGGCTCTGATTAGTTCTTGTAGAGTCATTGGGGCTTCATAAATACTACACGATTAATCCATCTTATCTAAAATGTGTCCTTACAAAAAAACAAAACAATTAACCCAGGATGACTTATTTGTGGGAAGCCAAAACAGACGAATATGAAGGTCATTTAGAAAGTGTCAGGAAATAAATGCTCTGTCCCTACTCTGTGTAGCTTCTTCACTACTCAGTGCTCTGCCCCCTGCATGTCACTCTGCATATTACCTCCCTGACTCACACTCTCCAACACTATATGCAAACACACACTCCCTGCCTAACACCATACGCTAACACACAATCTAACACATACACTGACACTAAAACAATGTACACACTCACACTTAACACATTACACCGGCACACCACACTGTACACTAACATACACTCAGGCTCACACTGTACAGTAATACGCCATACATTCACTCTAACAACACCACACACTAACACCCAAGGCAGTCTAACATTGTACACTGACACCCCCAAAATACACACACTCAGTCTAACAGCGTACACTGATGCCCCACACATTCACTCTACCATCACACACTAACACCCAACACACTTATTGTAACCCTGTACACTGACACACACTCATTTTAACCAAGGTTAGGCATTGACACGGTTTATGGCTGACATTTTCACAGTTACTGGACCCAGCAAAGATACTAACATTTTTTTATTTAAAACAATATTAAATAGTGCCTCTGAGTTAAAAGTTTTTTTTACCTTACCTAAAATGCTCTCCCATTCTTCGTGAGTAATGAGTTTGGAGCGAGAGGTCTGTTCCTCCTTGCAGTATGCACAGTTTGAGGGAGCTACGAAGTAGATGTCTGTATGAATAGAGAACCATACTCTCCTCAACTGGATCTACTCCTCCAGTGATGGGCATCCCCTGTTTAAGCCTGTGGCTGTCTGGTACTAAGACTGGCATTATTTTTTTATACCAGATCTTTGCTGGTATACCATATTTCTTTTTAAAACATGTCTGATAAATACTTCACTATGATTAGACATTTGGTTAGCTAAAGTTAATTTTTGTTCTGATTTTTGGGATATCATTCATAAAATGGCAATGCAACTGACAGGGGATTTCCAAACCCAGGCTGGACTCTGCTGTATACGGTATTTACTGTACATATTTAACTTGGTTTTCAATGTCTTTAGCCAAAAAAATTAATACATAATAAAAATAAACGTACTATTCAGATGGATTCCTATATTTTAATGTATATTGTGTTTTAGCACTGTATGTGCATTAAGTTGACTTTTCATTTCAGCTTTATTCATTAACCTTTCTCATTAACTGTCTATGCTGATGGTTATATTGATTATTGTTTGTTTTATCTATGGTGTGGCACTGATGTTGGACAAGAAAGCCTGGCTTGCAATTGGTGTTCCTATTCATGCCAAAGGTTTTCAATGGGCTCTGTGCTGGTCACCCAAGTTCCTCCACACCAAACTTGTTAAACCATGACTTAGCTTTGAGCACAAAGACATGCTGGAAAGGCTTTCCTCAAACTGGTGCCACAAAGTTGGAAGCGTACAATTGTCAAAAATGTCTTTAACATTAACATTACCCTTCACTGAAATTAAAGGCCCTAGCCCAAACCATGAAAAACAGCCCCCGACTATTATCTCGCCTTCACCTTACAGTAGGCACTATGCATTCCAGGTATTGTTCTCCTGGCATCTGCCAAACCCAGATATGTCTATCACACTCTAGATAGAGAACCCCATTTCATGAAGCTCCAGACACAGTGTGTGTGCTGATGTTGAGGGAGTTTAGTACTCTGTAGTGGGCAGAATACATGTGATTTTTACATGCTACACACTTATGCACCATGAGTGTGTGGTCTACTGTGTCCTAGCTGAGATGTTGTTGCTCCTAAACACTTCCACTTCACAATGGTAGCACTTAACAGTAGACAAGATCAGATCTATGCTGGAAATTTTTTTCACAAACTGACCTGTGTTGGCATCCTATGACACTGCCATGTTTAGAGTCACTGAGCTCTTCAGTACAATCCATTCTACTGCCAATATTTGTCTATGGCAGGGGCGTCCAACATGCGGCCCGCGGGCCAAATGCGGCCCGCGAGACCTCGAGGTGCGGCCCGCGTAAGATCGGCAGCCAGGGCAACCGATCTTACGCGAGCCGCACCTCAAGCCCTGCTACTTACTTTTGGGAGGGTCTTCTGGACTGCACACAGAGGAAGCGGAGTTCACGTGACATCCTACTTCCTCTGTGCTTTAGCAGAGAAGGCAGAGGGAGGCCGCGCCCCCTGCTGAAGTCTGTAAGCGGCATCGAGGAGCTGGCTTGCAGGTAAGGAGGTGGGGAGGGTGTTTGAATGTGTGTGTGATTGAGGGAATGAATCTGTGAATGAATGGTTATATGAATAAATGAGTGTGTGTGTGTGTGTGTGTGTGTGTGTGATAGCATGGATGTGTAAGTGCTGGAACCTAGGCATGATGGGACTGTGATTGCTGTTAGCAATCACACACCTATCATGCCAAGTCAGCCAGTACATGCTGAAACCTGGCCAGCTGCCCCCCTTGTGTATTGATGCTGCCAGCAGTATGGGGTCTGCACTTACAGCCACCCTGTACCAGCATGTACTGGCTGACTTGGCATGATAGGAGTGTGATTGCTAACAGCAATCACAGTCCCATAATGCCTAGGTTCCAGTATTTACTGGATGGATGTGTAAGTGCTGGAACCTAGGCATGATGGGACTGTGATTACTGTTAGCAATCACACTCCTATCATGCCAAGTCAGCCAGTACATGCTGAAACCTAGCTAGCTGCCCCCCTTGTGTAGTGATGCTGCCAGCAGTATGGGGTCTGCACATCACTTACAGCCACCCTGTACCAGCATGTACTGGCTGACTTGGCATGATAGGAGTGTGATTGCTAACAGCAATCACAGCGAGCACAGTCCCATCATGCCTAGGTACCAGCATTTACTGGTTGCCTGGGTTGCCAGCATTTACTGGTTGCCAAGTCATATTGCTAATTTTGTCCAATTGTGTGTTACCTACTTTTATTAAAAATGTGAGTTTCTATTATTATTTTTAAAGGTGGGGGTCATTTTCGGTTTTGGCTAAGTGAACCCTGAATGTTTTGGTCCAGAATTTTCATTTTAGTTCATCCCTAGAATAAATCTAGGGAATCCTGAATTTGTAGTCGCAAAACTTTCTAGGCCCAGAAATCAGTGAGAGGAAGAGTAAAGGTTTTGTGTTATTTACTTTATTTTAATCTGCATATTTTATTAAAGGCCATATTTTTTGTCACAGTGAAAAATGAGTGCGGCCCGCGCATGTATACAATTCTGATGAAGTGGCCCACTGCAGAAAAAACTTGGACACCCCTGGTCTATGGAGATGGTTGCCTTGTTAGCAATAGGTGTGGCTTAAACAACTACAAATACACATATATATATATATATGATGTATTGATTTATATAGCACCATTATATTCTGTAGCACTGTACAATGGGTACGCAGGATGTCTACTGCAAACGTAAAATTCTTATTTTCATGCATGTTTTGCAATGAATTCAGCCGAGTTGATGCTACATGAGCTCAAGGCACGTTTCATTAATTTTCCACTGATTAACTATACACTGCTTGTTTCGGTATAGTATTGAAACTTGTAATTTTTAACTGGGAACAGCATTAAATTAATGCTGCCGGTCTGTATCAACGTCATTTCTGTTCTGCAAGATATTTACTTACAAAATAGAAAGTGAGCTTACTTTTGCACACTAAATGTCCTTAACCGTTTCAACCATTTAAACAACAGTGCTACAGCACCACCTCCTGTCAGCAATGGAACAATACATAGAAACAATTTGTATACATGTTGGTTTTTTAGGACATAACCAATGTATATATGCTGTTCAAGGCTGGCAAAACAACAGGGCAACTGCCCAGTGGGCTTCTTTGATTTATAGAGTTTGGACCATACCAGGAATCCTTAGTCTTCGTGTTACATTTTTGGGTTATCTAGAATAACAATAACTGTCTCACTATTGTGTTGGCTAGGAGTCAATTAAGAGCATTGAGCGCTGTCTATCTAATCTGTACTGATAGGCTACTTGGCTGACTCGGACTGACTGTTTCCATTCCAGCCGAGTGTATTTTTCAGTTTTGATAAACATATTTGCACATTTGCTGCTTTGGTAATATCAGTTTGTATTCACATTGTGTTATAATTTGTAACGGGATATGCTTTCTGTTCCTTCTCATAAACACCAGGGTGTGAGGAGTTATTAGACTTCTTAACTAATACATTATGTTCTTTTATTAATCTATACAAGAGCAATTTATGTTATTGCCACCCTCAAGGTATTAAACTTTCTCCTTAAATAATGGTATGCTCCCTAATAATGGTATGAGGTATGCTCCTTCCATGCCCATCAAGGCCTCCACTTGTAATGACCTTGCACTACACATGCAACTCTAATCACCTTGATTTTATACACATGCCCCTGGGCCATTCACCCACCCACCTAATGAGGGCATGAACAAAAGCCTTAGTGGCTTAGTGTTAGGAAAGGACGAACGCGGGCAATGTTTTTAAGATGGAGAAGAAGACATTTGAGATAGACTAAATGTGGAGGGTGAATGAGAGGCCAGTGTCAAGGGTGACACCAATGCAATGAGCATTAAGGAGCGGGGAGATGACTGCTCCATTGACATTGAGGGAAACTGTTGAGGGAAGAGCTGAGTGTATGGTTTGGTGCAAAGTCAAAGGGAGGGCAAAGGCGGCAGGAAGACTATGCGGATATTTCACATCTGATAGTTTCAGTTTTATTATTATTTCAGTATGTGGCAAGGCCAGAGGCAGTAAGGTTAGTGGAAGGGCAAGGACGGGAATTGAAAGTATCGAAGAGGCATTTGGGGTTATGAGAGAAGGAAATGATAAGGGAGGTGAAGTTTTCCTTAGCAAGGTTGAGAACAGAGTAGCAGGAAAATAGCATGAATTTATAGTGCAGGAAAGTATGAGATTTATGCCAACTACGTTCAGAAGTACAGGAGCAATGTCAAAGGTGTCTTGTTAGTGTCATGTGACAGGGTTGGAAACGTAAGCATTGTGAAGAGCAAGTGGTATTTGGGGCTATGTGAGGGCAGATGTGAGGGTGGAGTTATAGAGAGAGGTAGCAATGTTAGGGCATGATATGTTTGAGATGGGAGAGAGAAGAGGCCCTGCCTCAAGCCATGCATCACGGGTACGCGCCTTGCTGCTTGTCACTGGCACGCTTGCTGGCATTACCAGTGACCATACCGTATTTAAAGATCTGAAACTGCTCATTCTTATTGGAGTTTGATTTAATGTCTGCTATTATTGACCCTTGTTGTGCCTGACTACTCTTGTACCTAGTGATTTTGTTTCTGTCCTACATGTGTACCATACCTGGCTTGTCAGACTACTTGCACTATGGGGGAAGGGGAATTAGCGACGTTAGTGAGAAAGCACATGCTACAAAAAGGTCCAGGATGTGACCATCATCATGAGTAGGGGAGTTTGTATGCTGTGATCAAAAGACGAGATAATGGAACGGAGTTTCCAAGCCACGGCACTCAAAGGATGACAGTGGGGACATCAGAGGAGAGGAAGTGGGGAAACCACGAGAAGAAGTGATCAATAAAGATATTAGCAGGGCCAAGGGGACAGTATATGATGGCATTTTGTAAAGAAATTTGATTAAATAGTGAAGTGGCCAAGTATGGCTGTTAGAACAGTCATTCCAGAGAACAAAAAACAGGAGGTGTGGCAGAGTATATGGATAAGATTATTC
This sequence comes from Spea bombifrons, assembly GCF_027358695.1. Lineage (NCBI taxonomy): Eukaryota > Metazoa > Chordata > Amphibia > Anura > Pelobatidae > Spea > Spea bombifrons. Next base: position 55,364,067 of record NC_071087.1, read on the forward strand.
ATGTTTCTTGAGTGGCTGAGGAAAGGGAAGGGAGGAATAAGGAGCCACATGATTTGGGAAAATATCCCTAGCTGCTAGACATAGAAGAAGAGAGGGAGAGAGGGTAGGGTTGAATAAGACTTGTGGGAGCAGAGAGATTGCTGATAGAGGGGAGAGAGAGGTGGTGAAGGTAAAAAGTGCCTGGGATGAGAGGAAATGAAGAAAAGGAACACCATGATTGTGGACATGGTACATATCTCTCCCTATACAAACAAGCATTCTGCTAGCATTTCCTGATGCTCTTTTGCATTGTCTACCTACCTTTAAGTCCTCTGAAATAATTACCCCTAAATCCCTTTCCACAGATGTTGAGGTTAGGATTGTATCAAATATTCTTTTTTTTATTCCGTTTTTCAAATTTTAATACAAACATATGAAACAAAGGACAGAAATAAAGAGGCTGAGAGGAGAACAGCAGATCATTTTTCAGAGAAAGATCGTTTGGCCTCTAATCTATCTTTTCCCTTTAAAGTAAAAAAAAAAAAAAAGAAAAAACACATCATCTAGAAACCACTTCCGGCATCTTCCTATATTCCCTAAAAATTAGTCTGATGATAACTAGGTGAGGTCTAGAGTGTGGGGCCTTTTTTTTCTGGACCTAGTCGGTGTGCCCTCTTAATGATAAGCCGGCTTCCTTTTATATAGGGCAAGTTGAAGGTATTTGTCAGTCACATTAAGATGTTGAGGTGTGATATTTTCCAGGTATGTTAAAAAACCCCAAATTATTTCTGCAGCTCAGATCTCATTAATCTCATCAGAGTTTGGATGGTGGAGTTGTGTTGGGCTGACCTATCTTGGATTTGTTTTATCGTGTCTTCCTCGTCACTCTGCCTCTGTTCCAATTCTGCAATTTTGGTAGCATTTAATGAAATGTTGGGCCAGTGTTGATTCTATTTTGCTAGTAAGATCCTGGAAGCATGTGTCAAATAGCAGTCACAGCAGTTTTGCTACCTCAGCTGCTGTCTTTGAGATCGTGTAAGGGGCGTGATACCGTCTTCCTCCAGGAGTGGAGATGAGGGTTAGGCATTCTCCGTTGTCATGTCGTTAGGTTTAGCTTTTGTTTGCAATGTATCAGTTTCTGAGAGCTTTGGCTGAAGGTTTCCTTTGAGGCATTGCCAGGAATTTATCTATCCCTTTTGAGGGTGCCCGCGAGAGGTATTTTGTTGGGAAGATGAGACCTGCAGATTAATATAGTTATAGAAGAGATGATTTTCACACAGAATTACAGGTTAGGTTTGCCTTAAGGCATAAAGCATGAAGCATTTACGATGATATCTTACGCCTGAAAAAATTGATGTTTAGGGTTAGCACAGGCTCTGTGTTCTTGTGGTGGGTAAATTGGAGTGGACATGCGCTGTAAAAATCACGGGGGGGGGATCCTGAAAATCGAGGTCACACAAGTGAATGCTTCCCTATAAAGTTAGCAGTTCAGTGAGAGATGCACAGTTCAGTGAGAGTGCAGGAGCTCAACTATTGTGTGGCCATGTTGGATAGCTTCACCCCTCAAAGTCCCTATATCAAATATTCTATACTCTGGCCTTGGGTTTTTATGCCCTAGGTGCATTACCTTGCACGAATCCTTATTAAATGTCAGTTGCCCCAGCTCTGACTATTCTTCTAGTTTACCTAAATCATTTTTCAGTTGGCTTATCCCTCCAGGAACATCAACTCTGTTGCAAATCTATGTGTCAAGGTGCTAGTGTAAAGAGTTAGAGTGGAGGTGGTATATGGTGGTGTATGAGTGGGTGTTAGAGCAACTAAGGTCACCGATCTGTAGGAGGGGGAAATATATCTCACTGTCCTCCTTCCAACTGCAAAGGACACTACAGAGACAGGAAAACTCCCATGGGCTGCCGAAGATCCGTGAGGGAATATGAAAAGCAGCTGCGTACAGATATGTACAGCTTAGGGAATATTTCTTATGCTTTTATTTTAGGTAACTTTTTACTTTTTGCAACAATACAGAAATTAATCACAGAAAAGCTAGATAAAATTGTTGCCACGGCTCGCAAAGCGCATCTCACAGTTATTATTGGAACCTATTATTATTTTTAGACCCTAACAACACTCCATGTTGCTGGGTAGTTGTCATGAGAAAATACAGAACACAGCATTTCTCACATGGAAGGTACATGATGTTGTCACCAATGGTGGGCCCCCGAAACCCCACTATGGATGGCCCTGCCCAGGACCGTATTAAGCATTTATAAAAATAACGTTTTGATGCAAAGAAGCCACCATCTTCCCACTCATTTTGAGCACAGAATGATTTGTGTGTTAAAGGTTTAAAAATACCCTTGGGGCAACTTGAGTGCCCTCATCTGAAACTGTTTTAGACATTTTAGCATGCATTCAAAGTCACGTCTTGTCAGCCAATCTACCCCTAATAACTTAATGACTTCATAGTGAGTTGACCCACATCTAGCACAAAATAGCAGGCAAAAGGTCATGCAGTCTAGAGATGACATAGGCTTATTGATATTTGTATTCCCAAGTTGATGTTTTTGTATTTGCTTGGATACATATGAGCCAATTCAGAATATATGTACCAGGTGGTAAGTAATGACTTTCATAAGGAATTTTATGACTACCATTAGGTAGTTGTTCTAAAGCTAATGATCCTTTTATAAAGGAAACCAATCATGACTTTTAGGGCTCTTTGGGCACTTGGCATCTGGGCTGGGATCAGAGCTCCTGCCCCACGCTAACATCACATCCACTGCTGGAAGCAGAAGGGGGACAGGGACATTTCTGGTGGGCTGATCTAACTCCCCACCCCTCACCTTGCAGCACCTGATGCAACTGGCCCTCTTGCCCTATGGAAGTTACAGCCCTGAGGACACTGGACATTGAAGTAAAGGTGGAGTGGCCACAGCTTTAATCCGAAATCTCACCAGCAGACAAATACCCATTGTCAGGCCCCCGGTCCTTCCCCTCGCCCTTCACCTGCGGTGTCCGCCGGGGATAATAATTTTTTGATAACTGGCAACTTATCTACATCAGTTCAGTGTCTAATTTATAATGCATATCTCTATATACTGTAAAATTATTGGTACCATTATTGGACATTAATTAAGATTAAGATACTGTGTGATATAGGCAGATATTCCTCAAAGAGTCCTAAAATGCTAATCAAATTTACAGTAAAATAGGATAATATTAACTACATGACTTCACAATAACTTTACAAAAAAAGTCTATACAATAAGTTAAAAATTCCCCTCTTGTGCCATTTCCTGATTTATATGACCAGATTTTTCTGTTTTGATCAGTCATGCATTTGTTCCGAACAATAAAGGTAACAGACATATCTATTTATTGTATTTGCTGAATGAGTAAAAAAAAGTACTTCATGGGACAATGTGTCCTTCATTTTGGATAGCTTACTAAATCTTCTGTACATACAGCATTTGTATAATAGTCCCTTGTATGTTAACCCCCTCTGTTAGATCATCTAGTCTTTATCACTAAGCTTTTCCTTATCTTTCTCTGTTCCAAAAGACCTTTAGAGATGCTTACCAAAGATGATGTGTCCCTAAGTCATAAACACTAGGAACAGCTAGTAGAGTGGCCAGATTGGTGATGGCCAGGCTGGTGATTGCCTGATTATATCGGTATGGTCGACAGCTGGATATGCGTTGCCACATGTCTTTTTTTCTGCTCATGTAGGATGTAGCCATGCATATTTAGCCACTGGCCGCCCACTCCAGGGTGAGTTTGTTGCGATGTCTGTCAGCAGCCCACCAGGCATTTGCCAAGTGTCTAAATGGCCAGTCTGGCCCTGGTTAGTAGGTAATGTAAGCAGTTAAAATGTATTTCTATCCATTTATGGGAAAGATGTTCATTCCTTTTCCTACTTGTACTGTCTACTCTCCCACTGCGTATTATGACAGTTTATGTTGAGATATTTTTGCAGTTGTGCCTTATATGATGCTGCTATATATATACATTGTCATTACGTACCTTTTCTTGGTTTACCTATATTTTGTACTCAATATGTGCCATATGTTTTATTTTAGAGATTGTGACATGTGCGTCTTGTATGACACTGATACATGTGTAACTATTTACTTATGTACTGTCTCTTGTTTTGCCCATACTGGGCATCCTGTATGTGCCATATGCTCTTTGATTAAAAAGTGTTCTTTTTAAATGTATTTTTGTTACAAATAAAAAAAATGTAAGCTTAATTGTACTTTGTTATACATTGATGTTGATGCTGTAATTTCATTTGAAGGATTCCTATTTTCCGTCTTACCACAAACATCAAATCATTGGCGGTCATGAATGGAGTTGAACTGATAATTGGCCATTAATAGACTAATGTACCTGGATTGTTGGGTAGCAAAAGACAAAAGTTAGACAGAGCTTTAGTGTTCAGAGTTATTGTTCACCTACAGTGGCCGGATGGCCAAAATGTTAGTATGTAGTACTAGAGTAGACCATGGCCCAGGGCACATCTTCACATGGTGGATCTACCTTCAGGGGTGAAACTGGCTTTGTGGTAGGGGGTCTTGTAATAGTTGGTGCAGATTGAATACTCATACTAATTATTGGATGAAAAGATTCTGGTGTAAGGCACCCTACTGTTTCTTACAAATTGAGAATGCTAAAAGACACTCCAGATGCAAAGGATTCATTCAACTGAGAACCTGTCTTTGTTTTTGGGGTTTGAGCGAATACCTACATTGGGTGAGATTTGCTAAAAAATTGAGTTCATGGTCATGTTTTCTCTCCATTAGCTATACGATGTATGCCGATGAGACAGTTGAAAGGCAAGCATTGTATTTTCCTCTCACATGTATTTATTTGCATATCTAAATGTGATCAGTTACTTAAAAAGAAACTATTCCCGCTCAGTGTATTTGAAATATATTTACAGTAAGCTTTATTTTCCACCTGACCTAATTAGCTGAGACAGTAGTATAATGCCAAACTTTGGAAAAGAAATGATAGGTATAAGTTCTTCACAATATATAGTGATATAGTTTTAAGTGGTGAGAGGAACTTCATGTTCCCCAAAGATCCTTTGTAGTGGCAAATATTTACAAAATCACAAAGCTTGAATGTGCTAAATGGAGATTTGCAAACTCAACAATTTTCATGAGTTGAGCAATTTCCAGAAATAATCTATAGGGCTAAATCCCTAGCATTCCAGTTTAGATGGGTGGAGGGCCATGCGGCCACAAGCACAGACCTTCCCACTAGCAATTGGGGTGCATTTGTGCACCACTATATACATATATATATATAACTCCAGGATACGACTAATCCAGACTATATGTATAGCTGTATCTGTTCTATGTACGTAAGTGACCCCTTGTCCCTAATAACTAATATACTCAGCATTACAGACACAATTACTTTAACACGAACACATAGACTCACTCTAACAAACACACACATGTTAACCATAACACACATACACACTCACACTAAAATATTCTCACTCCATCATCATACCTCACACCATATGACCTCTTTCACACCCCTCTCACCTCATACCCTTCCCTTCCCTAGGTTATATTTTTTTTCTATAACTGTGACAATATTACAATATATGTGTTTTATTACATATAACATGTTACGTGACCCTAAGGACCTCTGCTACTTTACATTTTGAATATTCTGAACCGGCCTACACTTGCTTGGGGTACAGAAGACTGAGAAAGACAGGGTTTTATTAATAGTCTTATGTAATGTCCAGGCCCGGACTGGGACATAAAATAGGCCCGGGCATTTCAGACTGGGCAGACCATTTTTATGAAAAAAGTACATACACATACATAATACTTGGTCATTCAACATGGGAAGCCTGAAGCCACAATTTAGTGCAACTAATCCTTGAAATAAATATTATAGAGTAAATAACACAGTACCTTATCTTTTCCACTAAATGATTTCAGGGCCTTGAATGTTTTGTCCCCTGAAGTCACTACAAATTCAGAAGGGCGTTTTATCTCTGGATAAAATGAAATAGTAAAAATGAAATAGTTTCTACTGTATATTAAGGAAACAGATAACAAAACACACACCAGGACAGGCTCTGACACACCGACACCCAAACACACACCAGGACAGGCTCTGCCACACCGACATCCAAACACCAGGACAGGCTCTGCCACACTGACACCCGCATCCAGAGGGTTTCCACGGACGGTTTCACTTTGGTATTGATTTATGTGATGGTCGCTGCCCCCAAAACAGCCGGCCTGTGGCATATTTGCCCCCAAAACAGCCTGCCTGTGGCATATTTGCCCTCAAAACAGCCTGCCTGTAGCATCTTTTCCACCTAAACAGCCTGCCTGTGGCATCTTTGCCCCCCCTTATCACACATATTCATTCACAAATATTTATTCACTAATTCACAGATAATCATTCACTCATTCAGATATTCATTCATACATTGATACTCATTCCCTCATTCAGATACTCATTTACATATACTCATTCACAAACATTCATTCACTCCTTCATTGACACTCCTTCACAGATACTCATTAATTCACTCACTCAATCTACGTAACGTGACTCAGTTGGATTCCTTCGTCCCCCTGGCGGTAGAAGATACGCTGCTCGCGCGCGTCTTCCAGGTAAGTAGCAGTTCCGGTCGCAGTTGCTGCGGGCTTAAGCAGGTGCCCCTTTTTGCCCTGCGTTAAGGAAGGCCGCATAGGCCCGGTCAGTCCGATCCTGACTGGGCCTATTTTAAGGTAGGGGCCTGGAGCTGCACGTCAATCCGGTGTGCCCGATGGCCAGTCCGGGCCTGGTAATGTCTTTCTTTGCACATTAACGCCCTCCAATATTTCTTTAGCTTACATTTCCTAGTCCCTCTCCTGCAATACTTATAGTAGTGTGGCTTCTCCAGCACTTTTACCTATTGTGTAATACACCCTTATTCCCTCTAGATTAAAAACTCGTTTGAACAGGGCTCTCCTCACCTGTTGTTTCTGTACGCCACATTGTTATGTTACATACTACTTGTTATGATCTGTCTACCCATTGTACAGCGCTACAGAATTTGATGGCCCTATATATAAAAATAATAATAATGATCCTTCCACCACCTGCTGTCCTCTTATGTTTAAGGACATATATATTACAGCAATAGTCTCAGAAAAAAACATAATTGCACCATACTATGAACACTAAGCAGAACATAGAAAGTACCCTGAAACCAGCTTCCTATTTCACTGCCTTCAATTCTCAAGAAGAATAGGTAATTCACTAGAAAAACATATTATCAGGAAACAAAAAAGCAGAGTTTATCAAGCACGCAATTTGATAAAAAAAAAAATAGAGGATCATTTTAATTAATTCAAAGTAATGATCATTTCATTAGGGAAAATGGTAGCAGAGTATTCCAAAACATTCATAACTATACATGAATATATAATATGTATAGTATTGTGCAAATGTTTAAGTGTGAAAAAATGCCAATAGTGTGAAAAATGCTGTAAAGTAAGAATGCTTTCCAAATTGGAATGTTAACAGTTTATCATTTGACAAAAAGTGAGGGAATGAAAGAACAATCTAAATCAAATTAATATTTGCATTAAACACATCAATTCTTCTAGATACACTTGCACACAGTTTTTAAAGAACTCTGTAGATTCCAAACATCTTGGATTTAGGCAGCCTTAATTGCCCCTCTCTCTCTCTCTGTAATAACAAACATAATTGATGAATATGAGATCAGGGCACTGTTGGGGCCATATCATCACTTCCAGGACTCATTGTTCTTCTTTAAACAGAAGATAGTTCTTCTTTTGCTGTGTGTTTTGGTTGTTGTCATGCTGCAGATTAAGTTTGGGGCTAATCAGATGCCTTCCTGATGGTATGATGGATAAGTATCTGCCTGTACTTCTCGACATTGAGGAGCCCATTAATTCTGACCAAATCCTCAACTCTGCAGAAATGCCCCCCCAAACTTGCAATGAACCTCCACCATGCTTCACTGTTGCCTGCAAACACTTATTCTTGTACTGCTCTCTAGTCCTTCGGCAAACAAACTGCCTTTTATTACAGCCAAATATTTAAATTTTTGACTCATCAGTCTAAGACACCTGCTGCCATTTTTCTGCACCTCAGTTCCTTGTGAATAGTTGAGCTGCTTGGCCTTGTTTTTACATTGGAGGCATGACTTTTAGGCTGCAATTCTTCCACAAAGACCACTTCTGGCCACATTTTTCCAGACATTTTTCTAGAGGTCGCCTGTCTGATCACAGTGCTCTGTGGTCTAACAACCTGACAAGCTGTATCTCCTTATCTGGGTGCAGACCTCCCCCTTAACTACCGTCTGATTCCTCCATTCTGGGCCTTTGCATTGTGGTGTATGTGCCTGGCCCTGTTCTCCTGCTAGCAGCGGGCTGCTTTGGATTAACCTTTTGTGACCTGGCTTGCTTCTGACTTTGTCCTTTGCTTCCTGTTTTGACTATTCCTCTGTCCGTGTTGACCCAGCTTGTTCTGACTCTTCTCCTGGATTCTGATTTGGCATTGATTTTGCCCTTCTTGTTCTGACCCGGCCTGTCTGACTATGTCTGTCCTGTCTGAGAGTGCCCTGCCAACTTCTTCTCAGAGACAGAGAAGTGGTTGGTGAAGACGGTAGAGAGACGGTGTGAGAGAGTGACAGAATGTGAGAGTGTGAGAGAGTGAATGAGGCTAAGTGGCAATTAATTTAGCTTCCAAATGGAAAGAGCCCTACAAAATTTGTCGGAAGCCAAAAAGGTAGGAAGTAAAATTAATTGTCTGAAAACGAATAGACTAAATAGCGAAATGAAAAAATAGTTTCCATGGTTTGTGTCTAGTGACAGCTTTTTAGCTTTACTGTTAGCTTTTGTTCCCTACATTCTTTAGCCACTCTCTGGTATTACACAATACGTATTTCAACTACCTTAACTTTTTTTTTTTACATTGGGGTTTTAATGCATTTTTGCAACATTAAATTTCCCATTTTCATCCTGCTCAGTTGTTAGGTACTGTAAGGCTAGTTAAACTGTTTATAAAATGATTTAATAAAGGTGCATTTATATGTTTCCCTCAACACATTTTTAATTCTCTAACTTATTTGAAAGGGAAATCATACTTTCAGGAGAAATGAAACAAAAACTCCAAAGGGTATTTTACACACAAGTGATTACATACATACAAATATATGTTTTGTTATTGACATTTTAATTGCTGAAGGAGTTAGCAAGCTTGACATTGGGGTATGCTTACTATGTGCTAAGCTGTCTCACTTTATCACCAACCACCAGTATGGGACTTTTTATGGCACCTGAGTCTGTCTGTGGCTCCGTTACCTTACACCACACCTGGTTATACAAAGCATGTCATACTTGGCTTTATACCGAGTCCTCATTGAAAACTAGGTCGCTAACTGCTTCCACTAATGCCATGCTGTATTTATGCTCATTCTAAAATAAGTTGCTAGTGAATAACTTGTTTAAAGGATCATAATGTGTAACTTTTTAAGAAGTGTCCTGAATATTTTTGCTAATGAATTTAATTTATTTTATTGAATAAAGAACTTACAATGAAATGTCATGCAAAACAAATTTGTTGGTTATATGATAACTTTAGGAGAGGTCCATGTAGGCCATGCTTAATTAAGAAAGCAACCATTTCCTCTGTACATGTACAGTGTCCTTTTGATCTTTTCTTCAAAAAATGCACAAAAATACTCTGCTCTCATGGATATCAAACAACTGCACACAGACACAGGTTTATCCAAAAAAAACAAAAACATGTTCAATATATGTGTGGCACAATTATTGGCACCCCCAAGAATTCATATGAGAAAAATATATTTGAAGTATATTCCCATTGATATTTTATATATTTTAATACACCTGGGGTATTAGAAACAGGAAATTGTTCAACCATGACTTAATGTTTCACAGGGCTATCAACATTAGGTAACACATAGGCGAAATTCCCTTAGTCATTTGTCACAATGGGTAAGACCAAGGCATATGACCAAGGCATATAGCTGTGATGTGCTGCAAAAAGTTGTTGAGCTTTACAAAATGAGAAATGGCTAAAAGAAAATAGCATTGAAAATACCCATTTATGCCATCAGGGCAATAATAAATAAGCTCCGGTCAAGTGGAAATGTTCTGAATTAACCTGGAAGAGGATGTGTTGTCTGTATTGTCTTAACCCACTGTGAAGAGGATGGTTGGAGTGGACAAAAATATCCAAGGATGATAGCTGTAGAATTGCAGAAGTTGTATCTTGGGGTCAGAAAGTCTCCAAAACTACAATTTGACGTCACCTACATCACTATAACTTTTTTGGAAGGGTTTCAAGAAAAAAGCCTCTACTCTCATCCAAAAACAAACTCAACCATCTTCAGTTTGCCTGACATTATGTGCACTTCAAACGGGATCGGTTCTATGGTCAGATCAAACCGATAGATAAGTTAAATATGGTTGTGGCTCTTTACTGCTTGGGGGCTGTTTTCCTGGACATTTTGTTAGGATACATGACATCATGGACTCTCTCAAATATCAACACATATTAAATGAACATCTCACTGCCTCTGCCAGAAATCTTAAAATGGGCCATGTCCAGCAGGACAAAGATCCAAAATGTACATCTAAATCAACTGAACATGGTTTACTAACCATGAAATCAAGGTCCTACCATGGCCATCCCACCAGCCTCAACCTTAAAATTTGAAATATTCTTTAAGGAATGGTCTCAGATCCCTTGCCTTGTATTCTCCAACCTCATCAGGGATTATACGAGAACACTCGGAGCTTTTATCTTGGCAAAAGGGAGGTAGCACCAAGTATTCACTAAAAGGGTGCCAATAATTGCTCCACACATAAATGTAACATTTTGTTGCTTGATTATTTTTTTGGGGGGGGGGGATAAACCAGTGTTGTGTTTGCAATTGTTTGATATGCATGAGAGCATAATATTTTTGAAGAAAAGATCAAAAGGTTAAACAATAAAGACACATTTTCAAAGCTTTCTTTGCTCATATTTACCAAGTGTGCCAATGTTAACGGAGGGCACTGTATATAGGAAATTATGTTTTTTTTAATCTAAGATAAGCATTTATATCACTTGGTTAATTCCATCTCCCTTGCACAATCTAATTTGAAACCTTTAGGAAAAATATTTTTTCTTTGATCAATATGTACTTAAGTATTTTATGCTAAGTTGCTGTATTTTGTACTTTATAATACAGCAATAGGAATCATTACCTTTTTACTCAGCAGTGAAAACTTTTTTTATTCCCTTAGTAAAAAGACATAAGCTGACAGGGAAAGATTTCACAACGTGAAATGGAAACGAAACTTTTAGGCTCATCACTAACACCTCGTTATTTAATGAAGAAATGGAAACTGCTTTACAAACACAGAGTTAAAAATAATTACTTTCCTTCACATTTACTAACCGCAGAGCAAGAAAACACGGGGCATTGATAGAAGAAAATACTACATCCATTTTCTGCAAAACAAAATATGTAATCTGCCTTATCAACTTGACCATGTCCTTGGACTCCACATCGCCTTGTAGACCCCAGAGCCAGACATGGCTACAAAATTGAAAATGGGAATAAAATGGTAGGGAGTTAGTAAACAGCACCCCAGTGCCATGAATCATAGCCATCGAAAACTGTCTCTATAGAGTCGATCAGGGCTTGACCACTTTTCAATGGTCACATACTGGCCATTTAGCAACCCTAGCGCAAGATTACGATCCGCTTACTTGCATTATTAGACTTGATTCACAATATAAGTAGCCTTAGTCAGTATCATATATTAGGGTGATGCCATACTTGGCAGCCCAATTCTTTTTAAACTCCATCCATAATGTATGTTAACATACATTAACTTAATATACTAGTACATAGAAATCCAAATTAGAAATCACCAGTATTCACTTTAATGAATGTGTTGAAAAGAGGCTGTTGTACTCCTCTGGTGCAAACATATCTTGTTATCTGGGAAAATTGAAATATAAATGTATCTACATCTGTGAGTTGCCTTTAGAGATTACAATAAGCAAAATTAGTATAGTTCAAATAGACTATGCACAAGAACCCCTCTGGGTGCCTGCTTCCCAGAGCAGGCCAATCCAATGGTAAAGGACACTGGGAAGGCATGTGGCCTCCAAGGATCACGATGGGCTTGCGCTGCTTGAAGTGCAGGCCTGGGCAAAACTGTACCTCTTCCCCGCTGGCCAACCCACACCCTGGTCAAAATGTTAATTTCTCTTGCTGATCTCAAATACAAAATCACTAGTGTAGATTTGAAGCCCATGGCACATATTACAGCTAGATAGTTTCATAACTAACTTTAATGGACTTGGCATGGAAGTTCAATAATAACACAAGAACATTTCTGAAGGCACATAGTCTTAAAAATTGGGGGCTCCCTTTGCCTCTGCTCTAACCGAAACGTATTACACTCTCTTAAGTGGGATTTATATAAAAAATACAAAGAAAGAGAAAAATCATCTGAAACATGTAACACAGAATTATATTTTGGCTACTTAGTTATGCGTCTTCCATTTTTTCCCTTTGTATAAGACATAAATATTCTATTTATACAGCCTTGCTTTCGTAACAGCTATTCAGACAAGAATAGATTATTTCATGATTCTGGTAAATCCTTTTCTTGTGGTTGGTAGGTGTGTTTGGGGATGCAGTTGGAGCAGCGCTCGAAATTTGCATTTCTGCACGCACACTTCTCTTTTCCCTGATAAATAAATTGCACAGCAATTCAAACCTCACACTGCACAAGCCAACAAATCTGACCTCGACTGCTGAAGCTGAGAAAGATTTGAAATGAGTGTGAAACAAATTGCTCTTGTTTCTCTACTTGGCCTACTTGTGATCCTACAGTCTGTAGGGGGTGAGTATTTTTTTTAATGCCTATAAATTATATTTTATATTTTTGTTTGTTTGGTTTTTATTTGAAAAGATGTTTGCCTATTCCATTTATGTATAACATTACATTTTCCCAGCCTGCAATGAATATACGGTACATCCTTAGAGTTCTTGCGCCGAAGACTTTGGGCACTTTCTGTACTGCCCTTTTTATCCATCTTACCAGAATTCCAGCAATGTACAGAAAGCATTGTGAATATTCAATTTGGCTTTTATTGTTGATCTGGGCACATGTTTTTGTTTGGGATTGCAGGATTCTCTCTAGAACCAAAGCAAAATGGGAAGTGCAAATGTTTGAAAAAGACAGCAGACCTTATACATCCCAGGACATATGAAAAGATTGAAATCTTTCTTCCAAATCGCAAATGCCCAAATGTGGAGTTTCTGTAAGTATGGCTAATTCTATAACCAGAACTATTATCTGCACCATCTTTTCATTTGTTTCTTCTATCCATTCAACTGATATGTTTCTACTTCACTTTTGCCTCCTTGATTTCCTTTTTGCATTTTGATTTGTGATTCTTGGCCATTCACTGCTTCCCCACTTTGCCTGCCCCCGTGGGCTGGTAAATTACATTTACAAGCAATACCATTTTAACCCTTTGGCGGTCTGGGGCTTGAGGTAAATAACTGTTTTCTGAAAAAAAGACATTGAATAATGAAATATCATATAACACATATTGTCTCAAAGTAGGCATTAGATTCTTCAACTTAATTTCGCCAGGAATAAACATCAGTCCTTTTATGTGATCATTTGTAACACAGAAAATCCTTACCTTTCTGTTTAATACAAGACTAGGACATGATCCTAGTTGTGATAAGATGAGGTAGCGCTGCATAATTGATTAACATGTAACTTTTTAATTTTCTTCCAGGATTACATTGAAAAATGGTAGCACAGTGTGTGTTGATACTGAAGCCTTGTGGGTGCAGCAGCTCATAAAAGCTCTAAACCGGTATTTTTTACATTTTAAAACTTATTATTTGCTTATGATAATTTATACATATCTGGGAATTTACTGGAAATGCTATCCCTACCAAACGTGAGTGGGGAGCAGTGATGTCAATAAGGTAGTACTAGCTGTACAAGGGCATGGTTAGCCAGAGGTAGGAGAAGAAAGGGGGACATAAGGATGTGAAGGTCCCTTGAAAACTCTCTCTACCTGGGTATCAAAAGGCTGCCACATTGGCGTGCAACCATCTAGCTGCCAGGGACAATCCTACCCAATACACAACCTTATCAGATGCCTAGGATGACACCACCAAGTTGGTTCTTACCTATGTTGGCAAGCAAGTGTATGCAGTAGGGGAGCAAAGACATAGGTTGTTAGAAAAGGCTTCACCCTGCAAGCTTACATTGGTGGGGTGATATATTATGAAGGTACTCATATCCCATCCTACCTTATAATCAATATTGCTCCTATTGCAATGTGTTTTACTGTCATCATTTGAATGTTCTACTACAATTTTTATTGATTACATTTGTCCTTTTCCAGAAAAAAACAAGAATATAGAAAAGTCGCAGTGACTGAATCAAACCAAACAAGATTCCATTGACATACCTAAACAAGTTCTGGATCATCAACTTTCAATGATACTGTGAAGCATTTATCTACCAAAATGCAGCCTTTAGTTTACATTAGACATTTCCTATGACACTGTATGCTCGGTTAGTGCTCAATATCTGTTTCCATTTTCATGTATGAGAACATGGGTGGTGCATGCTTAGTGTCTTCAGTGGTCACGGTCACTGGTGCCCTTATGATAGTGGTAAGAGGTGTATGAAAGAGTCACAGAACATCTTATGATGTTATAGCTCTAAAGTATATTTTAAAAGGAAAATAAATGAAAAAAATTATTGTGCCCACTGTTTAGGAATAAGTGATTCCAATTATACTACTCCCAAAAGTCTACACATAGGGGTCTCCCATATTAAATTACTATACTTTGCCTTTACCCTACCATCTTGCAAAAAAATATACTGCATCCAGGTTCATCAATCAACTCTTGGGCCTTAGCCAAGAGAATACAATTATATTATGTAGTCTTCAGTGCCTCAGGAATTTCTATTGTTTGATAGGGGTGCATATTTGTATGACAAAAATGAATACACAAATAAAATGTCGTCCTAAGATGCCTCTGTTTTGGTTATTTTTTCTTAAAATTGACTTACTTTTACATATCTTACATATCTTAGAACAGAAATAATTCCTCAATAGTCTGGTTCTGATAAATTCTGTAAAACATCAATAACTTATAGAGGCATGTATATTGCATATGACACATAATGTTGGAAAACACTGAATGTTCCTAAAGTGGGCTCTGCATGGAGTTGTTTTCTTTCAAAAATTCCAACTATTTGTCAAACTCAATAATAGACACGTGCACAGCAAGCAAAATAGTTTCAGATGAAATTTAATTTATTTGTTGCTGGGTTTTTTTCTTTTTATATAATAATTGATTTATTTTTTGTGCTGTTTGTCAATGTAAAAATACATTTTGGAGCCAATTTCTTAAATATGTTCCCATTTTCTGTTAAGTCATGCCTCAGTAATATACCAGCAGAATCTTTTATTTCTGGACAACACAAAAAAAAATCATTAAAATTGGTGACAAATTAGGCAGGGCACATGGCACATGTGCAATGTGTGCAGTGTGTTTTAGTTACATATAGTTACATAGTTATATAGGCTGAAAAAAGACATGCATCCATCAAGTTCAGCCTTTCCTATATCTGTTAATTTGTTGCTGTTGTTCTTGAAATACTGTTCTTGGATTGGGCTTAAGACAGTTGTACGTTTGTGCCACTTGTCCGTGGACAAGACAAAACGATACATCATTAATACTGGTGCTGATTTTTGCTCCACTTCCCTCTTTTACTCACTATTAAGGCCGATATCTTAAAACTGTTAATACATTTTTTGGGCCTCATGCTAGTATGGTCCAATGTGGTCTCCAGGCTGTATTGACATGGGGCTTACTCTCCACAGGATGTAGAGAATGCTAGGAAAATGTAGAATAGCACTATTTTCTGTTTTGGCACCCCAACCTATATGGGCTCAAGGCTCCCGTATTTCACCAAGATGGCATTCGCCTCACTCCTATTGGGATGGATTTGTGGAATCTGGTTCAGTCAGGCAAGGAGAAAGCTTTGTCGGTGTGGTGGCACCAACAATGTGCAAGGAGTTGCACACATTGGCTATGGCAGAGGGTTCTGTGGGGTCTGGCATTAATGCGGAAATTGCCCATCTATGGTATAGCAACTAGGGTGGCATTAGCCAGATGGCTACATGGAGGATTCCCCATGGGCTTGCCCTGGGAAATACACAATGACTGTGGTACTGTGCAGGGGTTAGGCGGATAAAGGCTCTTATGATCTTTTATGCCTGCGTCAGCATTTCTTGGGGACACCATCCTAGTAAGCTAGGACCTTCAGTTTGAGTTGGATATTTACTTTAGTACAGAGCTGGCCTTACTCTTCGGCGCCCCCTCCCCATCCCAAAAAAAGAAAGTAAAAAACTCCCCTTTCTCACTATCTATCCCCCCTCCCCCCTGATCACTATCTATCACCTCTGCCCCTTCTCACTGCCTTCCACCCTCTGCCCCTTCTCACTGCCTTTCCTCCCTCTGCTCCTTCTCACTATCTACCACCTCTGCCCCTTCTCACTGCCTTCCCCTCCCCCCTCTGCCCCTTCTCACTATCTACCCCCTCTCCCTACTTCTCATTATCCTTACTTACCTTGTTGAGTCCTGCGGTGGGAGCAGGAGGCGTCCGTCTTCCCCCTCTGCTGCGGTGCACGCTTCACAGCTGAGCGCCGGAATATGACATCATATTTCGCTGCTCAGCATGAAACGCCGGCACCGCGGATGAGTCACGGAGAGTGAGGGGCGCTGTCAGGCTCATAATATTGCAGCCCTTAAGTGGATGTTGGAGTCCAGAGCGCAGGAGTGTAAGAACGCAGTAATTGAAACAAACTTCACAAATGACACAAGCGGAAAGTTTAGTTATAGGTATATTACACAAAGCAAAGCAGACATCTCAATAAGCAGCAGAGTAGGAGGCATATCATGTATACAGACTGCTGGGGAGTATGAGGGTAGAAAAGTCCAGGTAGGTATTCAAAAGGGTCTGGGACAGGTAACAAGCAAAAAGGGGATATCCAGTAGGCAGTCCAAGTCAAACAGGTAACAGGCTGGCAAAAGGGTGAATCCAAAAGGCAGACCGGGTCAAAGAGGTAACAGGCAGACAGGCAGGCAGGCAGGTAGGTAAATCCAACAGACAGATCCAGCATCTGGCATGAACTATGGCTCCGAAGAACTTAATGAACTCACACCTCTGTTATATAAAGCCTGTTCATTAGATCAGGTGTGAGTGGTCTTCAGGTGAGGGAGGCAGGGTAATAGCAAAACCAAACACAGCTGAACAGAAATACACAGCACATTAATTATATACATAGCAAGACATGCATACATGGTACAGGATGCCATATAGGACAGGCAACAAGGCAAGGAACACAGGGGCTAGAGTGAGGAGCTGAGATGTATAAGGAAAAGAGGGAAAAGGTACATAAAATACAGACAGAAATAAACAGGACAGCAAGCTGTGGAGAGGAGTTCAACTCCCAGCAGACCTCTTAAAGGGGCGACCACGCCTGGCAGTTTCCTGGGCTGGGGCTGTACCCTGACAGGCGCCGAGCGGTTGCTGAAAACTTCACGAGTGACCGATCGGCGCCCCTGCCCGGGACTTAAATTAAAACATTGTTTTTTTTGTTGTTTTAACGTTATTAAACATCGTCCATGTTAAATAAAGTTAAAAAAACTTTATTTAACATGGAGGATGTTAAATAAAGTAAAAACAAAATGATGTTTTAATTTAAGTCCCGGGCAAGCGCCCCTGTTGCCATGGCGCCCTGTGCGGCCGCACAGGTCGCGATTGTTCTTTATGTAGCAATAGGCTTCTCGAGAGTAGCTCTGATATTGTCCCAGTCACGACTGCGGTTTACGCTCACCTTCATTCCCCCAGGAATGCTATGAGGGGCTGTTCTTGTTTCTTATAACCAGCTTCAAAATTCACTGCATATTTTATTTTCTGTGTACAATTTAATCACACACACAGAGACAGCAGACTCTTCTCATCAAATGTGGGAAAGCAGTTCAGCTTCAGATGCTTCTGACACCATGTTTATGTGGTATAAATGATGACACTGTAAGCTATGTACACTACCCATGTTGGAAAATACAGGACTGGCAATACACACAGGAAATAGTATAGTAATTTGTAGAAACAAGATCGAATATAGTAAGTCTGCTTTAGAATGAGGGGGATGAAAGCTGTAAAAATGTAAAAGGTTGTTCCTATCAGTGGGTTTTACATACAAGTCTGGTGCCAACTTTTTTAATTTTTATATCTAGATAAGAGATTTCAGTATCGCGATGGCTTATAGTGTATCGTATTTTGGTCTCTAGTTCATTGAGCATGTCTACAAAAGTTTGTACCAGACAATCCATCCCATAAGATGAAAATGTCATCAATGTATCTTTGCATAAGATACAGTGTTCAAAAAGTTTACGGAAATAAATTAACTCCATTTCTAGTGAATTTTACATACAGGTATGTTCGCATATGTAGGTGCTACATTTTAGCCCATAGCTGTGACTTTGACGTAAAGGAAGAACTGATCCTGGAAAAGGAAGTAATTCAGTGTCGGTACAAATGCATAGTTGGCAACATTTGAAAAAAAATTCCAGGGACGCTTTGTACCATAGCTGTTTACTTGAAACTTTACCACACCCACTGCCCCAAGGCTCCACCCATTCTGCCCAACCCACATAATTTAGCCCCGCTTAGGTATAAGTACAAATATGGTAAGACCTTTTACATATGTGCTTCAGACAGAGAGCTGTGTCTATCTACACCATAAAACAGACATTAGTATTAGTATTATATTGACGAGTGAATATAGCACAAAAAGATGATAATTTTAAATGAAAGGTATAGAAGGAGAATTTACAGAATGGAATTACGAGAGCTGCAGTGGAGATCCATTGATTTTACATCTCCCTGGGACTAGTCAGGGAGATAAGAGGATCTCCCTAACTGGCCCACAATGCCCGCTGCCCACAAATGCTTTGTAAGTAGCATCAATCACTTTTATTATAGAATAGATCATATAAATTAAAGAAGGCATCCCAAAGTGAGAGATTGCATGTGCCACAATAAAAAGTGGAAATGTCTATATATAATATAATATATTAATCATTGTTTTTCTACCGTTGAGTATAAAATAAATAAAATAAATATAAACATAATAGATTCATAGATTTAAATACATGCAAATTACATATTTTTCAAATCTTTTGATTCATATTTTGCAGGTACAACCAAAGATCTTGTTTTTGGGGTTTTTTTTTTTACACAAAACTACTCAAAAGTACTGTAATGAAATCTATTTTTGGACATGGAGCACAGGTATATGTCATATCCAGGTGCTCCATGTCTTCAAGGCATGGAAAGCTGCGGAGGCACTGCCCTAGGTCAGGCTTAGGGCATCGTAAGAGGAAAATGCATCACTGGGTACAGGTACCAATCAACAGATGTATGCATATAGCATCATTAATGCAATGTGATCACTACATTTGAATTAATTATTTCTGCTTTCCAAAGGCATTGATATGAAAAGGAACTGGATGATTGAGGAAGATGCCAGTGATAATGAAATTTCCCACAAAGATTAAGTTATAGGAGGTAAACAGTGGGAAATTTTACAGGGCGCATGACTAATATGTAAAAATGGAAATGTTGGTTTGCCGATTCTGATGGTAAGGGAGCTTTAAACAATTGATGTGATCAATAACGTAATTCCTATGATGCCTCTGAAACCTTATGTTGGTTTGTTTTTGCATACCATTTAATTAATTATATTCAGTTCATGATGAGTTTAGCTAAATATAAGCCCTGTATTTGAGGCCAAGCAAGATATTTGTTGCTGTCTCTGGTAAAATCAGAATTTATCAGCAGTGGCAATCCAGATGCTCTTACCTTTAGCAATCATGGAATGCAACATTTCATGAAAATGAATATCCTTAAAGTAGGGTATGCCTGTATTATGAAGTCCTGAAATCACATACTACTGTGTGTTCCAAGGGAGGATAGCTAAATGTTGGTAACTATATGAAACCAAGAACATTCTTGTGCGCAAAAAGCTGTGAAATAATATAGTAGCAGGCCGATTAATTTACCTAATCCCACTAGGATGCCAAGATCGGACACTGCCGTAGCACAAAAGGAGCACTTCATAGTCATTGCCGAGCAATATAACCAATGTCATGTGAGTGCACCCACACATGATGTTACAGCTGATGCGTGTCCTGGCAATGAGAACCTAAAAGTTGGTAGGTATGCTACACATACATAATTAACCAACCACATGTGTAATTGTGTATTAATCACTTTCCAGCATACTGTGTGTCAGGTCAGCTACAGCTCTAATCAGGGCCGGCCTTAGGGGTGTGCGACCTGTGCAGCCGCACAGGGTGCCATGGCAACAGGGGCGCCTGCCCGGGACTTAAATTAAAGCATCGGGTTTTTTTGTTTGTTTTTTAACTTTATTTAACATCCTCCATATTAAATAAAGTTTTTTTTAACTTTATTTAACATGGAGGATGTTAAATAAAGTTAAAACAAACAAATAAAAACGATGTTTCAATTTAAGCCCCGGGCAGGGGCGCCGAGTGGTCGCTCAAGAAGTTTTCAGCGACCGCTCGGCGGCCCTCACTCCCCGTGACTCCGTTGCGGTGCCGGCGTTTCATGCTGAAAGCGTTTCAGCTGTGAAGCGCGCACCGCGGCAGATCGGGAAGATGGATGCCTCCTGCTCCCACCGCAGGACTCGGGCAACGAGGTAAGTAAGGATAGGGAGAAGGGGCAGAGGGGGGGGCAGTGAGAAGGGGCAGGGGGGGAGGCAGTGAGAAGGGGCAGAGGGGGGGCAGTGAGAAAGGGCAGAGGGGGGCAGTGAGAAGGGGATGGGGGGCGCTAGAGGTGTAGTCCGCACAGGGCGCCAGAACACTTAAGGACGGCTCTGGCTCTAATTTAAGAAATACAAGGTACCCAAGTATACCAAAATGGCCATCTTCGATGTCAGAATGTATCCTACACATGGCATATATTTGCATTATGTTCTAAAAGGTACTGGGTGGCCTAATTTTGGTCTTAGGTTGAACTAATGTCCTGTGTGAACTATAGTCTGAGTTGTCCCTAAAAGGATTAAGGTTATCATCTTGGCATGACCCTGCTGAAAAATATCAATGTAAAGCAGGATAATTTTTGGACTGTGCCTTCATTTTGCATTGCTTATTTTATAAGGCAAAACATTTAACCTCAGCATGCATTTTCCTGGTAACAGACCATGCACATGTACATCTATGTATTCTGGTCTAGGCCAACCAGGCCTCAGCATAGGAGGCAGGTCTAGGGGGTGGCATCCCCTCTGCCAAAAAGTGGGGGAATATCACCCTATTGGGCTATCAGGCTTCTTGGTGCCTAGCTGCTCAATGGGTTAGTTATAAAGGAGATTTCTCATCTCCCCACCCAGCCCAATATGTTTGTTAGCACATACTGAAAATCAAAAATTCTCAATATTTTGTAGGACCATCATTTACCTTTGTGACTGCTCTAAATCTGCCTGGCATTGATTCTACACATTTTTACAATCCACATTATTCCAGAACTCACTTGACAATCAGAGAGAGTGTCTAAAGATTTTACATTGTGTTTTACCTTGTGTTTTACCTTTAACCTTTTTCAAATGTTTCCAAAAATTGAGAGCTTTCAAGCAGGACCATCTTCACCTGTATCAGTTTGACTTAGTCTGCAAATTCTAGGTTTGTTATACCCTTTGAATGTACGTACTATAAGAAGCGATGCATAAATTGTCAGCTCTATATGAATGAAATATAATAAAAATAATAATAAAAGATGTTCACTAGGGTTAAGGTCTGGTGATGTGATGGGAAAGCCATGCAATATAGCCATGACAAAGTAGATAAGACTCGCAAAACTTGAGGTACTCTGACTTAGTGGCGGGCTAAGCCATATAGTGTGATAGAATGCCCAATATTTATGATATTTATGCCTTAGGTAGGTGTTTTTTTAATCGTATCCACTAGACATGGGTTGAATTCTTGTTTTGTTTTGTGTACTTATCGGACATTACTATTCTAGCGGCAACCCAGGGATTTGAATGTTTATGCCTTTTGTGCTTTGTAGGTTGTGCGCTCCCCTTTCTGTATATTTTTAGGCAGATTAGCACTCCTTGGTTTTCCCTGGACTTCAGGCACTCCCGGGACAAATTTGTGTTTATAGGATCATGTTCTGCTGGGAAATGAATCATCTTACATACATCTTTAAACCAGAAGTGATGGCATGCCTCTGCAGAATAGAGTGGCCATTCTTTTTGCTCTTGTGCAAGTCACCAAAACCAGATTAGACTAAGCAACCTCACACCTGAATAGCCACCATATTTAATTATAGTATTTAATATTTAATATTTAATATTTAATTATAGCACAGTGTACAGACTGTGCTGTTAGCCTCCCATTTCAACTGATGTCCTTCTTCTAAGGCCCTAACCGGAGCACCTGCAGAGACACTTATAGAGCCACTAACAGGAACATACTAATAGAGTAAAAAGGTTGGTTGTTAAAAGACGAATACAACTCATGTGTGTGCTAGGATGTTAGCGTATTCATATAAATGGCAACTTCACATAAGTAATAAGTATCAACTAACAAAACGTATTTACCTATTTTTAAATGATCTAACAAACTCAAATATTTGGACCCCAGTGCATATGTGCATGTGATTCATTTATATATATAAATATCTTAGTGTTTATCCCACTTACTGGCACATTTTTTTTAAAGAAATTCCTATAAGTTGTAATAATATTCTTTTGTTCTTTGATTTTTCACTTCCCCTTGTTTGTTTTGCAACTATCTTCCTTTATTATTACAACTATACCAGAAACACAGAGGGGTTTTCGCTTTTTTTTTCTATCTTGCTATCAATAGAATAACTGTGCAAAAAAAGAAGAAAACATAATAATGAACTCCATTCACTGACCTGTGTAATCATTAATTGCAGAAAGCTACAGTGAAATCAATAGTATTATTAGGGAGTCTACAACTGACCTATTTGTACATATGTATGACAGATCATAAAAATCTTCATCTGGAAATGTTTACATGAGTATACAGAAATTTAATGCACTCTAGAAAGCTGAAAAAACTTCCACATGGACAAAAGGTTAAAAACACAATTTAATATTTGAATTGCCAATCAGGGCTGCAGTTGGGGGGTACATTTGGTCCTAGTGTACGGGGCCCATGTGGGCTCGGATCCCCTGTTCGGCACCAGGATTGTGCTGAGGCCTCCAGCTTCACTTTCCATACTTCTCAATTGATGCTGCTGGACAAATTTCTTCAGGTCCAACATGCTGAGCCTGGGCACCTGGATATGACCTCTTTTTCTAGTTCTCAGACATAGCATGTGAGTCCCTTGAAGAAGCACAAGAGCTGGCTCCAGCCTACCACCTCCTGAGTCAAAGGTAGGCAGTGCAAATAAGTATGTTAGTATGTGTGTATGTTAGTATATATGTGTCACTATGTTAGTATGTGTAAATAAGTATATGCATATAAATATGTTAGTGTGTGTTAGTATGTTACTGTGTGTAGGTATGTGAGTGTGTGTGTAAGTATGTAAGTTCATGTGTATGTTAATGTGTGTGTAAGCATGTTAGTGTGTGTGAAAATTTGTTAGCATGGGACAGTATGTGTTAGTATTTTACCGTGGTGTAAGTATATGTATGCTGCTGTGTAGGAGGAGCTTGGGGTTCACAACCCTAAGTTTTGCAGCGGCCCCAGGAAAGTAGGGTGTCTGGCGCGTCGGCCCACACAAATAATTCGAGCTGCATGAGAGGCAGGACTCATTGGGTTAAGAGGGGGATGGAGGAGTAGAATGTGTGTATGTACTGTAATGTCTGAAAGCTAACACAGATCAGAGAGCTTTGAACAGGCATTTTGCAGATCAGCCCTGGAGCATCAGCTTAATGGACAACACTCAAATCACACATCAAATCATGTCTAACAGAAACTATTCATTAAGGGATTAATCTTCGTCCTGGTTCCTAAATTTGTCCAAAATAATGATTTACTTATATGTATCAATCTCACAGAACTCTGTGTATACCAAACCTAATCCAAAACTATATTTAAAAAAAAGCTCTACCTATCTTTGGGGCTAAAACCTACCACACCCAATACAGTAATGTTATACTGTTATAGTCAGTGTTTATATTTTATATATGTCTATATTAATTCCAAAAAATCACACACACGCAGGCCTTCACAAATAGATTAAAGAGTAATAATTAATTCGCACAACCATCAATGTTTTGGCGCACGTACTGGACCTTTGTCAAGATAAAATGATTCATTGTATCACTTCCTTATTTCCCAAAGCAGTAATGACTAAATTACAATACCTGTGTGTAACACATCAACCATCAGACCAGGCTAATTACTGAAGCATTGCCTTAACCCTTTAAATGCCTACCTAAAATAATCACCCACTGATTTTAACCCCTTCACGACAAAGCCCATACATGTACAGGCTCTGCCGGTGCTTTATAAATAAATATAATGTAATGTAATGTACAGGCTCACGATGCAATGCATTCGTGACAAAGCCTGTATATGTACGGCCTGCTTTCAAATACCTGCATCGCCGCGATCAACGGCTTTTGTAGCATCCACAGAAGCCTTACAAGTACGGGATCATGGGAAGAAAGCGCTCCCCCCCCCCAAAAAAAAATGTGCGTGAAAAAAACACACAAGAAAATACTACGGCAAACTGTAACAAAGGCTGGTGGTAAATGAGTGCATGGAAAAAGTTTAAATACTAGCATTTGAAATTCCATGGGGTGTAATAAAAAATATATGATTTGATGCGGTAAATTCGCCAGGTTCAAAGCTATCCCAAACAGGATATGTGAGCAGAATTTTAAACATGTCAAAATTCCAATTAGAAAAATGCGCACCTCCCAAATGTGGCATTTTAGTCCCCAAACAACCCAACAAACCCATGCATTTGGGGTATTACTGTGCGCAGATGTTAAACCGATATTGGGGTGTTGAGTGACAGTGGCATATACCTGGAGCGGTAAATTTAAACCTGAGTATGTCTATGTACTAATATGCGTAGGGAAAAAAATGTTTTACTACCATAAAGTTTGGCAAAGGCTGGTGGAAGAGTTAATGCATGGAAAGAGTTTAAATACTAGCATTTGAAATACCCTGGGGTGTCTAGTTTTCAAAAATATATGGTTTGATGGGGTAAATTGCAAAGATGTCACAAATAGCACATGGGGCGGAATGACCAGATTATGAAAAAAATGGTTTCGAAATAGCCACAATGCTACTTGTAATTATTGCCATATAACGTGTAGAAAAAAAAGCAAAAAAATATAAAACATTAGGTAGGACATATAGTAGACTCTATTTAGCAGGTTTTTTCATTAGCTTTTGCAGATGAGTAAAATATTTTTCAAATAAAAGTGAGAAAAAGTCCTTTTTTATATTTTATAAATTTTGAATAGTAAATTAGATGACATGATAAAAATAATGAAAAAAAAAACAATATAAAATGTGTGTGGGTGCACTAAATGAGAAAGAAGAAAATAACACCTAAACAGCAACACCAGAAAAATGTTAAAACAGCCCTTGTCCCAAAGTGTACTACAAGTAAGAAACAGTCTTGTTAACTTCGAAACATCAATGTAACTGTTACAGAGTGTAAGCATTACTGTGTAGAACTATATGAATGTGACGTTGGCTCCTAGAAGGCACTATAAGGGTATAAACCAAAATAAATCATATCCCTCAAAAGAATATACTAATAGATGAGCAAATACTCTAGAAATTAAAATGTATCAAAAAAAAACACACAATTGACGCGGATGCTGAAAAGCAATAAAGGACGGCACTTCATTTAGAGCCTGTGGTGACAAAGTGTTTTAGGAATGAACCCAAATACCCAATAGCATTCCCGTTACAGCGAAAGTCCCAATTTGTCACCTCCTTGTGTTAATACTAGAACATGATGAAAAGTTCTAAAACCTAATTGTGACAGTTTATGTTCCATGTGGAGGAAATGTTTAGCTACAGATTTGACAGATTTGGAATCTGTTAAGCTGTCATGATAGATGATCTATGTCCAAGGATACAATCCCTTAGGGTTAGGTCAGTTTTGCCTGCATATGCAAGTCAACATGGACAAGTGAGATCTTTTGCCCAAATGCGAGTGTACAAGATGTGTTCCAGGGGTCATACGTGAACATGTGATGCAGTTTAAACATGAGATGCAAGTTTATAGGAACCGTGGTCAAGGTTATCCAATTGTTGACTATAATGAAAATTGTTAAACCTTGAATTTTCCCGTTGTCTCATTCATTTAAAGTTGTGTAGGATGGGAAGGATAACAAAACATGGAAAAAAGACACCAGTAAGTTCCTCTTTTGTCTGATAATAAAGAACGAGTCAAGTTCACCATAATAAACACAACGTGACTGGCAAGAGGATGAGAAGCAAAGCCATCTTGCTGTGCTTAGCACTACTTCTTGAAGGATGCTTCATGGTGTCAGGTGAGTAACATGGTACCCTCTAAGATCTTACACCCAATCAGTTTGCTCTTCCTACCACATATGTTAACAGTTATTAGATACTAAAAACATGAAATTATATGTATATTTCTTCTAATATCCAAATAATCTGGGTTTTTTTTTATTTAATCACAAACAGAAAAGTTTCTATTGAATCAATCTGCTATACTTCACATAATGCAAAAAACATGAAGATTTCAGATGTGTATGTGTACTACACCTGTGCACTCAACGCACCGTGCCTGGTGTGGGAAGTCATAGGATCTCCCGTCACTGTCCTCATTTTTGTAATAAAGGCCCTTTTATTGGGGCCACCTTTTTTTTAATTGGGGCCCCCAATGCCACAGCCCCACTTCCACACACCAGTGAGTGTGTGGTTTTGTGCGGAAATATGTGTGGAAGTAAGTGAATGGTAGTATGTGTAAAAGGATAAGCAAGTGGAAGAAAACCTGAATCACATATGTATTTAATTAGATTTAAATGTCCATGTCAATTGGATTAAATATGTGTTTGTGTAGATGTGTATATGTGTGAGTATGTGTATAATTTTATACATTTGGAGTGTGGATGTATAAATTAGTCTACAAAATAATGTAATCAAGGGTAAAAGAAAACAGATTGCAATACAGGGTTGGGAGAAAAATTACAGGGGTTAGGCTAGGTTTCCACTTGGGTTTTTGTCCGGCGTTTTTTTCTTGATGAAAAACGCCAGGAAAACTGCCAAGAAAACTGCCACTGCATTTACCTGCGTTTTGGCGTTTTTTCTGGAGTTTTTTCTGGCGTTTTAGCCTTTCTGTGGAAATTGCTTTTTTTGACCTTAGGCAGTTTTTCCAGCCTTTACAAGTTAGAAGTTTCACTCAGCTAAAAGGGATTAGGATAAATGGCAAGTATCTGCCCTCTCCTGATGTCATTTACTTGGTAGACCCTTTTGTCTCTTTTCTGTGGTTTGTAAGGCAGGCTTTATTTCGAATGTCTGCTCCTCTGGGAAGATTGGCCCCAAATGATGGTGCAAATTGTTTGCTGTTGCTTTTGGCACGCAGGATCCAGTCGCGTATGTTTGTTTGTAATGGCATGTTTGTTCCAAATGGTGTAAAATTCAATATGAACCAGTCCAGGACTTTGTTTTGTGTGAAACTGTTTGTTTTCAGCCTATTTCTCGTAGGACACACAGATACTGGGTCCATCCTCTGCATTGTAACTGTGGAAAAAACGCCATAAAAAACGCCAAGGCAATAAACCCACATGGCTTTTTCATGGCGTTTTTTCTCTCCCATAGACTTCTATTGGAGAAAAACGCCATGATTTCCTTGCAAAAAACGCCAGAGTGTGAACATGCTGCGATTTTGAAAAACTGCCACAGAGCCCAAAAAAGCAGAAAAACGCCAAAGAGGACTGAAAAAACGCCAGACAGAAAAACGCCAAGTGGAAATGGCATTTTGCGATTTCCTATTGAAGAACAGGTAACATCTGGCTGCAGCCGTTTTTCCACAAAAAAAACGCCAGGTGGCGCTATTGGCGTTTTTATGGGCGTTTTTAGCAAAAAAAAAACAAATGGAAACCTAGCCATATAGAAACAAAATTTGACGGCTCATCTAGTCTGCCTGTTTAAACTCTTATCAAACTTTGGTCAGGTCTTATAGTGAGGAAAGCTTTATGTATATCCCATGCCTGTTTAAATTCTCTCACTGTATTAGACTCCACCATTTCTGCTGGGAGACAGTTCCATTCATCCACCACCCTCTCACTAAAATAGAATTTCCTTATGATACAGACTTGAAGGAAAAGCACATTACAGGGGGTAGGGGATATTACACGAGGACTGGGTATATGACATGGGCAAGGGGTATGATAAGGGGAAAGGAATCTGTCAGGGTGGGAATATGAGACAATGGGGATATAATGGTGAGGTGTACAACATGGGGGACATGTAATGGCAGGGATTAAACCAAAACAGAGGAGTAGTTTATTTTACAAAATAGTAGGGGTAAAGACAGAAAAGAAAGAGAGAAATGTAAATTGGAAGGGGTAAAAAAAAAAGATGAAAAGTTAAGGAGAAGGTTAATAGAAAAATATTTCAGGAGATGTCAAGTAAGGGGTTAAGTTCATATGGGGAAAACAGTAAAGGGGGACGAATTTAAAGAGAATTGTAGGAGAATTTAAGAACTGAGGCCAAGATAGCTGAGTTCTCTTGCGTGTTCCTTGAAATTCTCACCAATTCTTTGCTTAGTGAATAGGCCCTAAAACACAGATATTTTATTTAAAAAAAAACTACTTTTTTATTGAAATAAATTATTTTTTTATTTGTTGCTTAATCTTATTTATCTATAATGGTGTTTATTAAAAAAAAAAATGGAAGAGGGCTACATATAATCTTAGCTCACTAGTTCCACCACTGCTGGTTGGGTATCTCAAAGATCTGTACTGGAATCCATTCTTTTTAATGGTTAAAAGTAGTTAAAAAGTCTTGAATGTAAGGTGTGTGCTTTTTCTGTCAGTACCAAGGTCTGTCCCAGTGGAATAAACCAACCAGCTCAGTCTGATATTGTTAACTGTAACATAATGCACCTTTGTCTCGTTAACAAATCTCCTGGCTGCCTTCCCTGAAATCAGAAAGCTAAACAGGAAGCATACTTAAGTATACTTCCTGCAAATGTAGCATCTGTATTGTATTCAATGGGAGTAGGTCCAGCTGATCACATGCGTGAACATCAGTGCTACCGAGCATTTCCATGATGTGTATTTATTGGTTTCTGCAGTTGGGGTAGGAGTTAAATGGGGCAGAAGCCTTATTTTATCACTCAGACAACTAAGCAGTACATGCATCACCTTGCCTGCAGCAAAACACATCAGAGTACATGCAAAATAGATTTTTATACGCACTTAACAGGAATAACATGAAATTCTTTAATAAAGAATAGTTTTTAAATCCGGTTAGATGGTGCATTTTTTATCTGCCTCCTTTTTCGGCACTTGATTCAATGACTGAAGAAGATGAATGGCTACAGGACTAAGCCAGCACCGTCATACACAAAATGAACAAAGATATATGAGATGAACGTGTTTATTCAGCAACTGTGAATCTGTACGCAAATTATTATCACTGAGGTGACTGACATTTTATACTCCCTACAGGACTGCCATGGGAGAGACTAATAATTGCAAGGGGGTGTATGTGTCAACGAGAAACCAGTCACTTTATTTCTCCTCAGTTGTATCAAAGGATTCAAATCATTCCTCAAGGAGGACGCTGCCAAAGAAAAGAGATCATGTAAGTACCAAAACATAAGTAAACAACATAAAATGAAATTGACTTTTCAATTTCCACTTAATTTGCTGCCTTAGCCCGGTATGCTGCAAAGATTCACTCCTACGAGATCTGCTATTTTGTTTGAAAAAATAAATGCTGCTGGGCTATGTAATAAGATGATAATGTCCTATATACTATGCATCACTGACAATCCCAGAGTCACTCTAGGGAAAAGGAAAAAAAATGGTTTCATTTTATATGTGTATTTGACTTCCTTTATTTCTGCCCCTGTCCAGAATTTTTTACTTTTTATATATATTTATATATATAATATATCGATCTAATAAACACCGATCAGCCATAACATTATGACCACTGACAGGTGACGTGAATAACACTGATAATCTTGTTATCATGGCATCTGTCAGTGGGTGGGATATATTAAGCAGCGAGTGAACACTTCATCCTCAAAATTGATGTGTTAGAAGCAGGAACATGAGAGACACATAAGGATCCGAGCAACTTTGACAAGATCAAAATCGCGATGGCTAGACGGTCCAAGAAAGGAAAAGCAGTGAACCAGCGACAGGGTCATGGGCATCCAAGGCTCATTGATGCAGGTGAGGGGCGAAGACTGACCCGTGTGATCAAATCCAACAGACGAGCTACTGTAGTGCAAATTGGCAAAAAAAAGTTAATGGTGGTTGCGTATGGGGCTGCGTGGTTGCAGATCAGTCCTGTTGCTGAAAGCACCTACTATGGGTCACGGAGCAATGGAAGAAGGTGGCCTGGTCTCAGGAATCATGTTTTCTTTTACATCATGTCTATGGCTGGGTGCGTATGCATCTATTACCTGGAGAACACATGGCATCAGGATGCGTCCATGGAGGCCCCACCTCACAACTTGCAGGACTTTAAAGGACCCCAGCACACCTTCAGAGGTCTAGTGGAGTCTACTGGGCTGGGCTGTTTGGCATCTACACAATATTAGGTGGTCATAATGTTATGGCTGATAGGTATGTGTATGTATGTTTGTATATATATTATATATATATACAGTTTAAAAAGGGGTCTTATCCCCATAGCAGCCAATGGAATGTTACTGTTCTTTCGGCAAATCTATTGGTTATTACGGGTGATAAAACCATAGTACCATAGTCACATCTTAAAATAAAACCATAGTGTCCCTACAAGCTGTAAGAATTTATTATTGTGATCTCCCTACAATTGCAGTCAGCAGATATGCATATCAAGAGGCAAATAGAATCATATGTCCCACCGATAATGTCCTTCTCAATTATTTTAAGGAATAAAGATGGGATATGTGCCCATTCACATATGCTGCAACATAATTTTATTTCCACTCGCAAGAAAAACATTTTTTTCATCTGGCTTTTGAAACATTATACTTCTCGTTTTAGCATTCATCTGAGGAACAAGAATGTCATTTGTTTGAAACCAGATACTCGCTGGGTTGAAATGATGATTTTTCACATACAAAAACGGTAAGACAAAATATAATACATTCTTTGTTTTTTTTAAAGATTTTTTATAGTACTGGTATAAAATAAGGCATTATAATTGGTAACATTATTTCCAGCTGCAATATACTATTACAACATTAACATCTATACTGTAATTCAGATACATTTGATGTTATTTTACTGGACAACTTTGATTTTCTTTCAAAAAAAAGAATACTTTGGAATGGCTATATTTAGGTCCAGGTGTAGGACCAGGTCCTCTTGTGACAAGGAGCTAATTGCTGCAGTGTAATTTATGTATGTTTTTTCAAATTTGGTATGCTAGCCCTGTAACTTCCCTAGTGACCACACAGGGGAGGGCTGGCAGCCTAAGGCCTGGGGGGCAAGTCAAGTGAAATGGCTCCGCCCCCTCGCACTCACCTTTCACCCCTCACGCTGCTCCCATCGCTATGCGGCCATCAGACCGCTGGAAAACTGATCTAAATGGCCGCTGATGCCACTGGCCGGAGCTACTTTAATCCTTTTTTTTATTTATTTAATATGCCGGATCGGCTTGCCATATTAAAAATAAATAAATAAAGTATTAACCCCTTCAATCCCCTATAGACGTACCGGGACGTCCAAAAAACGCCCACAAAGAAACCCCTATGGACGTCCCGGTACGTCCAGCCCTTCGTGCAGCGTCAGGGACACATCCCTGCCGCTGCACGGGAGACCAGGCTGTCGTTTGACAGCCTGGACTCCCCACTGACAGCAGAAGCCGGCTTTGCCGGCTTTCTGCTGTCCGATCGCCCGTAACAGCTTCCGGCATGAAAGCCGGTAAGCTGTTACCGGTAAACTGCCCGATTGCGCGATCGCGCAGTTGCAAACGCGCGATCGGGCATTCCCTTCCGGGTTACGTCACTGCTGACGTAACCCGGAAGGTCATCGGAGGACAGGATATCCCCTGCGGGGATATCCTGCCCTCCGATGAGGCACAGAGACGCTGCGATCTCTATGCAGGTCTGTGAGGACCTGCATAGAGATCACAGTGTGATCGGTGCAGGGGGATCGCGGGGAGGGGAGTGAGAGACCATCTCTCTCACTCCCCCTCCCGCCCTGTAAGAGAAAAGCAGAAAAAAAAAAACGTTAGGCATTTAAAAAATAATATTAAATAAATCATTAAAATAATAATATAAATAATACTAAAAAAAAATTATAATGTGAGCTGTGATGTCACTGTGACATCACTGGTATGTTCAGGAGGTCCCTAGGAGGACCTCCTACCATTACTGTGTAAAAAAAAAATATAAAAAATACAAAAAATGTAAAAAAAAATAAAATAAAAAAAATATATAAAAAAAGATAATAAAAAAATTCTTAAAAAAACCTTACATCCCATTGCCCTAGCATAACATCTAGCCAGTATAACCCTCCTGCCCCCGTTCACAACCCCCAAACCCGTTAAGCCATAGGCATAAAAATTATACAAAATTGTACACCTAATAGTATGCTCCCTGGTGCTGGGAAAGTCTGGAAAATCTATATAAATTAGGTATTTCTGAAATCAGGACACCTGAATTGATAAACTTGGAGGGGATTTTCCATCACTTTACCTAATTTTGTGAGGATTCAGAGGGAAAATGTAAAAAAAAATTAGTTTATTTTTCTAATCTCCGCTAGTTTTTACTAAATTTCTCATTCTTAATTTTCAGCTAATCATCCAACTATGGTATCAAACGAAAGCTCTATCTCTCCTTGAAAAAACAATATATAGTTTACATGGGTACACTATTCACAGGAAAAGAGAATCATCGCTAAACCGACATACCCCAAAAATGGCAAAATTGCTCTGGGCTTTGAGGTACCAAAAACCCCTGGGATTGAAGGGGTTAAAGTAGCGCCTGCCGGCAGCATCAGCACCCAGCAGCCGTTTAGATTCGATTTCCAACAATCTGATGGCCGCATAGTGATGGGAGCAGCGTGAGGGGTGAAAGGTGAGTGCGAGGGGGCGGAGCTTTCACCCCTCACGCTGCTCCCATCACTTGGCGGCCATTGCATACGGCCGCTGGGTGCTGCTGCCGCCGGCCGGCGCTGCTTTAACTATTTTTTTTTTCATTTAATAGCCGATCCGGCTTGCCATATTAAATTTTTTTTTAAAAAGTATTAAAGTAGCGCCGGCCGGCGGCATCAGCACCCAGCGGCTGTTTAGATTAGATTTCCCACAGACCACAGAAGCTAAAACTGTCCAACAAAGGTAAGTAGACAACATAGGTTTGACAAAGGTAGCTTTAAATGCAGCTATTTTACCAATCTTGCCAAAATTGAGATGAAAAGTGCCCTTTTCAAAGTTTTGTTGCACTGGATATTGTGTTCAGCAAGACCATCGGAGTACCACGAAGCCCTCCATGCATAATGTGTTTCAGTAGTTTCAAATATTGGTTTACTTAGGCCAAGTTCAGCAGCCCCCAATTCAAGTAACCCCCACTATCTGACCCAGCTGCCAGTTTATTAGAAAAAATTTCCCATGTCGTCGCTTTTCCTCAATTGCTTCTCTCCTCTCTCCGGCACTTATCAATAGCCACCAGCAATGCACCCCCCACGCTTTTATTTATCGCCTTCAATGTGATCAATACGCAAGATAGGTGGTTGTGAGAGCGGCCCCAGTGTTCCGATCAATTATCTTATATACAATTGCACTATGAGCATCCTTTAAGAAAAATTGTATGTGGGTAGGGTAGTTTCGATTGGCTCATGGGCTGGTAGCAGCCATGTCAACCTGCATCTAAGTTTACATTTAACCACCAAATCTTTAAGACAGAAAGAAGGCTACTGATCGATTAGTGACAGATTGGTAGACCTTCTAAAGATTCAAATAAAACGAAGAGGAAAGGATCAGAGAATGGGAAAAAAGGTTTTTGAGTATGACTACCATGACTACCATGACAACCAGTGGAGAAAGTAACATGCTGGCAACCAATCTATAATTTGATTTGCTTGTCAGCATGCAGACTTAGCGAAGTAACTAATGCCAACGACCTGTTAAAGCCCTCACATATTAAAAAAATTAAAAACCAAACACATTGTAAATGTATATATTTTTTACATTGAAGAATGGGCAAATTACAAATTCTGGTAATTATTTTGATATAATGTCAATGATACAAGCGTGATGGTTAAACTATTTTAACAGGTACAAATCTATCATACTTCATTGTATTCTATCCTATTTAGGCAAAGACTGGCAAATGAAAATGGCTCAAATGCATCAGGAAGAAGATCCCTATAATATCACCATGGTACTGAATTTCTGCCTCTTCTGACATATTGAACTGCACGTCTGTGCATTTATTAATTTACGTTTTATTTTATATTCAATCATGTCCAAGTGATATGTATTATTACACAAAAAACTAATCGATCATGCTCCATCTATTACTAACAAATAAAAACGTCTAGCATCATTTAATTCTGGATGGAAATTTGAAATGTTTTCTTCATTGTAGAGGTCAGTTCATGCTTCTAAAAAGTTAACTAAAATTTGGTTCTAAAACACTAAATTAAGTGGATGTTAAGTACTTGGTAGCAGATTAAGACCTACGGGGGGTGGGGGGGGGATGCCAGTAGGATTGCCAGGGTAGGAGATGAACCAAAACAGGTCTTAATGGAAATTGTATGATGTCAAGCCATGACAACGTTATCTCGCAATAAGGGCTGAGGTAGCCCTGCAGAACGCATATTTAACCAAATTAGGGTTCACTCATTTTACAGATTTAATCATGTGGGTAGGGGGAAAACATTTTTTCATTGCTTAGCCAGCCACTATTTTAATGCACCCCACACGTGGCAAGTCCTATCTATATTTTTCAAGGCTATGTTTCTTTTAAATGAGCTGCACTGTATTTTAACCCATGAAATTTAAAGCCCTCTCTGGCCACCATGAATGAGGCACATACGCGGCCATTGCAGTATTCCGATTCCATCCCACCATGTTTACCGTGATTCCCTTGTGACATTTTTTTTCTTTTTCCCAGCACTGGGTCTCTTGTCCTCACTCTTCAATAAGCGTAAAATGATGGAAAATCTGGAGCAAGATTGACATTAATGTATTAATCTCCAGAACTCTGGCTTGCCGTTTCTGTAGGTGTTTGTATGATACACCTGGTTTAAAACTTCATTGATGTATAATAAACATTTAACTAAGATTATTATTCTGTAACCTAACTTGTTAGTTAGAAGTTGGTTTTTCCAGTGTTTGTGGTAAGCACAGTAGTGTAAGTATGTCATTATTGGTAGAAAATTGTAACTAATTTATAAAAAAAATACACAGTACTGTACAAAGGTTGGGGACAGGCGTGAAAAATGCTTTGAAGTAGAAATGCTTTCGAAAATAAATGTTAAGTTTTAAATATTTAGTGACCAACTTTTGCCTTCAAAACAGCGTCAGTTCCACTACGTCAGGGGTGTCCAAGTTTTTTCTGCAGCAGGCCACTTCATCAGAATTGTATACGTGCGTGGGCCGCACTTTTCACTGTGAGAAAATATGGCCTTTAATAAGATATGCAGATTAAAAGAGTAAATGACACAAACCCTTTACTTTTCCTCTCACTGATTTCTTGGCCTAGAAAGTTTTGTCCTCTGAAGTGACTACAAATTCAGGATTCTGGATAAGTAAAAATGAAATAGTTCTATTTATTCTATGGATGCACTAAACTGAAAATTCAGGCATACCCAGATTCCAGCATGTACTGATTGGCTGGGCATGATAGGAGTGTGATTGTCATCAACAATGATATATAAATTAATAGTTATTGTATTTTTTTTGTACAAATGTGTATTAACCACACTTTTATTAAAGTAACACCACAATTGGACAAAAAAATTCAACAATATGACTTGGCATGATAGGAGTGTGGATACAGTAGGAGTAGGATACTGCCCCCCTTGTGTATTGACGCACAAAGAAACTAGCAATGTTAAGGACAGTAGTCAACCAAAAACAGACATCAAAAGATGTCCAGCAGTGCCATCAGCTCAGCATTGACAGAAAACAGTGGTACCCCGGTACACCTACATCTAATGCCTGGAGAAGTCTGGTCAGAAGTGGCCTTTATGGAAGACTTGCAGACAAAAAGCCTTACATCTGATGCAGAAACAAAGCCAAGAAACTCAACTATTCATGAAAACACAGGAACTGGGGGGTGAACATCTTCACACTGAACTATCTTCAGTGTAAAGCACAAGGAGTCCTGGAAGGGATCATGTGGCACCTACAGAGCCTTGATCTCAAAATCTGTCTGGCATTATGGGGGGGGTAGAAGCAACTGAGGCTGCTCAAATCCACTGAAGAGCTGTGGTTAGTTATGCAAGATGTTTGGAACAACCTACCTGCCAAGTTCCTTAAAACAGTGTGCAAGTGTACCTAGAATTGATTGCTTTGAAGGCAAAGGGTGGTCCCACCAAATATTGATTTCATTTACAGTTTTCTTCTGTTTACTCACTTTGTCCAATATACAATCCTTTCACAATTTAAATTTTGATTTGAAAGTGGAGCTAGTTATATGTTCAAGTCAGGCCACACAAGGATGCAAACTAAATTATATAATTATACTTGGAAAACACATTGTTCAAAATACTGTTAGTATGCTTTCAATAACAAAATTAGACCTTGTACCTTAAAAATATTGGACATAACAGCCCCCCCAAACCAAAAAAAGGAAATTAAGATTACCACAAGAAAGACATTAAAAAATATGCAGTTGCAAAATGGCTATTTATTGCCTACATAGATGGGGGTAATAAGAAAAAAAAAAGTACACAAGGAAACAAGCAAATATTTAGCCCTATACAGTATGCGTGAGCAGTACCCGATTTCCAGAAGAAAAAAAAAATATATATTCATCAGAATAGTAGTTTTAGGTTTATCGGCACTTTTCAACCAATTTTCAGCTGCCACAAGTCTAGAAAGCAAGACTAAACAGTGCGACTTTTAGGCTGGACTTCGTATAGTTCACATTTGTTACACCATGGAATCTCCAGAGCAAACACTTATTTATTTTTTTTAAAACACTATATATATGCCCAAAATAATTCAGGTGAGCTGTGCAACCCAGATTGTGTATAACTGCACAATTTAATAAAAATAAAAACAGTTAAAAATGGCTGGTGATATCACTTCAGTTGAGATGTACATTCCGAACTATAAAAGCATTTTTTGATCAACTGCTAGGCGTTTTCCCATATTTAAACAGAAATCTATAAACTGCTTTCATCAAAGCTTTATAAGACGAGAGGGGAAAAAAATTTAAGATCTCCTTGGTGTAGTAAGCTCAGGCAACAAAGGCAGACCATAACGATCCATAAACTGAATACAAAATTTTTTTTATCCCCCCCTCCCGATTTCGAATACAAAAACAAAAAAAAATTGCAAATCCTTGGAGCCATTTTTAATACATTCAATTGCTAACCTGCAGCCAGTCTGAACAGCTCTCAATGCTGGATGATTCAAGCCCCAAAGTTTGTAGATTTAAGACAATGAATTCTCCAACAGTGACTGTATCATAACAGAAGTCCCTGACAGTCACCTGAGCTTAATACACTACAATTTACCACTACTAGGTTTAAGCACACGGAAGAACACAGCAGATGTTCAAGACACTGGGGAGGGAAAAGTATTCACACGTAATAATTAACAAAAAGAAACCTGATTGTGCAACTTGAAACAATAATGGATTCCCCAATATGAGTGCGCATATATAATTTTAATGTCAGGAGACAGAAGAAAAAAAAAAAAATCTAAAAAAGTCAAGTTATAAGACTTTATTAAAAGTAGTCGATTATTTTTTCTCAACAAGGTACTAAACAGATACTTAATGGTATGTTTGACTTGGTTGTCAATTCAGAGCGTGTAAAAAATGAAGCGGTGGACAAGAGGGAAAGCAATAAAGAAACCGGAAAGAATGAACAGAGACGTGAACAGGGCATATTCATTAAGCAATTAAAGATATAAAGTCAGGGTTCCCCATGTCTCAACCCTGTAATGTGTAGTTATGCATAGTTAAGCCAGCCCTATAGATATTTCAATTTTGTGTTGAAAGCATTCTGGTACAGGATTTACCTTCTTAATTAGGTTTTCGCCGTGTTAATATAGGGTTTGGTGTTACTAAAAGCAACTGTTTTGGTCACATCAGCACATACGGATAAAGTCGTGCCATACATCCAACCGACAATGAATGAGGATTAGCCACAATTTTTACTTCTAGCAAGCCACTTGATGATGTTAAAGGGTATTCCACGGCTTACTGCAAATCCCAATAGTTTCATGTTATCGCAGAACTTTAGCCGCAACAAAAACAAAAAACAAGCAGAATGAAGCAAAGAAATGATAGTGAAAGGTCTTTAACATGGAGAATAGGGTTAGTTCGGGGCATGACGTTCCAGAACAAAGCCCAAGGAGATCCTTATATATATTGTTGCCTTATTTGGGTTCTCGTATAAGGAGCCAGTCCTCAACACTCATATGAGGAGGACATTTTGCACAAAAAGCGGGCATGGATTTATTTTGAGAGGAGGTACAAAGACAATCATGGGGTAACTAGCTGTATTAAAAAGGGAAAAGAGAAAAGGTCTCCCCCAAAGCAGACTTTGTATCAACATGTTCTACATAATGAGCACGGTGTTCTATTCAAAGCCTGAAAACCATAATTGTTATGAAATAAAAGTTACTAAATAAGGAATCTTTAGGACCAAGAACAGAGCACCCCTGAAACCTGATCAAAAAAGTCACAGCTACATAAAGAACAAGAGGGGATGCAACCGGCCCAAATAATAAAACAAATGGATAAAGAATTCCAAGGTACTAAAGGAGCCGAACGTGTTTAATGCTTGGAGATGAAGTCATGGTAACCATAGCAAAATGTGATTTCAAGACAATGTTGTGCCAGTTTTGATTATACTGTATTACAGAAACATGTAACCAATTTATTACACACAAAATAGAAAATAGCTATCTCATACATTTCTTTATTACATAAAATCACTTTAAAAAAAAAAGCCGTCACCCTTAAACTCGGGCTAGGTTTTTTTGTTTGTTTGTTTTTTTCTATCTGCTTTCTTAGGCAGTGCTGCTGGTTTAAAACACGACGCCAGATAATTGTGAAACAAGATATCTGGGCGAATATGCTATTGAAAATGCAATTCCAGTAATTAGGCAGGCCCTGAGGGTGCTGCAGGATAGTCCTATCTAACAGCTAGATACATCTTCCAAACCTTGACAAAATATATTGTAGGATGCACATGGCATAGTTTCATTTTCAGTTTTATTACATATCACCTTGAAAACATGAAGCTAAAATATACATATGTATCAGGATAGGGGGGAAAAAAGGCCTCCCAACCACCCATCTGGATCATATTCGTGGATCTGTTGCTCAATATTGTATTGCATTATTTGATGAAGCAGGGAAGATAATTCCTTCCCAGACATTACAGGAGGCAGAGGGCAAAATGGTACAAAAACATCCTTATTGTCTAATCTCCCAACAGAAGCCGGTTAAAGCACAGGAAGAATTTCTCCTTTTGCGACAGGTAGGAAGGAGGGGAGGAACTGCATCTGTATGTTTGCTAGTCTGTTTACTCATAAGCATGTGCATTAAAATCAAATCAGGAGAGTTGGAACATTTCAACTTATAGACTTCGTTATGCATTACGAAAGGCCAACCATGGATAGCTTCTGATGCTAAATGTACAATATTTAGTTAAAAAGTTACATATATTCAGCCCTTTCACACATAGTGAAATCTAAGTTAAGGTGTTGAAACGCTTTGATCACCTGGTATACCAAATATAAAGTCTTGGCTTTACAATTGACCAATATTGTAGATTGGATCTGTCAATATTAACTCCATTCCCGAAGAGCTGTGAAAGCCTACATGGGGGGGGGGGCAAGATTCAGAAGGTTTGTGTACTAACCAGTAATTTGGAAACCAACTATTTTGTAGATGAGAAGTTTAATTGCTTAAGCAGACCATTTAAACAATTTTACTACTTGCCTTTTGGCTAAAAGCATGTAAAGGGGGGGAAAAAAAGCAGGAGCATTAAGAAACAAGGTATTTGAACAAATTCAAGTAATCACTGTCAAAAACAATTTATCAAAATGTTGCCTGTATAAAATACATCCGATATAAAACAGATTTTAATACCAGCATCACAAAATTTTCCAAACCTTAACAGGAAGATTAG
Source organism: Spea bombifrons (assembly GCF_027358695.1). Lineage (NCBI taxonomy): Eukaryota > Metazoa > Chordata > Amphibia > Anura > Pelobatidae > Spea > Spea bombifrons. The sequence goes on from NC_071087.1 coordinate 55,404,672, forward strand.
CCCGGAATCAAGTTTACATTACAGCTGCAGGTAGAAGCCAAGTTTGAAAAATTCTGCAATACATAGCAGAACAAAAATTAATCTCAAATTGTGCAAAAATTACAATTCTTATTACTTCTGCTTTTTTTTTAATACTCAACTGGACAGAACGTTTAGACAAACCAAGAGGTCAGATCAAAACAAAAAGAACTTTTGGCAACCAAAATATTACTATTTCTTTTTCTACAGGACTAGCAAAAAATAGTGTTGACTTGTAGTGATGAAGGGGTTCATTGGACTTAAAAACAATCTTTATTTTTTATTTTACAATTTATTTTCAGAGCACAAACAATTCCTTGTGTTAAGAGTAAAACACTTCTTGTAAAAATAAAAAAAAAAGGCCATACTACATTTCATTAAATTTAAAAACTCTCAATTACAACTTCAAATTGAGAAAAGAAAAAAAAACCCAGATATATTGTAGGATGCCCCACAGGTCAGAAATAAAAAAGTGTCTGTTGTGTAGGTTTCAAGACAATGGTCTTAAGACATTTGACATCTGAGATTGAAATTTGAAATGCATAATTTGGTGCAGAACTTCTCGTAAATCTTTGTTACTTTACAGGCACCCGCAGAGGCGTTTTTTTACCATTGTCAAAATTAAAACGTAAAAATAAATTAACCTGATGAGGTTAGGCTAGCCACCAAACGTGGCTTCTCGAACATTGATTTTGGTGACTATTCTAACATTTCAGGTTTTCATGTCTTCTACATATCGTTCACATCATTACAGATGGCATCCATGCTGTCATTGCCAACAAGCATTGGGAACGATCAAAACAGGTAAGTTACTGTATTTTTCTTTAAGCAGGTGGATTTAATGTTAAATTTAAAATTCAATTTCTTTGGCCAACCTTGTGTGCATTGCTGTTTTTGAATAATGATCACACAGATCAAACTTTTTCATGAAATTTTCGATAACAGGAAGTTAAAAAAAGTTTGACATTTATGTCTAAGGGCACCTAACAAAAACCTACGGGATGCCACCGTGTGCGCTCTGGTGGTAGGCGCTTAAGTCAATCATTGGTAGGGTGTGAAATGTCAAGTTGAATATTGTCCTGTGTTTTGCCACACGTATACCTGAGAATGTTAACTCCGCCATTGGTTCGCAGCTAAGCCTTAATTCGGGGTTGAAAAGCATTTTCAGCATTTTTTTTTTTTTACTTGTTATTGTAAACTGCGGGTAGGTCTTGAGTGAGATTTCAAGAGAGGAACCTGTTACCTCTGCATTCACAGAGGCACTTACGGAATTTTGGAGAAAAGGTAAATGCAAAAAGCGATCTATTCTTTTTATGCATTACCTTCACATCTGGCCAAAAACTACCAACCCTTTGTGACACTTTTCCATCCCCTGAAAACCTTGGCAGACAGAAGATCATTAAAAACGAAAACATGTTATCCCAAAGCAACAGCAGCATTTATATCTTTTAGGATTTAATTACACATGCTGAACATGGTTCCCTTTAACAGCTTGAGACATTTCATTCGAAAATTGATGCCATATTAAAAAAGGCTCACGTAAGATGATCATAATGGGAGGTATGAAGCAGTAAAGTGCATTGATTTTTTTTTTAAAAAAAGTCAGACACCATAAAAAAGGTAGCAGCAGAGAAGAAAAAAACCCACAATGATGTTTCCACCTAAAGAGCCTCCCAAGGCAGTGTAATGCCGCCTATCACTCACCATAACGAAATAACCCCATCAAGTTTCCATGTACCCCTTCATAACCAGGCAAGTCAACAAGGCCTGTAAGAATATACACAGACAATTTAGTATTTCATCTACTGCAACTTGATGTACTGACCAAGACTTTTAAAGTGACAGAACATGCTACTATATTAAGTCCCTTTACTGCACTTTTTAAAGCTTAGGGATTGCAGAGAGCCATTAAAAGTGGGGGCAATGAAACCAAGAATACGGATTATATAGGGTGATATTAGAAATAAGAAATTGTATATCTTTGGCTTCATGGCGCCATAAGGATAACCAGGGACCACCAAAATGCTGCTGTTACGTGGCAAAAGCTCAACTGCTTTTTGTCTCCTGCCATCTTGGCCATTCAGGGTGTTCCAATTTATTGCAGAACATCTTCTCTAATATGAATGAGAAATCTAGCATCAAAAATTATTGCCTGTAAGTAGACTATACACATTTTCGTTTAAAAATAACTGGATTAGGACCTCATGTGTCCACAAAGAAAGCCTTTTCAACGTAAGGGGCATAAAGGTTCAAGAAGGGCAAGCAACACGATCAGACCGTAAACGTTGCAAATTTACAAGGTGCCAAAATACAAGAAGCTTTGGGTTTCTCGTTCTTTTCACAGCCCAGGGGCAATGAAGTGTCACATATTATAAAAGTTAAAAACACAAAACAAAAGTGGTCATCCTACAGTATGATGTTAGCCAACCCTCACTTATACATTCAAGGAACATTAGGTGATCTACAAATAAAGGAACAATATGCCAAATTGTGCTTGATCTGTACAAAGTTATACATTACTGAGCTGGATAAGACCAAGGAGAGGATGTGTAACCAAGTGGCACAGCACCCTCTGCAAAGGACAACCAAACATTGGGCAGAAATTAAACCAGAAAGGAAAGCGGTGAGCAGTTTTACATTTGTGAGAAGTCAAAGGAAACCACTAGGCATACTCGTAAGATGGAATTTTTTTTAAAGAGTTAAACAGTTGGGTTGAGGACAGATTTTGTACCAGCCCTAATGCCAAAAATTGCCTCCCTGCAACAAAAACGCAGAACGACGACATTGACTGAAGGGGAGCTGAGAGAATGCAGCTCAAGGTTGGCCATAATTCACTCCTACGGACTTGCTTTTACAGCTGTACAGGTCCATGAGAACAAGTGCCCAGGTGTAAGCCGACACTACCTCCTGCTTGGCAGGTGTACCCCGTTCATAAGAGGCAGAAGTGGAGGATGGAGTTCCAGCTGTGTTAACAGTGAGAAGTGGTCAGAGGGAATATGGGGGTGGGGGCAGCCGGTGATGTTATTTTCCGCCATCCACTGAGGATCTAAAGGCCCCAGGACGCCGAGCACGTCCATGTGTGTCTTGGAATAGAAGATGTAGTCAATGACACCCTGTAAACAAAACAAAAAAAAAGGGGAAAAATTAATGTGACAATACAGTTTATGCTTGACTAAAGGAAAGTTTATTACTAGTGTATTAACTTAACAAGGAGTTAAGAGTGAGAATTACATTAAATGCTCCTTAAAACGGCACTTTTATAACATTTTCAATGTACCGCCTACCGTAGCAGCCAATTTTATGAACGCGTTTGTGACTTACCTTAAAGTCAAAGGTGTAATTGGTGTAAGGCATCAAGTTGTTTTCGTAGGCGCTCCTTAGCTGGAAGCCATGCGTAATTCTTCCATCTGGGGTTCCGTTCTTCCCGTTGCAGCTGAAGTTCGTGAGACACTCATTGTAGCGCAGCTCCTTAAAGTCTTTGTGATTGTCAGCTACAACCCCGTTTGTCAGATATTCCACAACACCTGACGCAGCAAGGGAAGAGGAGAGTTAACAAGAGGAGGCACAGGGTCATAAAAGGAAAGTAGAATGGAATAGATGTGCTACCAACATATTGGGGGCAACATAGGAAATCAACTACAGCCAGTTGAGCTTCTAACGTTATAAATCTATTGCACACAAAGAAAATCCACACATGCTTTACCTGAATCCGGTAAGGAGTTAAGATCCGCACACAACACAAAGGGGATAGAGTTTGGGTCCGGTGTGGGACTCCCAGGCCGGATTGCCGCTTTCTCGATAATGCTTTTCAACTCAGAAACAAACATCATGGTCTGGATAAGCTTGACGTCCGAGTACTCTGGGTCCCAGTGCATATGGGCATTGGCGACCATAAGCAGCTGCTTTTCTGAGTGGTGGGACTTCATCCCTGTACGGCGTAAAAACAAAACACTTAAAATTCTTTAATCCCAAAAACGCACATCAAGTGGTTAGGTGGCAAATTGCAGTTCTCAAATATACAATAGTATCACTACATGAAAAACCTGCATCAGTTTAAACTCAAATGTATTAAAATCGGTAGACTATTTGTGTCTCGAGGAGCAGCGATCAAATCCAGCAACAATGTTATGGCCAGCACCTTCATTTAAATAGTTTACCCAAACACATAGGATATGCTTTAGTCTGTGCATTGTAATTTACCACGTTTTTGGTTAAATTTATTAAGACAGTTGGCATAATAGGAAATCAACGGCTATCATCCTGCTTTGAGCTCCTCTATCAGTGAGTAGGTTAATACACTATGAGTGCTCACCTCCCCCAGGAAGGTCTTTGTGGATCTCCAGCAGCACCGTAACACCTATGTTGTCCTTCGTCATCACCCTGTTCAGCATGGCTTCTGACCCTTCAGAATTTGCCATGGCCACCTGGTTAAATTCCACCGTGTGCTTCTGCACCAGAGAAAATCTAAGAAGTGTACACATCATTAGAGTTCAAGGCTTAGTATGCAGTCTACACAAGTGATAAAAAAAAAAAAATCCCTATCAGCATGCATTAGGCTTACTTGTCGGTTCTGAAGAATATTGCACAACCATCTACATGCTTCCGCTCTTGTTCAGACATTATTTTGGCACGTGACTTTGGAGAGAAGAAGCCATCATATCCACGTTCCTTTAATGCTGGCAGGAAAAGGGCGTAGTATTGCTCGGTTTCCACTTCCTAAAACACAAATGGTAAGTCATCATGGAGTTTTTGAGGGGAAGATATCAATCAAATAAAAAAAAGATAGAAACAAGGAGCTGAGCTTTGGATTTTTCACAATTCCATCAAATGATTGTACCCCAAATATTAATAAGCCACACAAGTCTGTTTTAAGTTTAACTGCATCGCATATTTCCCAGATAAATTAGGGTCCATTTTTGATACCCAGCCATTCTCACAACATAACAGCCATCCTTGTGGAATTCTACAGCCAGCTAAATGAACTGAACAAGGGGCAACCACCATTTTATAACTCCTATCATATATGCATTACTAATCTAGGACAATAAGCATTTTGTTAACCGCATCTAAATACAACAACTAGATAAGGCAAGTCCAGCAGCTCACCAGCTATCTGGTCACAAGAGTTGTGGTGCTCTGACAGTTGGAGGGCACTTTGCACACCCTTTGTAATTATGAACACCACATAACGCATGTGCTTGCGATGGAATCGCAGAGAATCGAATATTCTTTACCTGAAGACTGATTATATCTGCATCACAGCTGACTATCTCATCCATGATTCCTTTCTTCCTGTACTCCCAGTTTAGCGCCCAGGAAGGGCAGTAGCCATAGAGCTGCCGAGTAGCATATTTATCGCACAATACGTTGTAGCACATTACTGTGAATGAAACTAAAAAGAAAAAAAAAAATTAAAATTATGTGCGCAGAAGAAGTTGTAGGTTCACAAAGCTATATATAAGGATCCTTTTCTTAAATCTAGATTCTTGAGAAAACCACCCCCCATCTTGGCACAAAAGCCAAGCAGATGCCTACACGGTCTCCATATGCAAGTTTACAGTGGTGATAAAGGAAATGCATAAATAAACTACCCCCCCTCCATTAAATTTTGACTCAGGCTACCCTCTACTGGACAAATATGGGACACGTTCTGCACTCGAACCGTTTAGTTAGCACCTCACAAAAGCTATGACATGTAGCCATAGGTCCGTCAAACCGGACCCAACAGCTCAATGTCGAAATTGCCAGATAACAGCAACGACCATCTGCAGGTCTCCCATCCTACAATTCAGCATACTCCGTGGTGTGGCTTCCCGCTCTTTTACAAGAGCAGTGGGAAAGTAGCATTCATTAACCCCTTAAGGACAATGGGTAGTCCCTAAACCCATTGAAAATGCATTTTGAGCCTGTACATGTACAGGCTTTGTCATTAAGGGGTTAATAAGGAAATTACAGATTTGTATTTTGTAGGGCTCCAAACACAATTGGTGCGCAGATATGCAGCAGACCGTATACAACACATAGCTGTTGTACTATGCAGAGGAAAACAAAAAAACAAATGACGTGCCAGATTTAGATGACAAAGTAAAGCAAAATGCTCCAGTCAGTCTGGCTGGCAGCTGCAGCTATTTTCCGTGCCTTAATCTTTTCACATAAGGTTGTTTCAGGTCTGCTAATGCTATTAATCGTAGGATTAAACGTTTAATTTCCATTATGCGATCGGTTTGGTTTCCAAAAAGTCAAAATGGAACACAAGCATGAAAAATAGGGTTTGGGGATTCCACCAACATACGTTTACTGCGGACTGGAAGTGGAAACTTTATTCCCAACAGCTATGCTGGCTACCAACATCCCAGTCGTTGGAGCCTTTAGGGATTAAAAAAAGTGAATATTTACAAGATAAACAGATTGTTTAAAAAGGGGGATTCTTGACATCTTAAAGAACAAAAAAAAAATCCACATAAAAAAGGGGAAAGAACAGTTATGATTGTGGCTTACACTAATAAAGGTTGAGGGCTTTGCGTTTTATAGCTGTGGGAAATTTTCCTCTGATTCCAGTACATAGAATATGTGCATTCCCCAAAAAATAGCATTAACAGAAGCCAACTTGATACAAAGTGCTCAAAAGCCACAAAAGAAATGCCAGGAGCTTTCTTAATCCATCAACAAATTCCACAAGAGACAAAAAGCGAGACGTCAAGATACCTGAGGGAAGAATTTGGTCTCGTTCTTTTAATGCAATCCACGGCCTCTGAGGAAGCTGTTCTGGATGAACTGAAACATTAAAAAAAAGGAAAGAGAAGGGTCAGGAAAACAGCTATCTTTTTAAATAGTACAGCATGCAAACAGGTAATGGGTACCAAGGTCACAGAGGACACAAAGACCAGACAGTTTTTAGACAGTTGAAGTTGGGCAATTACTAAAGACTGGATATTTACAGATTAGCAAGAGCACAGAACGTTCTATAGTTGGGCACTTTTAAACCAGAACTCAGTCTATAGAGCAGGCATAACAGGTACCTCTTACCAGGCTGAGACCCCCACATAGCCATGAGTATGAGTTGAAGGGTTGCAGAGGCAAAATGGATTTAGTCTATGGTGTGCTTTTCCAGAAAGGCAATATCTAGCATCAAAAATATTAGAAGTGTGTATACCTGCAAGATTGTCAAGCATGTAATTCAGTAGCTTTCGGATACCATCTGGTTCTTGATAGAGACTGAGGATGTCCTGTGATAAAGGATTACCTGCAGGATGCAGCAGAGCAGTTAGAGACAAATGCCCGAGTACCGTCTATAGCGAAAGTTGCGGGACAAAATGCAGTTCTTACCTTTTAACCCCAGGTTCTGAAGCCTAAACAACCGCCCCAGTTCATAAGGTAAAACCCGTAACAGATTGTTATTTAAAAGCAATTCCCTGAAAAAGAAAAAACATATACAATGAGTGATTCCAAATATACAGCCGTAAGTACAGGTTTTCTCCCCAAAGAAGTTTTGTTCGCAATAGGCTTGTGTTTATTAGTTCACTATACGGATCATCCATGTATTCGTTATTTAATGGTCAGGTCATTTAGCAATATGTATAAAGCAAGGAAGTCATTCCACAGCCTCACTGTATGCCAGGTCTATTAATATGCTGATGTGAGAACATGGAGGTGTCATACTATTCAGACAGACCCCTTTTCCTTTGACCCCAAAGAGGTTACCCGCTCGAAGGCAAGTTACATGTTTAGCTGCACATTGTTCCTAGAAAACATGTCTCATACATTCCTGGTATCTCCTTTTATGCCATCATTCACTCACACACACACACTCACTGTGTTCCATAGGCATCATTCTATGTTGTACGGGCTCACCTGAGAGACACTACATTCCCTAGCTCTGCTGGTAAACTTCTGAGTTTATTGGAGGAAAGGTCCAAATAAACCAGATTGTGGAGCTTGGCAATATCAGGTGGAATACGAGAGAGGTTATTATCACTGAGGTGTAGCACAGTCAAGTGTGTCAGGGACCAGAGCGACTGACTCAAGCTCCGCACCCTACCTGAAAGACAGGTTAAAAAAAATAAAAAAAAATTACACAACTATAATTGGAAGTACAATTTTAAAAATGGCTACCAAAAGAACTATTTCTCACCTGGTTCATTTTCAGCACTTTTTGCCTTATATAACAAATCTAATTTCACAGTCTGGCTACAAACTGTTGTATGGCATCTATTTTTTTTTAATACAATCTGATTAAATGTTATGTTTGCGCCAAGCAAAAATCCTCTCTGTGCTCTAAACCAAACTCACAGCTTTCAGGGACTGCATGCTCCCATTTTTCTGTTTGACTATGGATACTGTGTGGCAAATAAGATAAATAAGAGTATGATCTAGGGGATTGAGCAAGCCTCCAATAGCAAAGGCCTTAAAAAAAACAAAAAAAAAAAACAAAAAAAAAAACTTGGTAGTAGTGAGTGGTTGGGGTTGTGAGTTGAACCGTTCGTGGCTCTGTGGCCTATGGGGACAGCGACTGGTCGACCTACAACCTTGTAGAGGTTTACTTTCTGTGAACTGCAGCATTTGTATACAAGGAGTCTGGGGAGGGTAAAATGCATGAAACCCAACCTACCAGAAATCTCCAATTCATCCCAGTGAGACTTCTTCCCGTTGGCCACCTCCTCTGCCGACATGATGGTATAAATTCTGCGAGGATCAGGAGGGTCATATTTTTCTTTTGGCATCCCTGTTAGTCTGAAAGTACACAAAATAAAATGTCAGTTTCCAATGATACTTCAGTGATGATCGCACTAGAATTACATCACACAAGTAGGACGTTTGAGAGTTCTGAAACTAGACATGCCTTTAATAGCCTTCACTCAACAGGTGATAAGTTTGACTTCATACACTATGTTGAATAATAAGTAAACGTACGTCCACACAAAGGTTTAAGGCTTGATGCTTTGCTACCATTAATTATGTTGAGTTGTTTAAGTGAGGGTCAGAAAGATGTTTCAGGGGAAAAAAAAAAAGGTTTTTAAACTAACTGGGAATGTGAAGGCTTGAAAGAATTAAAACCATGAAATCCATGTAGAAAGTTCAAATGGCACATGGTTTACACATAAACACCGGTCCGGTTCTTCTCCGACACTAGTGCTTTGGACTCGCAAGTTCATACCAGGCATGGCCCTCCTAGACTATTATTTCCAATAAACCAAGTTAAGTCATGTGCTATTTTATGTCCTATTTACCCAGCAGACAGCACTGTGGAACATCAGTAATAATGCAAAATAAAGATAAGGTTCAGCCACTATCGGTTCTGAAACCATGTTCAAACCACATGTTTTGCATTCAGGAACTCATTAGGAAATGCCAATTGAGAGCCATGTCCTGTCTCTGGCATCACACCAATCCATGAATTGGTAGAACAGCCAAGGGGCCGATAAAAACCAAGCCAAGGCACAAGAGGAACTGAATCTCACACATGGAGGATGTAGAGTGAGAGCCAAAACACAACATTTATCAAATTAAAAAAAAAAAAATCCAAGGGAGAGAAGGTAAATTAGGCACTTAAACCAGTATCCAAGGCATAACATCCCTTCCATAGTGAATGTTACCTGTATTTCTCGTCCCTGCCTAAAAGACTATGGATAAACAACCCCTTCTGATGACAGATGACATAGAAAGGACAGACAGATGCAAAATAACTGCTGTTGAAATGTTAAAAAAAAAAAAGAAAAGTTGTGGATGTTTAAGATTTACACAAACCTAGCAAATTGAATGTAACTTGTAGGAAAATAAATACCGTATTTGCTCGATTATAAGACCAAATCTGAATATTAACTTAGGAAAAAAGAAAAAGCCTGAATATAAGACGACCCTAAAGGAAAAAAGTTTTACCAGTAAATGTTAATTCATGTAAGCTATTTTTTTTAATAAAAGCTATGATTGAGAAAAATATTTTTTTTTGTTTTTATTTCTTGTATTTTCCAACCTGTCCCCCAGTTACGCACATCTGCCCCCAGGCTTGCCACTCCAATATGGCACTGTGGCCCATGATATGCCTTTTAACCCTCTATATGCCACTGTGCCACTCTGCCTCCAGAAATGCCTTATACCCCTATATCCCATTCTGGCATTTAGGGGGTTAAAATGCATATTATGGGGCAGAGTGGCATATAGGGAGGTATAATGCATTTCAGGAGGCAGAGTGGCATTAAGGGAGTTAAAAGGAATTGTATAGAGCACTCTGCCTCCAGAAATGCCTTATACCCCTATATGCCACTCTGGCATTTAGGGGGTTAAAAGGCATATTATGGGGCAGAGTGGCATATAGGGAGGTATAAGGCATTTCAGGAGGCAGAGTGCTCTATTAAATGCCCCCTTAACGCCACTCCAGAAATGCCCTATGCCCCCATTTAACACACACACACCCCCTATACCCCCATTTAACTAACACACACACTCTTTCTCTCCCCCCCCTCTCACCGGTGCTTCCAGCCGGGGCAGCGGGTTGACATCGCCTTCCGCTGCAGCCGGAAGGAGGTGGAGTTGGCAGCGGGGGTTGTCTGCGTCCGTCGCGTATACTTTCCCCGGCTGTCAGAGATCAGAGTTCCCGGCACCGGTGCGGGGAACTCTGATCTCTGACAGTCGGGGAAGGTCTACGTGACTGACGCAGACAACCCCCGCTGCTAGCCACACCTCCTTCCGGCTGCAGCGGACGTTGTCTACGTGAATCGCGTAGACGTCAACCCGCTACCCCGGCAATACAGCAGGAAGCACCGGTAAGTGTGTGTATGATGGGGGGGGGGCTTTTGAGACAGGAGGATCTTAGTCTCCTAATCAGACCTCTATTTGAGGTCTGATTAGAAGACGACCCCGATTAGAAGACGAGGGGTATTTTTCAGAGCATTTGCTCTGAAAAAAACCTCGTCTTATAATCGAGCAAATACGGTACAATGACAGAATAGAGAAATGGATATTATCTTCACAGTTGCCATGTTGGAATCTAAGTAGACGCCCTCATTGGGAAGGTAACCACACGCTCATAGTAAGTATGCAGGAACACATGTTCTGGCAATGTGTGTAGGAATGCAATTTGAGACCGTTTGATATCGTTACATGCACAAAAGCAGAAAAAACACACTGCTACAGCAACCTTACTACTTGAACAAGGCATTGAGCTACGATCCAGCAGGTCTGATGTAGGATAACACTGAATACACAAACCAAAGTTATTTCATTGCAACTGTGGAATGTATTTTGTATTGAAAACAGCTGCGAGTTTAAAGTGTGCATGTCTAGATTTTAAACGTTGAACCCTGGATCTCGGAAACACTGGTGGCACAACAGAGTGCCTAAAGCAGCTGGCCAAGAGTATATCCTAAATTATTTCTTTCAAGGGTGGTGGAGAGAAGACATCTTTCATAGAAGCCAGAAAAGTAAATGAAAAAGGATCTTATCCCAAACACCAAAAAAGAGACCAGGAAATTGGCACCCAGATTCAAACGACCATAAAAAATAAAACATAACCCCCCCCCAAAAAAAAACACCCTTGTGAACACAGCATATGTGCTTCTATAGATATTAAGTGAAATGGCACCCCAAAAAGTTATGATTTTTACCTTGGTAAAATAGCCGGCCTCCTGCCCCCAGCCTTTTTGGCGTGTGCTGTTGGAATCTTGAAATATATAGAAAAAATAAAAAAAATATATATAAATAAAGCAAAGGTAAGTATGGGATTTAAATCAGACAAACTTAATGGCCAACAGCAGCCATCAATTTGCCTGCTTGTATGACGGTCAACTTGTAAAACAGAAAAACCAAAAACACCGGTACAAAAAAAAAAAAAAAAAACGGGGGGGATTTAATACATATGTATCTCAATCCTTAACACGGTCCGGTATAAAGAGACTCTAAATGATGAGTTACACACCGATTGAAATGTTTTTAAAGTTTTATTCAATCAACATATTCCAATTCATTTCTTCTCTCACATTCTATGAAAAGGTGAAAATGATAGTAATATACAATTGTTCACTAACAAGTGCAAAGACAGGGAAAAAGGCAGATGTTACAATGGAGGGGGCTACGCTAAATGCTTTACTAGCAAAATGTATAGGTAAAGTAATCTTACCCGGAAGCTGCTCCGGCTAGCAAGTGTAAACAAATACTGCCATCTGCTGGACAATAAGTCCTTACCCTTAATCCTTGTGTGGGTATCGCAAAAGGTACGTCAGTCTACAAAGGCATGTAGTCTACCCACCCATCAATATTTGCAGACCCAGCAACAGCATCTATTTATCTCTATATATCTATATCTGTCCATCTCGCTCAATACCCCCATAGACCAGGTCCTGTTTGTCTGCCACATCGCCTCTCACACACCAAGTGCTAGCATAGCCAGGAACGGAAAGATTACCAACCCAACTTGACTGCACTTTAAGAAGGCCGAAGCTCTGCTTGTTTTAGGGTTAACATATCTGCAGCATAGTTCCTTCGAATAAAAATAAGCCTACTCAAGATCTAGATTTAGTACACACGAAGGTGTGATTGTCACCAGGAGGTGAGCAAACAGATTTAGGTCTGAAACAAATGCACTGCACAAGCTTCAGTTCTTAAAAAAACAGAAGTTAACTGGTGAAACCAGCTGAGCAACCCGTCTCTGGCGTCCCCATAAAAATCAAAAGCCATGCCAACAGGGGAACAGTCTAAAGTCCCTTTGTACCAAGTGAATACATCGCCTTATGCACATTACCGACACTTTATGAAAGCTACGGACGGAGTACACCTAACATGGATCATTCCAAGAATGGGGCACACCTTTGGGTGCTGGCATGAAAGAACGACATTGTTTATGAAAGGTAAATTGAAATCAAATAAAAGCATGTTCCTGTTCTACATGTTCTGTTGTCTTCCCACCTTATAAGACAATTATACTACAGGAAGACAGCCCACAATAACTTTGTTTACTTCAACATTGATGGTAATGTTTCCAAAAATAAACGGTGGTCTTCTGGATTAACGAGCAGAACATTAACAGATGATGGCGGTCTGTGACATGTTCATATGGCTTGTTAACTAACCCATGTTACTGTACATGTGTCTATTATCTGTATAGTGCAATAACACAGAATATACACATTTTGAGGGGAGAGGGTGAGGTAGAGCTTCATATCCTTTATAGTGTAATAATGGTATGTTCCAATCCTCATTAGATTCTGACATTTGAGCTACATCAACAAGGCACCTGGTTACACATTCAGCGATATGCTAAACAGAGGATATAGTATTTCTGCTACAATATTAAAACGTTGACAACCATAACGCATCCCCTTGCCTTGACAGGCATGGGAATAGACAAGAAGCAGCCGGCAAGAGAGATCTGGAGGTTATGGGGTTTGTGAAGGCCAGCAGGCTCGGCGGCTGTTCCGTAAATGAGTTTTTACACATTCAATAGATGCAGGAAGGTGGCCTGCATTAAATAATTTTGACAGGGATTTGAATAATTGTATAGAAATATATTCTAATGGAATCATTCAGCTTTCCGGTACACAGCCTTATGCTTTAATAAGACTTCTTAAGGCCTTCAGATCATAACACTACTCCCAAAGACTGACACTCTGGGCAAATACGTTGTTCCTAGCACCCACGGCATCCCAATAAACAGCAAAATAATGTTAGATTATACAAATGTACAAGTTGTCTCTTTAACGGGTAATACGGGGTCGAGAATTTCCGAACACATGTAAACACACAATCCAAGAAACCACAAACAGATTTTGTCGTCAACAAGGGCAGACCACCAGGTCCTGCTTTAGTGTCCTTTGTTGGCTGCATTTTATCAAATGTCATGACGTCATCGGAGCCCCGAGCTACGCCAAGTCACTCTGCCCACGCACGCCATTAATAACGTGTTAATCCATAATACTACAGAGAGCATTGTGCTGGCTGCTAACAGACAAGCCTCCTTCCCCGTAACAAGTCCTAGGTTCTCTCTAAAGCAGAACTGTACTGAAAAGAGATAATCAGGGCAGTTCGAAATTGCAGTCCATGTGATCCTGGTAAAGGACAATACGGCTTTGACGTGGCAAGGCAATAAATCCTGTACCGATGACGTCTCTTCAATAACCCTGACAGCTGTTTGCAGAAAACCAGTGTACTGAACTGTAAGAAGAGCTGCTGGCATCCTAACCACCTTTTTTGTCTTGGTGCCGTCTCTCCACAGGTCAGTTTCCCTTGCTTCTATATAAATAAGAGTATCTGCCTCACTCTTCCGACGTTCTCTCGACGGAGCAATTCCAACTAGCATGTGATCAAGAATTAAGGCCATTTTCAGCCTGTGTAAACATACCAAATGACGGCGTCTCGCAGCTGCTGTGTTGTCAGACTCCAGATAGCCAAAGTTGTCCTTCGACAATAAATATTGCCCCGCAAAAGGGGGTAAAACATGGCAATTAAGAGACACTACACGCTGTATACCAACAGTGAAAGCCGAACGCTACGATCTGTGCGACTCAGTATTTAGGGACCAAACTGCAAAAAGCTTACCTGTAACTAGAGGCATGTGCAACAAACGGTTAAGCCCACACCTGGGAGTGCAATGGCCATTTAAACATAAAGAAGCTGCAGTTTATAGGCACCCTTTCACTTCCTTGTGTGTTAGAGACTTACAATTGGTCATTGTATTAATACACTTCTTAGTTACTGGGTTTTTTCCCCATTTAAGTCCTCCCAGCAGCCTCTACAGAACCGAACCCAGGAAGCATCTCTACCTGCACATGCTCAGTAGCACTCACTGTAGTCACTGAAGCAGCAGCCAACCACATGTGGGCTACACTGGTGTTTAGATAGCATTCAGACATGGATCTAATCACTAGCATGGGAGTTCCACTGAGCATGTGCAAGAAGCATATTGTAGTAGCCCCCATGTTTTACTAGAAGCATTCTGGGGTGGAGTTATACGACATGGATGTCTATTGATAACTTCGTTAACTAAATGCCTTTAACGCAATAAAAGGCATATTGAACATGAATTAGAGTGACGTGAGCATAGAAAAATATAGCGTTAATAATCATCTACAAATAAATTGATCACCAAGCCAGAATGTAGAAGCTTGAGAACATCTATTTCTATAGAGATCATAAACTTTGTGACTTCGCAATGTTACCTACTGTATTTCATACTATGTTCATTATGAATAATCAGCTTAAAAATCTGTCTGAGAAATACACAAATGGCTGTGAAAACGTGTGGTTTAGTCAACTGGTGAGCAGCCAGCACACATTGGTACCATCCATGATAAATCAGGATCAAAAACAGACGGCAGGAGCTCCTTTAAAAACAAACTCACAAGAGAATCCAGCTACTGCATAAACGCAGGCACGTGTTACTAAAATGCACGGCAGCCAGATATACAAGAAAAACCCGTGTAAACTGGTGACCTTGAAATTTCTTTAAGAGCCAGAGGGTGTGGATATCATTAAGAGGGAGTGACTCCTTCTCAATAACTCAGAGAGAAGGAACGAGGGCAAAACATAAGAAAATGGGGTCATTAATGATATATTTTGTTTTAAATTGCAGCACAACTGGTTCCGGAGTTCTGATGTTTAGCACATTTAACGGGAAATATGAATTGTGTTGGAAACCAGCGTTTGTGTAAAGTGTATACAGCCTGTGAGCAAGAAACGGAACGGCCTGTTTATCACTTGGTCAAGCATGGAAGCCATGATTAGATGTTAAAATGTTTTGGTATAATATATACACAACAAAAAATGAATCAGGAGCATGCATTGGAACCACAAAAATCTATACAGGCCACGTATTGATATCACTAATGGCTGGATCAATGGCTCATCTGTGTCCCTGAAGCTTCAATTATAGCATCAGCCAGATGGAAAGAACACCAGTTCACGGCTCCATTTAGCATCTCCAAGTTACTACTCAGCTTCTTTCCCCCTATTCCAATAAAAAAAAAAAAAAAAAAAAACTTTATAAATCACCCTATGTATCCTTAAAAACGTATAGAAATTGGCAGCAGAGGTACACTCCGGATCTATTCCCAACAAAGAACTCAAGCATAAAGAACTACCACGATTCCCTGTGAACAATACAAAAACACTTCCAACATTCACAGAAACACAAATGTTATTTTTAAACGGTCTTTGGAAAGCAAACATTTGTCTTTCACGTGCTATAGTTTAACAGATCAAGCTGATAAAGGCACAGATGTGATCAGCAGAACCCAAGAGAGTTCTCCTCTACATGTCTACATAGGAGGTTTAGTTGGGCACATCAACACCTTATCAGAAGGTACCAACCAGTCCTTATTTAAATGGAAGTAAGTTACTTCAAAAAGCCATTACGTAAAATACCAAGGCCGGCAATAAACGTTTATATACTGCACTGTTGACATAGGAAATGCTTGCACGGATAAAATGTATATTTGCGTTTCGCGTGCCTTCCACTGCATTCTACGAGCGCAGTTACTAGTGTAAGCACGTGCAGATGTATACAGCCAACATTCATACGCTGGCAGCAATTAACTGGTAATACGAACTGCTTCTTACATAATGATACCATTTCAAAACGCAATAAGGGATACATAAAGCACCGTTCACGACTACATACATGGCTTTCCTCTCATTAGCCTTATAATGCAAGGCCTGCTTTGCCTGGCCCGAGGCCTTCTTATGGTTAGCTAGTAAACAGCCCTGAAATACGAGACTTAAGACACCACAGAGCAAGAGGGCTCCTAAGTTCTGTTTATATATTGTGGTGTTCTTAAATCTTCATAAGTGAACAGGCAGCCCTATAGCTAAGTGTTTTGTTTAGTATTTATGCACTAGTAGCTTAACCTCGGGGACAACAGGCCCTAAACAGAAGCTAGACTGCGCCCAAGGAGTTACGCAACTACCAAGATAAGATTCCATTTGTTGTGCACTCAGATGAAAGCTTTGCCAAGTAACCTTTTTGTAGGACTGATGATCAAATTCTGATTATCTCTACATGCTCCCAGGGCTTTAGATACTTTGCTTTTTAACCCTTACTCCAAACAAATCACATGGACATTTCTAGGTAGGTACACACACACACACACACACACACACACACACTTCTGTTGAGTGAGAACTTCCTAAGATAATTAGTGACTAGAGACATCCTCATCCTGGTTTACTTTCTCAAAACATTCCACAAGGCCTTCTCCACTAACCAGGCCCATAAGAACAGATATTTCCTGAAGTATGGGAAATGTGTCATTTAGTATCCATGGCTCCCGGGACAGAGCGAGACATGTCTAGACCATGTCCATAAGGAATAAGAAGTAAGATGCAAGATGCAAGGTTCTACGATGTACTCCATCTGCTCATTGTCTTCATCGCCTTTTGTCAACTCTTTCACGATGTCCATCGTGTCAAAATAACTCAATTTTCTTACATGTGCGGAGTCGAAATCGCCACAAAACAAGCAGCTATTTACCAAAAACATAAAACCTATTTATATTGTGGAATCTGCTTACTAAAGCAATATTGGTAGTCTTCCTTCAGACACTGAGGGGAAAAAATATTCAATCCAATCAAATATGTAAAGCGACATACAAACTAGGACGGACACTCCCAAATTAGATTTGAACCCCATGTATATCTGTACATTTTCTATTTGCCAACAATGAATTGGCAGGTGATGTCAACACATGAAGAGGTGCCATTTCTGGTCATGTCCCGACTCACTTTATTTGTAATCCAATCTACTGTACCCAAAAAAGGCAACCCAAAGTTGCGGCACATGCTGCTCCTTCAGGTTATGAAACCAGAACCGTTCCAAGCATGGCATTCGTTTAGATATTGTTGAAGTACTAAATGGACACCATCTGCAGAAATTGCTGATATATAACGATCTTAAATCTGAGATCCCTGTGAGATATACAGAAGATGAAACAGTGTCTTATTGTTCAAAGCTGACCAAGACATCTGTCCAAAGCACAAATAGATAAAAGCACCAAGCGCACCCGTCATGCTTGAAATGGTATCACACGTTTTATGTATCTTCAAAATTCACCCAAAGGGGGCCATGTATAACTGGTTAAATGGGGTTTTATGAAAGCATTCCATGAGGTGTTGATGCTGACTGGACCAGTCCATTGGTTGCTATGGCAATAAGAATTCCACACACCCACCTTTTATTACTAGCCTCCGATGTATCGGGAGTAAACAGATAGGTGTGAGCTGGAAATGGACAACCCTTGGCTATACAATCCACTTATGTGTACACGATGCATGCAGATGTTTCTATAAAAAAAAAAACTATTCAGCCAAGAAAGTAAAGAATTTTTTTGTGCATTTCCCTTCTGGTTGTACAAAACCAAACAGTTCCCTTTAAAAAAAAAAAAAAAAAAAAAAAAAAAAAGAGGAGTACTTTAAGAAAAAAAACAAAGCCAAAACTCAAAGAAAAAAAAAGTTAATTGAATAAAAAAAGTTATAATACACACACACATACATATATATATATATATATATATATATATATATATATATATATATATATATATATACACACGTGTACAAGTGTGTGGATAATGGTATATGTATAAAAAACAGGAAAATGTATTTAACATATTTATACACTAATGGAAAAAGTTTAACACATAAGACGGTATGTATTGGGAAACGTGTAATAAGTTTAAAACTCTTGTACTAGCCTTTTACTTAACTTTCAGAACACAGGGGCAATTTTAACCAGCCTCAACATGTAAAGCATGGTGGAAAAGATGGTTGTTGTGTACGATATACAACATGTATACACACAGTGCGTGTAACGATACTTTCTCACGTTATGAGTCACAGCCATCTTGAGGAAGGGAAGAAAAAACAAAAATGAAAAGGTCAGACCGTGTTGGGCTTTTCCTCATATTGCATACATCTGCAGCCTGTGACTCCTCAGACCGACAAAAACAACTCAAAAGAGCAAGAGATCCAGAAATACCAGGTCTTACGGGACAAACCCAACTTAAACACTCAAGCAGCGGACTGTACACACAAGTATAAAAAAATATATATTATATAATAAAAGAAAGCATGAGCTCTCCTGCTGGTTGTGTTGCTTTTTCTCTCTTTCTTTGTAGGCCTCGGCTCTGTGTATATCTGCCTCCTCCTCCTTCCTTCCTACAGCTCCCACATACATGTCTCATGTGATTATATGTACATACAGCAATAAGCACTGCGGTTGTGCAATCACCAAAGCACTCGACACGGCACAAAGAACGAAGAATACTTTGTTGGGTTTTTTTTTTGTACATCTGAACTTCAGGAAATACACACGCGAAAACTAAAAGTAAACACGTACGTGTTTGGGCTGGTGGATAATAGTTGCGGCGAGATGTTATTGCCAGATACCGACACTTTTGTATTTCTTTAACGTCAATGAGCACAAAACACACAATAAATAACACAAAACAAAGAATACAGAAATCAAGGCCTATGGGATGAAGTAAAGATGTGTACATCACTTAAGTATACTATAACTTCACATACACAACGCCTGGTCAACTTTAGCTTCTTAATTTACGCACATATTTATTATACCTACACAAATGTGGACTGTTGTTGACAGCCTGGCGGCTAAAGACAAGCAGTCTAAATCAAGTTTCCTCCGTAATTAAAATTACGAGGCGCTGACGTGCGTACCACGTAAGGTACGTAAATTCACTTTGTGGCATTCGTTTATACCCAAGCGCGTGTTTCTTTTTCTTAACAAAAACACAACGACAAAGCTTTAAAGTGATATTAAGTCAAAAGCCTTTTCCGGAGAGCAGATATCGGAAACAAAGAAAGGCCAGAGAGGGAGGAAAGAAGGAAAGACGAAGACCAAGCCGCAGGCAGGGAACGGAGTGCATGGAAGAACTGTGGTCAGCAAAGACTGAGAAAGAAAACCCCTGCTAATGGACTAAGTGCCTAAGTAAACATGGAATATGATGTCACAAGGCCCAAGGGCAGGTATGGGGTGTATACATTATTGCAAACAGATCCAATCGAAGCTGTTGCGTAAGAGCTGCATATTAACAGGAGGGGAGGTAAATATACATTGCAACATTAAGGAGAAGCTGGGATCTGCCCACAAAAGAGCATGGCCCAGCAAAATAACTGCCCCCCCCCATTCGCTCTCAGGCCACTACGAGGGGCGAGTATGGGGTATAATATGGCCTCAAAAAGACCAAAAGACGAACAATGCAACAAAGGAAGATCTAAGTGGAAATAACCACGCACTAAGCAAACGAGTGCCGTTCTCATACCTGCATTCCCCGTCCCGGGTCTACATTCAGAACTCGAAACAGACTGGCTAGAATAAGGATGGCTACCTGGGCCACGATCGTGTGTCACATGTGCATACACACATGCATGTGGCAGGGCCATGCCAAGACAAAGCGCTGCCCCGCACCGCCCCCTGGCGTTCGCCCCCACGAGTCTCACCTGCATTCAGCGCGCTGTTGCCCCGGATCAGAAGCTGTTGCTGTAGCTGTGCCTTGTGCTGCTCTCCTTGTGGGCCTGGCTTCTTGCCGTATGCAAGGGCTGAGCAGGAGCCTGGGGACAGTAAATACATGCAGGCAATAGGAAGTGGGGAGGGCCGGACAGTCCGATCTCTCTGCCTTCCTCGGTTATTTTGCGATCAAAATTTGAAAAATATAAGATAGAAAAAGATATTTGTATCCGTGTTGTGTATGCGAATAGGTGTCAGCGGCTTCCTGTCCCCCTTGCTCTCTGGCTACTGCCCCTTTGTGTCCCCTGGCCCTTCGGACTGAGTGTTGATCGGGCTGGCCGAGTGGCGAAGCTGCCTGCTGAGCGGATGGGCACAAATATTGAGATGAAAGAGGGGGGGGGATGAGCTGGGGGGGAAAAAACAGATCTGTGTGTACACTGAGCAAAGAAAAGAAGCGATTACGTCAAAAGGCGGGACCTCCATAAGGAAGAGGATGATGAGAGAGGAAGAGGAGGAGCAGGGGGAGGATGGGCCTGCCTTGGTTATTTTTAGCCTATGGCGTTACATGTAGTACGGCACTACATTTAGGCGCATGCTGGTTCGTGAATAGCACGTTACCGTAAGTGAGGCGCCAGCAAAGATCAATGAGAGCGCGCTGTTCTTGAAATACGACATTTTTGTGCGGCGAAAGTAGTCTATTCACTAAGGAAGAGTGAAGTGGCTAGAATGGATGTGCTGACCCCGTATAATGTATAATTTAATGGGAGGGGAGACTGAAGTAATATTCCAGCCTTAATTATACCATACACAGGGCCAGCCAAGCTCTCACGGGGGATGGAAACAATGTAAAGGAGCTGAAGCAACTCTCCCTTTAGTGAATAAACCCAAATTCTCACAAGACTTTGCAACAAGCTGTGCCTTTCAAGATCATCAAGTGTGAATTAAACTATCACTATTGGATTCTCACCTAATTCCTACAAGAAATGCACTTAACGGGGCCGGGGGTGAAGACTGATAATAGGAAATGATTGGGGACGATCATTGTTTTTGAATGTATTAATATCATCCCCCTGATTACTATGGGACATACCTAGGATCTCAGGGTTTGACCCCAAGTCTCAGGGTGAAGGAGCAGATTCTCAAGGTCACACAGTCTGGAGATGACCCCCTTCTATTGTACATGGCAGTGATCATGTAAGGTTCCCAATTGAGCTTTTTCCACTAGTATGTTACGGTTGATATCCCTGCTTGTATGCAGGCGACTCAAGTGCATATTTAAATAAGAACTTAAATATGTTTGAGTGCCTAAGAATATCCTTCCATCTCCCACTGTTTTGGGTTTAAATCCCTTTCTCCCATCCCGATCGAGTCTTGCATGTGCATTTTGTATGTAAACATGACATTGCGCTGCAATAAACTGCTCTAAACACACATCTATATAATAAATACCTTGGGTGTTCGGATTTTGTAATGATTCACCATTTAACCCTGAGTAAATACAGATAATAAATATCTTTATTGAGGTTATTGCTAACCTGCATTGTGCGTATTCTAGCAGTCTCAAGGGCTGCCTGGTCACTCCACAAATACTAATAGTTCATAAAGCTACATTTATAGACTATGCTGCCGGCCACATACCATAAAAGAGGTCTCTCTGGTCACACGAGATGTGCCATCATATGCACTGTAATGTACATGATAGCCAATTGTCCCCCTTAACACTTTCCTGCTTGGGATTCTTCAGAATCCCCCCCCCCATCTCCTTGGCTTGTCTGCTTGTGGTTGAGGACCCATGCTATGTTCCCTCCAGCTATCACAAGACTGTCAGGGGGTCTAATGAGACTCCCCACACAGGTGGCAGAAAGCGCCCCCATTGATTTCAATGGCAGCGCTTGCCTGTCTGTAATATAACCTGCATTCTTTGTTGGCAAGGGGCACTGAAGCATCCATTTATTTGTGTGCTGTATGGTACAAGCTTACATGTACAGGTCAGGAACAGGTGACATGTATGTTCACTAAGGGCAAACAGACCAGTTTCTCCAGTGTGAAGGGCTGAGTAGACCCTGTAGAGTGTATGGTTCAATGAGCATGAAGACTTAAAGGTCACAATGTAAAGGCTCAGCCAAGTTGTTTCTCCACCAGAAGCACACCGGGCTTGGGCCTTCATAATGTATAATGCAGTTGAGGGGCTAAAACACAGACTCCATAGTTAATATTGGTTGAATATGCTGTGGCCAACTGGTCTCTAAAGAAATGTATAATAAGGGGTTTTATTAAATATGTGTAAAAGATGTAAGTATAGACTGCAATAATGTATATATAATAGCTTTACCTTAACTTACTGGACCTACCTTATTACCGAGCCGGTTTATTGTGATCAAGAACCAACTATGTAGTTTATTTACACATTCATTTGTATATGCGTTGCACGTTTCAAGGTAAATCTTCTCCACTCACCTTTAATGTGTAGGGTCTCAAAATCAATGATTCCAAACTGCTCATCAGTGCTACTTTTCATGATTTCTGTACAGGTGACTCAATCAATGAAGGGCCCACCCATGCCAATGAAAGCTCCACCTTGCGATGATGCAAGGTAGGATGGAAGACCTGCACATGGGTTCTAGCGGACTGGCTTTGGGAAGTTTGCAGCAGTGTAAGGATCTCAAATGTCTTCCTGGTATTGCTGGATTTAGAATATATCTAATTAAGAAGTCCATTTCTGATTTTCAGTAGGGTCATGCAAAGCTGACCAACTTGTTCATTTTAAAGTCAACCTGGACGGTCTTAGTGGTCATAGGATATCAGTGATGGCCCTAAATCACGTGACCTGGTACAGTTTGTTTTGGAAAATCACCATTGGCAAGCTTTACACATATGCTTAGTGTATCTACAAACCTGGAGTGCCAGCAGCTCTAGAGGATTTGTGATAAAGGGACACTCCAGCCATCATATGCTCTTTAGTAGACACGATAACTGTCCCCTTGCAAATACTTGAAATAGCCTTATTGCCTGTTTTTCAGCCCCAACTGCTAAACTTGCAGATTTGTTCACCAAAAAACAAAAAAATGCAATTAAATTACACTTTATATGTTGTGTAACATTATCCTGTGTATATTTGTGTCTGTGGGTGTCAGTTTTGTTTTGTTGTAGCATTGAATAATATTGAGTACAATGTATGTTTGTGGAGGGATTTCAGCTGCTGTGGAATGCAAGTCACATGACACTCAGCCAGCCGGATAGATCATCTTCTTATTTATAGTTAAACAGAAGGTAACAAGTGGTTACCTGGCCCTTGGGTATAAACCCCTGCAGTTTAGGATAAATAGATGACCTGTTTAATACGAAACATTAATAGAAATATGATGTATATTATCAGCCTATGAGTTTAATTTTTTTGTTCACAAAAAAAACAGTGTGCTTTGTAACTATCATTTTATCCGACAATCTAGTATTTCATTTCAGGCATTCAGTGGTAATAATGGTTTAGAATGCATAACTCTCAATGCCTCAAGCATTTGTAATCACTTTCATATCAATCCATGGTCTAAACCTCCATTTTTATAAAGAATATTTTTGTTCAAATGTAACCTTTGGCTTAGCAATAATTTTTAAATTCCCTAACTGTCTGGCAGTATGTAGCATTCATGTATTGAGAGAATAAAATATATGGCATAAATATCCCAGGGTCCAAATATGATTTAAACATACAGAGGCAGGCCTGGACTGGAACACCGGGCAAATGCCTAGTGGACCACTGGCGGAGTGTTCTACACACTCACCTGTTGCTGCTCCAGCATAAAAGCTTAGCATGCGGCCTTCCATATCCAGCCGATGACTGCAGGGACGTCATCAGGTGGCCTCAGTCTTAAAGTGTCAGAGCCACCCTATCATCACCAGTCTGGCCCTGTACAGAGCTGAACTTGGTCAGTCATTCAATTCATTCTAAATAGGAATCTGTCAAAAGCTTAAATGAATTCACTGGGATTTTGTTTTGTATGCACAAGACTAGAGCTGAAACGCACCACTGGCAGTTGTTAGCATTGGTGAACATGTTGCCATTGTTGTGTTCTCAGATTGACTGTGTTAAGCAGTGACATACCTCCTAGAAAACACGGCCACACTGGGGATGATGAGGCGGCCCTGGCACTTTGGGGCCAGAGGCCACTGGCTGGATATCCCCGACCAAGGCCGCTTTATTCAGCGGGCAAAGTGGGCATTTGCCCAGGGCCCACTAACCTACGGGGGCCCACTGGCAGTCATACTGCCGGTTTGGGGCTAGGGTGACCACATGTCCAGGATTGCCCGGAATGAGCAGTCTGAGTGAAGGAGGTCTCAGCCAATCAGGAGAGACTTCTCAACTCTCCTGATTGCCTGAGAGTTCAGACGCCTCTCCTGATAGGCTGAGTTCCTCCTTCACACCAACTCAGAGGAAGCTGCAGCCAGCATCAGGCATGTTTGACTATGTGTGTGACTGTTTTTGTCAGTTTGTCACAGTGTTTGTTTGTGTGACTGTGTTTGTTTGTGTGACTGTGTTTGTCACTGTGTTTGCTTGTCACCGTGTTTGTTTGTCACTGTGTTTGTCTGTTTGTGTGACTGTGTGTGTAATGCCTGGTAATACAGAAGTTAATTCTCTGAATGGACTCAAGCCTGGTATTAGAGGGGTTAACATTCTATATCTACTCATGTCTGCAATGAGTGTATGTATATTATTAAATCTGAAATCAACATGGTTTCCAAGGCTTCTTAATAATTAATATATAATAGTATTTGTAAATAAGTGTGTATGTGAGATAAATATATATATATATATAATCTATAAAATCTATTTATGTGTATGTGACGGTGTGCATCAGTGTAAAAATATATTGGTGTAATGTTTGTGTAATCTCATCTGCTTCATAGTGTGCCCCTGAATGGTAGAAAACAAATGTGATCACCCTATTTGGGGCCCTCTCTGCACTTTTAATCACCCGTGGCGGCGGACCACGGTCTGCAGTAGTGGAATTAGAAGTTGGCTACACGTCCAGCAGCCATCTTCGAATATTTTTTTTTTTATACATTTTGTTTTGAATTTTATAATCAACTAATTTTCCCTCAGCCTCTATTCCCCACTATATCCTTTATCCCCCCCATACATCGCCTATCCCCTCCACTACACTACCTATCCCTCCACTACAGCACCTGTCTTCCCCTGGGGGGAATAGACGCTAGCCAGCCTATTAATCTGTCCTTGAAACTTGCTAGAATTGTGTGGAATGTTCCAGAAAACAACTGCATTTCTGTCACAGAGTATTTAAGAATTGTCCCTTGGATTCCATTGTAGTCTAAAGAACAGTATTCCTCTCTGGTTAGCTGTTTCTGCTTCTGTTTGACCTGATATTCCTTTCTTATTTTAAGGAATCTCCATAATGGGGGAGATGTTTGTGTTCAAACAATATAGAACATAGCAGGCCCTAGTTAGTTTTCAGAACGGCATGACTACTGCTGCCCCTTCCAGGAGCTAAAAGAAATTAATATAATGCACATAGTCTGGTACTGTGCAGGGTAATATGGAAGAGTGTCTGTGTTGCAAAATTAATGAAATGCAGAT
Organism: Spea bombifrons; assembly: GCF_027358695.1. Lineage (NCBI taxonomy): Eukaryota > Metazoa > Chordata > Amphibia > Anura > Pelobatidae > Spea > Spea bombifrons. The sequence goes on from NC_071087.1 coordinate 55,430,729, forward strand.
GACGTGCATACCTTTCATATGTTTGTGGACAGGTTCTGTAAGTGCCAGACAGCATTCTAGATTTTCAGAATACTTCCCAAACAAATAGTTGTTTTCATACTTCAGCAGATCAGGCAAGTTGGGATGACAGTTCTCTCACATCTTCCTGATGCAAAAGGTCTCATCAAGTGACTCTGATAAACAAGACTGAAATCCATCTAAAGCATGGGTCAAATAGCTCAACATAAATCTTCCTAAATTGGTGGCCTGTGTTACTGCAAGCCAGTTGAAGAGATCAGAGATCTCTCTTTGTAACCAGCCCACTTGAGCAGCAGCACAATGGGGAGCCTGAATTTGTGGAAGGGGACTGCCACCCCCATGGACCTGCTGCCCTTGGTCTAGTCGACCTAGGCCAGAATATGTTGCTGGCTGCATCAAGGAGTAAAAACAGTGGGAATTACAAAGAGCAGCTACATTATTTGAATGAGAAGTTCTTATTTTTTTCCTATGTACAATTTTAACATGTCCACATAGGTTCAAGTACCTAAAATGTAGCTGATACTGTTTTATTTTGAGTTATCACCCCTTAGCTTGCTATCGACAATCAATTGACAATAGATTCCATTCTAGCTCCTGTTACCGATACCCAACTTTATGAACAGTATCTATGTACTATAGCTATGCATATTTGCTGTAGATAAGTGATCTTATTCTCCACCACTCTTTTTTGCTCCCCCCCCCACTTCCTTGAGCATTGCGCTCTCAATCCTTTCATTTTGCCCTTAAATTTTCTGTTCCCCTCTGTTTACTCTCTTAACTTAATTTTATATTTAAAGTATATTTAAATTGCTGTATTTTGCAAAATGGCACATTGTATCATCAGTTACGATGCTTGGACTGCTCACTAAAAAAATGAATTTAACAAGATATTGCATCTGCCCTTGTATATGGGAACATATCTCTTTAAGGTAAACTCTGATTTAAAATATAATGTTTCCCAAATGGGCAACTTTCTTGTATAAGTTTATTTTTAGCATTTACCACCTACTGTGATAGCCTGAAAGACGGTAAGTAAACTCTTGTAATTAATGCTTTGGATTCTCACATTATTGTCCCCTGGCAACTATAAATTCTTAACTAAGTGAGCTCATTGGTGCCTTTTCACTAAAAGTTGCCTAAATACACCCACATTTGCTTGGATTATTCACAAGGATGTAATGGATTATTTGCTTCAGTGTGCTGTTTTCGCCATCTTCTGGATCAACAGCAAGGTTGAAGTTGATGGAATTGTTTCTTTTCCAACCTAAATTACTGTGTTATTGTGTCAATATGTTAATGTTTTTGATATTTTTACAGTCCCCTACTGTAGAAGGGCTATGGAATCTGCTAGTGCTCTGTAAATTCAATGCGATGTAATGTTACAGTTGGTGAGATATTATATGTTAATTTGAGTCCAATCCAATAATTGTTTAACTGGTTTGTCTGGAGCAGTAATATGTCATCAATTGGTATTGTGAAACCACAGGCAGCAAAAACAGGAAGCTCTGTCATACTGAATAATATTGTCTGACTGTCACTGTAGCTGACTAATGCCATAAAGTAGGTAGTGTGAAAGGGAAGAAAATTTAGCAGTGCTATATGGATGACATCAAAATATAGAGATTTATGTGGATAATAACAAGGCCGGGCACTCACCATCGTACAGAGTAAAGTTTGTGAGAAACCAGTTTATGTAAAACCCCCAAATTATGGCAAAATATGAATACTGTTCTCAGCTGCTCCCTCTGTCCAAAATGCAAACCTAATATTAGTAACAATAACAATAGTAACAATAATTTAGATTTAAAAGGTCCATCAATGTTAACCCTTGTACCTATCAGCTTTCTGCTTATGATCCAAAAGAAGGCAAATCCTTCTTGACTCCAAAAAGGCCTTTAGATTTCTTTTTGAAGGCATCCATTGTATTTGGTAGCACCAACTCTCTTGGCAGCGAATTCCAAACCTTTATTGCCCTTACGGTAAAGGATTCCTTCCTTTGTGGTGGGTGAAATCTTCGCTCTTCCAGTCTCAGAGGATGACTTCATTTCTGTTAATGAACAGGTCTCTGGAGAGCTCTTTATATTGACCCTTCACACATTCATAAAATATAATAATAATATACAATATTATAATATCTCCTCTAAGAGGCTGTTTTTCTAGCACATAGGTAACGGGTTCACCAAGAGAGCTGTAGTAACTCCCAGAGATCACCCACATGTATCCTCCTCTTGTCCCCGGAATCACTTCCAGCACCAGCCAGCATGCGCACCTTGGAACCCTGCTATGTGTACCCAATAAGTAGACACAACTACCTTGAATTGAGTACAGCAGGAATGAACCGTTTATTGTTGTAAAACATAGACTCATATAGCCACAGAAATTCATTAACATAAATTAACAGATACATGCATTCAACCTAACCTTTAATCCCCAGGCAGCAATCCGATTGATGGGATTAATTAAACAATGGAGTTCGTGCCTGTGCTATCTTTGTTTGACAGCCAGGTTTTACCGCCCTCACTTCACTATAAACTAAGAAGGCCTAACAATGCAAGAAGGGCTGAGGTGGTCCATATAACGCATTATTCAATGGATGAAGAATATCTAAATAACTATACATTATACAGGGCCAGATAAGCTCTTCCTGCAGCAGAATGTCGCCGTTGTCGCTCCTTTCTAACGTACAGTGGAATCACAGAGCTGAAACATAACTCTCCTGACCAACTTTAGCGCATAGACCCCTCAGTAACCTTCTCTGAACCATCTACAAACACCCAGTTCCCTCTCAACTCACGACAAACGCCTACCACACGAATACACAGACACACACGTAAATACGCAGCCATAAATAGGTGTAATATAATCAAATACGATCCAAACGTCATTAAATAATCGCATTCACCTTAAACTTCACCACACATACTTTGAGCTAGGCTTAGCGCACGCGCTCTGACTCACGACCCATGCGTACGTTTATGTATTATATATTGTTCGCACAAAATCAGGCGGGAACACTGCTGGTTGCTTTTGTATTTCCGCGTTTATTTCTCCCCGTTTTAACATTCTGCGGGGTTTTGTTGCAGGTTCTACGCGGACGGAATAAATCAGTCAGGGATCACTTGTTCCCAGCCGGCAGTCTTTTCAGCGCGGCGCTAGTGTTTACGGCTCTCACTTCCTGTGCGCCGTGTTTTCTCTTCCCCCCTTCCTCTCCCACCCGCCTCCTCATTGGGACATGGCTGCCCCCGTGAGCTGCCTGCGGTCAGGTCAGTGGCTGTCTCATGGCATTGGGGTTACATGTGCCCCGTGGGGTTTCTGAATGATCTCTACATGGAGGGCAGGTTTATGAGTAATGGTGGCAGGTGGCAAGCACCCTGGCTTCATACTGTCCTTCCTAGAGGTTTTGGGATTGGTATATGACAGGTAGCATGTGTGTGTGTTTAAGGACATGTATGTCTGCAGTTTCTGTCATGGATGCTCCTGTATGTCGTTATGGGCGATGCAGTGAATTGCACGGTTACTGTAGGTTGGAGGAATTGGCATTCAGTTTCGTGTAGAATACACTGTTTTTGGTATGACCTTAACTCATAGCATGGCCATTATTGCATGGATCTATATACCGGTATATTAGTACTATATTTTGACTCAAGTTTTAGGTATTTCAAAACAAAAGCAAAAAAAAAAAGAGACAAATTAAGTAACAATAGGATCACACAGCCAAATCTGCACAAAGAGCTGGTTAAACCTGTAGATTCATACTTAACAATAAAGCATGTGTGATTCCCTTCTTTACGTGTGTCAATGTGTTCTAGCTTTGACCTTCAGCTTTGACCTGCAGTGTGTTTATATATATGTATATATTTTTACCCTGTGCTAAATTCCGTCTTTGTCAAATACACGTACGTGAATATGCAATCTAACCTTAAAGGGCCAGTCTAATGCTCCAGACACCCCCTCTAAAGAATAATGTATAGTGAAATACTCTGAGCGCTTTAAGATGCGTTCTTCCAAAATGAAAACATGATCTGACTTGCTCCTCCATGGAGGACGTTGTTTGCCATGGAGGAAAGCGTTGCCATTTAAAACAGAAGGAACTCTTGGTAAGCGTGCGCAGGGGGGTCTGAGCAGACCCCTGTCCGCAATGTTTACTGAGCCAGCAAGGGAACTGACTGTCGGTGAGTATATATCGCATCCTGCATGTGTTTGCAAAAGGACACGCAGGTTCTGTATCATTTAGATTACCTGACAATGTTTTTTTTTTAGCCTAAATGGTTAATCGTGGTATAATGCCAGTGCAATTGGCAAGTAAAATTGCCTCTAGAACGTGACACTGGTTATCAATCGATTATATTCAACGGTGCATTTTACTTTGAATATAAGTGGGTGTTTTGCCGTTGGTTTATCTTAAAAACAATGTGATGAGATACTGCGTTAGTTACCCAAGTTTGTCTTATAATGAGTTGTGTAAGTATGCTTAATATTAAGTTAAAATTTGAGTAAGAATAGCATTAAAGGTACCATTCTACTTGGACACATTAACTGCCCAATGTAGGGCTCGACAAAGCTAAGGTCGCCATGGCAACAAGAAATCCTTTCCTTGTACCTAGGGGTTTGCATGGCATAGGGAGCACTGGCAGCATGGGCAGATCAGGAGGAGGGAGGGGTTAGCGAGAAATACGGCAGTTCATTATTGAATCCGCACAAATTATGCGTCCCTTGTTCAGGAGAAGTAGGACCTTCTTTTAAAAGGTCACCTTCAATGGTCATTGTTTCCCTGCACGTTAAGTGAATTCATTTTTTAATTGTTCCAGTTAAAGTAATCTGTGTGTAACGGTGTGAAGGAAGAGCTGTTGAGTATCTGATTAGCAAATACACAGCAGGTAGTCAATCAAAGCTAGCAAGGTGTCAAGTGCTAGTGACAACTCTGACATGGTCAAAATTCCTCTCGTTAAATCTTGTTAGTCTTGTGTGATGTACCGTATTTGCTCGATAAGACAAGATGACCCTGATTATAAGACGATTTGAAAATTTATTTAGAAAAAAAGAAAAAGCCTGAATATAAGACTACCCTAAAAGAAGACAGTTTTAATAGTAAATATTCACATGTAAACTATTTTTTTTATATATATTTAATAAAAACTGGTTGAGAAATATGCATTTTTATTTTTTTTTCCTTTTATTTGCCAACCTGCCACCCAGTTATGCACATCTTCCCCACGGCTTGTTACTCTGCCCCCCAGATATGCCTTATGCCCCCCCCCCAACTTACCGATGCATCCCTAGACTTGTCCCACGTGCTCCAGAATCCCTGCTGGCCGGTACTTTTGGTGGGGCACCGGAAGGTCATGTCACCCTGGCGCTCAGTCATAGAAGCTCCAGCGGAAGTGCCGACAGCAGCCGTGCAGACTTTCACCGGCTGCCGAAGAGGAGGATCTAGGGGGATCTGGATCTTAGTCTTGTAGTCAGACCTCTATTTGAGGTCTGATTATAAGATGATTTCAAATATATGTACTGATGTGATTGAGCCTTTTTGCTCTGCTGTTTAATCCTGTTTCTGTGTATAAATATGCTGTGTTCTGTTCAATAAAATGTTCATTCTTGCCATACTCAGTTGAAGGTAGTTGTGTCTACTTATTGGGTACACATAGCAGGGTTCCAATTTATGCATGCTGACTGGTACTGGAAGTGATTTCGGGGACAACAGGAGGATAGATCTGGATGATCTCTCAGAGTGACTACAGCTTTTTTGGTGAACCTGTTTTTTGCACCTTTTTTTTTTTTTGCACTGGTCCGACTGCCGTATCGTTCAAGGTCCCTTTGGGGATCTCATGCATTTTACATGCCAGTGATGTCATGGTAACGTCCCAGGGCTCCCAATCATTTTTATTTTATTTATTCCATTTTGTTTCCATATTTTTCTCCCTCTCCTCCTCCTGATCTATTTCTGCTGATCACAATGAGATCAGCAAGCAGGGCTCCATAGCCCTGCATTGCAGATTGCAGTAATTGCGATCAGCCAACAGAGGGAGCAATGCGAGAGCCCAGCTGAGTGAACTTCTGATCAGGCATTCAATGAACTACGGGGAACCAGCGCTCACGGCGAGCGCGATCAGTTGCTGACTTCCTTCTAACACGGGGAAAGTCCAGGCTGTCACCCTGATCTCCCATATAGTCAAGGGCATACCTCTATGTCCTCATGGGCTTCTTCCCACAAGCTCGTCCTAAGGGGACTGAAAGGGTTAAGCTGCCCCATAGTATTAGAAAAAGTGTTAGTATTGGAATTTTTTTATTGCAAATATTACACGATTGTGTTTCTATTTTTGTTTCCCACATGTTCTTTGCTCCCATCCCGTCCACATCTATCATGTTGTATGTTTGGGGATTGCTGCAGAACTAGTAGGGGAGTTATTTTTCGCTATTGGTGTACACGTTCATGTGGAAAGGGGTAAGACGCGCTGGTAAAGAAGGAAAAGAGCGCCCTGCTCCTGCAAGGTTACAATATTATTTGTAACGTAACTAAGGTGCAACATATGTATAATGATGGATCCTTTTAAGCATGGGTGAATTTGTAATTTGAACTATCCTTCCTGTTTTTGATCTATACAATATTTTTTTTCAATAGCTGGTGCCTAATTGCAATCCCATTCACTTTAAATTTAATCCTTGTATAATGTTTCTATCAAATAAAACTGAGCAAAACCAAGCATAGTGCTAAATAACTGGTGTTCAAACTTAGTATATTTGTTATTTTGCAGTCCTCAGCCGCTGTCACATTCTGAAGCAGACTGGGTACAGTCTTCCATGCCTCATTTCTACAAGCAGAAGTTGGGACTCAGTTCGGTTCTATGCAGCAAAGGTAGCTCCCAAGTAAGTTTTTCAAATGTTTTATATTTTATTTTTTTCTGATCTCTCATAAGCAGTAACAAATAACTGACCTTTGCAGTGTGTGTGTGTGTGTGTGTGTGTGTGTATAATATATATATATATATATATATATATATATATATATATATATATATATATCTCATCTCAAAAAGAGAATTATAAGAAGCTGCAGGGAAAAATGACCAGTAGATTGGTACATTTGTGTTGCCCACGCACAAGTAGGCAGAAATGGCTTAAATTTCAAAGCTTTGGTCCGTTACATAAGGAACCATGCCAAGCAGCAGTTTAAGTCTGCTTGTTCTTGGGATGCTAATTGGAAGTGAATCAATGCCTTCCTAGATCGTATTGTTATGACTATTGCTTGAGGCAGTTTAACATAGCAAATATGTTCTGTTCCTTTCCTTTGTGCATTTTTTCTTTTTTTTCTGTCACCTAAATGAAAGTCACTTAGGAAGACCTAAACATTGATTATATATATATATATATATATATATGACATTTTTTATTTGCTTTCTTCTCGATGGCATTTCAAGATCTGCAAAAAATGTTAAAGAACCTCAAGGCAAAACTGAAAAGGAACTCAAAGAAGAACTTGAACAGAAGAGGAAAGATACCAGTCGGCTTAAGCCTTATGGCCTAACAGCCTGGGAGCCGACCGACGATGTGTATATCGCCCGATACTATCCCAAGCCAACGCTTGAGGTTGAAACTGCTATTGAAATGCTAAAAAAGTTTCAACAGTTGGACTTTACCTATCCGAATCAGCCAGTCTATGCAGAGCTGAAACTGGACATGAAGCTGGAGAAGAAGGTACGCTCTTAATAGTCTCAAAAGTGTTCCTATGTTGCTTTTCTGTTATGTTATTGATGTTGGGTCTCATTTTAGAACATATTGGGATGACCCAGAGCCTTTCCCAAAGCAATTCTGTTTTTCATATAATGAATGGGATGATGTTACGGTATTAACTTGATTATAAGACAACCCTGATTATAAGATCACCCCCAAACTTTGGATATTAATGGAAGAAAAACAAAAGAGGAAAATGTCTGAATATAAGATGACCCTATTCGAAAAAACAAAACCACTCTATCTACAATTTTTTTTATTATTATTATTTTCATGGGAAGGGTTTGGGCATTCCATACTACCAGGAATAACCTTTCTAATGATACAGCTATTTATTTAAATAACATATAAATGCACACACACTAAAGATTATATAATTAATGTACTCGTACACTGAATTTATTTTTCATGAATACTGGTTGTTTGTTTCATTTTAGAAAAAGGTAGATCCATTTGTTGGCTATGTTAACTACCCTTACCCCTTTTTGACTGAAGAAAACAAGATTTTGGTCCTTACAGAGGTAAGTTTTGATTATTTTATTAGCGAGATTTTTTTTTTTTTTTTTTTTTATGAGCATGCTAGTACATCTCCACCCGAGCCTGCACTGATCCACCGACTCCACTCACACTCTCTTACCTCTTCATATAAGTAGTGTGGGTCAGATTGATAGTTTTTGGTGTATCAAAGTTCATATAGTGAGACTCCCATAAGATTTCAAAACCTTAATCTTAGTCTGTGGAGGTTGGTCTGGTACAGGGTTACCACTACCTCCTCTTGTACCATTATAGCTTTATGCATTCTTTTTTTTATGATATCAATAAAGAAAGTGGTTGTCAAGGGAAGTGTTCAGTTCATAAACGGTTTATTCTTTGTTCTGATAGCATTTATTTTTTAAATGATTATTAAAATACTGTTGAGTACTGTATGAGAGATTTCTTTTGGAGTCCCCCCCCCCGGTCCTAGTAGCTGTTGGCACCCCAGTAAATATTGCTGGCCAGGAGGTGAAATCAGTGTTGAGTCTGAAGGACATATCTAGACACACATCCTGAGACTTCTAGACTCAGGGACACACGACTCAGGGACGTACTCTGAAAGTTCCCATGTATACATGTAATCGTATCTGCCCATATCTCTGTTTTTAGAGCGCTGGCATTGGAAACCTTGTTTTTGTTTTGAATTTCGACCTCTTATGAGTTCAGATTTTCTTTCTTACTATTGAGGGCTAGATTATATTAACCTTTTCACATGCACTGTATTTTGGAAAGGCAAGTTTTTAGACATAAGTTTTACCATTGTATGCCAACACACACACATTTTTGCTGCCTTATTTTTGTATTCGGCACAGCCCGCACACAGAGGGTGTGATGCATGGTATTAGAAGCTAAGAACAGCTGCCACCTATTTCAGCAAGGGAGTGTTTGCCGCCACATGGCCTACCCCCTTTGTTGCTGGCAGAATACTGGTGTTGATGAGGCCAGAGGAATGTTCCAGTATCTAAATGGAATCTTACGCTGTCGTGTCCGGTTGTGTTATGTTGCAGGGCAGTATTTGTTAAATACGGTGGCGTATACTCACGTGGGTTCTCAGTGGTCTTTAGCGTTGAGTGCTTACCTCCGCTGTGATGTCACTTAGTGTTGAGACTAATATGAGCATTGCCCTCTAGCTCTTTCTGATCATCTGCAATGGATGGCCTTTATTTAGATATCATTAAAGAGTCGAAGCTGTTGTGAACAAAAAACCATTGGACTTTCTGATGCCGTTTTTTTTTGTTTTAATTTTTTTTTTTTATTATTATTATTTATTTCTCTCTCTCTCTCTCTCTCTCTCTCTCTCTTAACAGAGTCCTGAATCTGCTGAGATTGCAAAGAATAATGGAGCTGCATTTGTTGGTGGAAGTGAACTTATACCTCAGGTATCGCTGCCCAAATTTTTTTTTCTGTTTTTTTACATTTTTATGTTTGTTATTTTTAAAAATAAAATACCGTATTTGCTCGATTATAAGACGACCCCCCAAAATCTGAATATTAATTTAGGAAAAAAAGAAAAAGCCTGAATATAAGACGACCCTATAGGAAAAAAGTTTTACCAGTAAATGTTAATTCATGTAAACTATTACATTTTTTAATAAGAGCTATGATCGAGAAAAATATTTTTTTGTTTTTATTTCCTTGTATTTTCCAACCTGCCCCCCAGTTATGCACATCTGCCCCCAGGCTTGCCACTCCAATATGGCACTGTGGCCCATGATATGCCTTTTAACCCCCTATGTGCCACTCTGCCTCCAGAAATGCCTTATACCCCTATATCCCATTCTGGCATTTAGGGGGTTAAGAGGCATATTATGGGGCAGAGTGGCATATAGGGAGGTATAAGGCATTTCAGGAGGCAGAGTGGTATATAGAGGGTTAAAAGGCATTTCTGGAGGCAGAGTGGCATTTAGGGGGTTAAAAGGCATTGTATAGAGCACTCTACCTCCAGAAATGCCTTATACCCCTATATGCCACTCTGGCATTTAGGGGGTTAAAAGGCATATGGGGCAGAGTGGCATATAGGGAGGTATAAGGCATTTCAGGAGGCAGAGTGGCGTTAAGGGGGTTAAAAGGCATTTCACAGAGCACTCTGCCTCCAGAAATGCCCTATGCCCCCATTTAGCACCCCCAACCCCACCCCCACACACACACACACTTACCGGTGCTTCCAATTTCCTGTTGTATTGCCGGGGCAGCGGGTTGACGTCTACGCGATTCGCTGCAGCCGGAAGGAGGTGGAGTTGGCAGCGGGGGTTTGTCTGCGTCCATCGCGCAGACCTTCCCCGGCTGTCAGAGTTCCCCGTACCAGTGCGGCACCGGCACTGGTGCGGGAAACTCTGATCTCTGACAGTCGGGGAAGGTCTGCGCGATGGACGCAGACAACCCCCGCTGCTAGCCACACCTCCTTCCGGCTGCAGCGTAAGTTGTCTACGCGGATCGCGTGGACGTCAACCCGCTGCCCCGGCAATACAGCAGGAAATTGGAAGCACCAGTAAGTGTGTGTGTGGGGGTGGGGAGTGAAATGGGGGGGAGACAGGAGGATCCAGGTCCCCTGCAGCGGTGCGGGGGATCTGGATCTTAGTCTCATAGTCAGACCTCTATTTGAGGTCTGATTATAAGACGACCCCGATTAGAAGACGAGGGGTATTTTTCAGAGCATTTGCTCGGAAAAAAACCTTGTCTTATAATCGAGCAAATACGGTAGTTCTACTGCTTAAAACAACGTAAACATAACAAAATATCAAAACAACATGTCTAAGAAGCAAGTCTTGCATCTACGCTGAACGTTTTAAAGAAATCAGTATTAAAATTGTTTGCCCTTTGGGGGTTTTAGAGTCATTAAACAAAACTCAGAGAGCCAAACAGTTTATAGCTGATGAACAATTTACTAGATTTAAGTTATTCAGTAAAATTCCTAGCTATATATGTATATATGTTTTTGTATATGGGTGGTATCTGTCCTGCATGTCTTATGTTGAGTCATTCCGTTGCAGATTTTAAATGATGAGATACAAGCTGATTTCTATGTAGCAACACCTGACATTATTGGCAAGTTAAATCCTTTAAAGAACAAACTAAGAAAGAAATTTCCAAAGAGCAAAAGAGGTATGATTCTTACACCCGAATACCTGTAATTATGGATTATGTGTTTGTGATATTAACTAGACTTGAATTATGCTTTTGATGGTTAGTTGTTTTACAGCTTTCAATACATTTAACAATCCGACACCCTTTTATTGGCGTTTAAAGAATAAAGCATGCATTAGAAAACCACTTATGGTAAAAATAATGCTTTTCACTATTGCTCCATTAATCGTTAAAGTGGTAAAAAGCCCCTTTTACATACCTGCCAGTGCTCGCTTCAGCCTGTTGCATTCTTTCCACTTTTCTCTAAAGAAGCCAGACGGTACAGGATCCGGCTGTGCCCATAGCCAAGATCCAGTAGAGCTTTACTTTTAAGTATGTTTATAAGTTTGAATTCTTTTCGTAAGAAAAAAATGTAATGGCACTTAATGTTGTACCTCAGCTTCCACAAAAACGGCTTCTAGCAGACTTACATGTGGGACACCACTCTTTTGGGGGGTAAAACTGTAGCTTCCCTTTGAACTATATGTATGGAAATCAATATATGTAAACGGATACAATAATGTGTGTGTCCCAAGTTTAAGCGTAAGAGCCTTGCGTTTTGGCATTGGATAGAGAATCTAGTGTCCCGTACACTCCTGCCAATGGAGAATACACATTGAAGTACTTTGTACTTTACCATAGGAGACGCTGCAGCTCCAGATTGGAACACGTGTGCAGGTCTAGGAGCTGGGCGGTGGGTAAAGAGGATGCAGAATCCACTAATGCACCTGCAAGGGTGGGAAAAGGATACATTAAAGGGGATACTCGTCTATCCCCTTGAAATTTTCCCTTTCTCCCCATTGCAAATCAAAGTCTATATAATAGCTGGAACACCCTTTTAAGTGTGCAAGAAGATGCTTGGGGCAATTCAATAACGCAGGATGTTCTATCTAAAAAAAAATGTATACTAGCGTGTTTGGTGAGTTTTTTGCTATTTATATACTTAACCATTACATATACAGCATGTGTGTATATGTGTATATATATATATATTACTTAAGCGTATACTTTTTATGTTCAATTTTCTATTCAAATCCTATATTGTTTCCTTCTATTGTTTAATAGGCTCAGTTGGCCGTGATATTTCCAGCATGATTCAGCTGTTTAAAACATGCCATGAGTATCTAGTAGAAAAAGAATGTTTAATACAGACCAAAATAGCAACGGTAAGTGCAAGAAAAATTCTCCCTTCCCTCAGCCTCCGTGCCCATTTCCCAGAGAAAAACAGCATCATTTCGTGCAATGATGACAGCTTTTTCCTGTACACATTGATGTATTGTATCTTGTATTGGTAAGACACGCTTGTGTATTCATTCTAAGACTTTTTCTTTGCGTAGTGGGGTTTTAATTGTGTGTGTGTATATATTATATTATTATATAATATGTATGTGTGTGTATATATAAGTAGCCCCATTATTTTGATAATGTTAATGGCAGGGCATGTTTCTAGTATGTAGTCATCCAGATACGCTGATTCATCCACAGTAACATAAACTGGAAACCATGGATATGTGTTGTTTGATCCATACCATCGGTGGACCCCATATCTTCTGTGAACATGTTAAGCCGGTACAATTTCAGTGCATCAAGCTGTGGGATTTTACTTATTTGTGGATTTATTTATTAAAATTTGAGGGTTTTTTCTTTTTCTCTTTTCATTTAAGTACTTAAAAGCAACAACAGAATAACTAAAGTATGCCAGCTGGGTGTGGAGAGCCACTTGCTCCAGGTCATGTGGAATCTTGCCAGGTGGTCACTCCTGCTTACAAGTTCTTTTTCAGTTTGTTAAACAAGTCCCAGCCTGTCTTTGTAACATTAGCTTGCCATTCTTCTCCTTAGAGCTGTAAATGTCCTGGCAAGAGAATTTGAACCCATATACAAGGCATGCCTAATTAATTTCCACGCATTTCGCTTTAATTGTCAAGCTGCTTTTGGCACAGAACACTTGCCACCAAACCATTTTACTCAAGACAAATTTTGCAGTTCTCAATTCGCTGACAAATATTTGCTTCAGAGTAGGTATGGATATGTTCTCCATAGGCTTAAGTATCTAAGCTTCTAGATATAGTGCATATCACACAATGCCACTTTTTTTTTTTTATTACTTTCTACTTTTATATTTTATGTTGAATCCATCACTGAAAATAAATACATTCAAGTGTTCATAAAGCATACTTGCTTAATAAAATTATTCAGAGAATATGGTCATCCTGTTCAAATAGCCGTTTGTGTCCTTCATGTGCGTTAAGAGACGGATTTCCCCCTTGGCAGACTGGAGCATGACATAGAGCACCATATTTTTTAGGGGTGACTCCTGCCATATAGGTCCACATTGTGATCTTTGGGATGTTAAGATTATAAAGCCAGCCATGAGTGTATGAAATTACATCAAGTACAGTGCTTTCTGTTATTCTTCATTGTGTGGTTTGGCATGACAGTGTTTGCATTTATTGTTTTGAGTATTATTAAAATGTTTTTATTAACCATTATCTTGTTTATACCTGTTTCCCAAGCCAGGGAAGCCAAGACAGTCTGACCTGTCACGGTTATCTTCTTGGCCTTGATTGTGTAGTAAGATCCTGCGCAATCCATAATTACACTTTTGAAGGCAACAAGGACATTTTGGAAATACAGAGCTTAACTTCGCAGGCACCAGCAATCACATTTTAGTCTAGGGAGTCCAAGCTGCTGATGGAGTTTGCTAACCTCTCTAGATAACCAACTGACTTTTCCCTGATGCCAAGTAATTGGTGCGCAATTTGGGCTTCTATATGTCTCTAGCCACGTCTCTACAGTTGGTTCTCTACCAGACTCTAATGCTCACAGATTACCGCCTCCACTAAGCCACTTTCATTTAAATGTTCATTGAATTCATCAGATTGTTCAGGGTTTATAATATTTGAGTTATCAAAAAATTATAATTCAGACATTTTTGCCCAGTGATACAAAATGAATATTCATGAAAGTGTTTGTTAAACTCTTAGTATATATATGTATGTATATGTGTATATATATATATATATATATATATATATATATATATATATATATATATAGTTACAGTAAAATTGTTATAAATAGGCCATATTGTTGGTACACGTGAATAATAACCTTACTTTCTTCACCTGGCCAAAAATGCAAAAACTGATTTCTGAGACTTTTAATAAATAAACCTGATTTGCCTTCATATTCTCTATGGTCATGTGAGAGCCTTTTATCTTCCAGCTGGGTATGCCTACTGAACAAATAGTTGCCAACCTGGATGCCCTTATAAAGGATACTTGTACTCGCAGGCCACTGAGTTTTGGTGAGTTTAGTGTTCTGCTTTCCCCATTGTTAGTGTGCTATGCTTTCTACTCAGCAGTATTAAACTAATGTTTGGAATAACAGATATACAGTAGAAAAGCTGTGTCTAGGCAGTATCTAACAGTAGTATAGTTACATGGGATGGAAATCATAAATAACCTTCTTGGTGATGGTGCAGTGTTTTTTTATACTCTAGTGCCAGATATGTAATTGTACTTTGGTGCCAATTCACTGAACACATAACATGTAAATATTCAGCTCCTCACTCGTACCTACATGGGTCTTAGAGCTTGGGGCTTGTTTAACCAATGTTCGCCTTTTGTCTACCTAAACTGTCCTTCATTTCTCTGTCCTAAATGGTACAACCTGAAACGGTCATTATCTACCATATGACCAAGTCAGAATTTTTACAAATTCCTTGTACAATTCCCAGTTATTGCACCTTTTTAAAGTTAGCTTACTAAGACAAGTGAAACCTATTCTATTCTTGAATTTTCATAAAAATAACATACTTAGTTGTGTCATACAAGTGTTGTCATGATGCCTGCACATTGTGTCCCGGTTAAGGGTTATTTTCTTATAGTACACATCTGATAAACCGGTTTGCATATTGTGTCGCTATATGCTGAAATCATCATTTGGCAGATTAATGTTTAGCAGGCCTCATTTTAAGAAGGACAGTAATGCTATAAAATGGGTGTAAACACAGGGGAACCGGATGCTTGTACGTTATTTGTATTAATGAAAACATTTTTTTTCCCCCCATGAGGTCCCTTTGTGGAGAGAGCTATTATATCCAGTGCCACTAGCGAAGCCCTGTTCATCAAATTCCAGAGATTCCTCCCACAAGAACCAGAGACTGCATCAGATAGCTGAAGAACAGCCACCAATTTCTGAAGACGTTTGGAAATGTATTGCTTTTTGAATCTTTTACAATAAAAGACTTTACTCTGTATTCCCGTTTTGGCCAAGTTGTTCGGACGTCATATTACCAAAGTTGACCCCTCTCGTTGTTTAAGCCCTTTAAGGGCTTATGCCTCTAATATATTTTGCTGTGTGCTAGTTTTAGCAAATACTATCTTCAACATCCCTCAAGGAAGTTTTTGAAATTGTGATATTTCAGAAGTAATAAACTTCCACGCTACCAAGGTCAGAACCAGTGAAGTTGGAGACCTGGATACTATCCTAAACAGGACACAATGACTAGTGCATAACATAACAATTTTGACTCACAGAAAGGTGGTCCTTGCTCTGCTCAAACAAGCTTACAGTCTAGAAAATATGTACTGTACCAAGACTGTCTCGCCCCCCAAAAACCCCCACAGCCGAACACCTCTCCAGGCATTACAGTGCATATATATATATATATATATATATATATATATATATATTCCTAATTTCTACATGAATTCCTTTTTATACCTTATTATACAGCGATCAGCCAAAACATTATGACCACCTGCCTAGTGTTATGTAGGTTGATCTTTTGCCGCCAAAACAGCTCTGACTGCTGTGATTTTCTGCACCAATATGTTAGCAGCAGATCCTTTAAGTCCTGTAAGTTGCGAGGTGGGGCCTCTATGGATGCATCCTGGTGCCATGTGTTCTCCAGGTGAGCGACACACACGGACCTGACCATCCACGTGATATAAAGGAAAACATGATTCATCAGACCAGGCCACCTTCTTCCATTGCTGCGTGGTCCAGTTCTTATGCTCACGTGCCCATTGTAGGTTCTTTCGGCAGTGGACGGGGTCAGCGTGGCCACCCTGACTGATCTGCAGCTACGCAGCCCCGTGCACAACAAACTAATGTACCGTCTGTTGTATTTGACAACACAGGCCGGCCTATGTCCTTTTCCTGTTCACCGCTCTCCCTTTAGGGAATAAATTCCATTCAACCGAAACTGCGAACTTTCATATTTTTCCAGGACTCCCAGCCTGCAGCATTTTTTCTTTCATGTTTTACTTGTTGTTCTGAAATCTTTTCATCATGTGTTAGTAAATATACTTTCAGCTGAAAGCTTATTATACACTAGCTATGTTTTTTTTTCTTCTTTTCTGTAAACATCCAATGAGTGGCATGTTTGTCTATAAAGCGATGCTAGTACAATTTAGTATGTCCGTGTTTATTATTATTGAGTCACCAATTGTACTCCGTACAAGTAAGACAGCACATCATATATTTAAAAATAATTTATTAAATGAATCATTTTAAGTAAATCATGTGATGGATGTATGAGCAAAATGACACATAATAATTAGGATGTGATCATGATAATGAAATGTCATTTGTTTTCAGGTTTAATGTATTCTACTGCAGATGTAGAACCTTTAAAAGTAGCTAAAAGGTTTTATGGTAACTATATTGTACACACTTGAGCCCACGCTTCAAATGAAAAACAGCATGTCCCTACTTATAGTCTTTTTTTTTTCTTATGATAATTTGTTCCGAAGCAGAATCAAAGGAGAGAGAGGCTAATAATCAGGGTAGTGCACTGAAAAACTGTACGGAAATGTTAATTTTAGGTGAAAAAATGCCTAACCTTAAATAATACTCTTTCATCATTCATCCTGCACCCGTATCTTTAATAAATGCATTTTAAGGCAAGGTCTGAAGTTTTTGTAAGTGAGGGAGAGAATGTTACTTTGTCACCTGATATTCATCAAGTACGTTATTGAAACAAAGAAAGAAAAAAAAGTACACGCACAGTGCATGACCAAAACTATATGGACACCTGACCATCCAAAAACCATGGGCATTAATATAGAGTTGGACTCCACTTTACTGGAACGCTTTCCAAAAGATTTTGGAGTGTGTCTTAGCAAACTTACTATTAAACTATTTAAAATAAAAAAAATCCTATGAAAGTTTAATCACATAAAAGGGTTTCTAGTTTCTATGGCAATATCCTATCAGTGCCTGCATTTGCATTAACTGATAAATGTCCCTGGCAGTAATCATGAATGAAATACAATTTTACATCATGAAACAAGTATTTCTTTGAAGATGTTGGGCATTCAGCAGTTCCACAAATAATGCAGCATTTACGTACAAAATCACTTCTTGGCCTTTTAGTCAAATGTGTATCTGTGAGAGAGAGGAAGCTTGGTCATCTGGCCTTAAGGCTGAGTGGGTTCTTTGAAGCTCCAGATCCTTCCAGAGTCCCCTGGTTTGTACTGCCAGGGCACGAGAGCATGGTGTGATGTGTCATGTATGGTGCGGAGGCACAGGATTTTTTTCACTGTATGTTCAGCTGGTAGGTAGGTGCACCGTACAACAAACACCTGGACCCTTTATATTACATTTATTTATAAAGCGCCGACCGATTCCGATTCGCTCCTCACTTAAATTGCCCTAGCGTATGGCTGGTGAGTGAAGAAGAGTTCTTACGACACCAGGGCCAGAGATGGTCCATTCACGTGTATCACTAGCAAGATTTTTTGTTTTTGTTTTTGTGCATGTGTGATTGATTTGATTTTGTACACTGAATTTCAGTTCAATTGAAAAAAAACCAAAGTGGAACCAGGTCTCTGAAGACCTCAGTGGGTCTCTCCTTCAGGGAGATGATCACCTGGGGTAAGAAGGAACATCACCTGTGGCAAGTGCTGCCGCAGCTCTATCACAGGTGACATATTTTACTTTTTAAGTAAAGAGAAGGAGACTTCAGATGTTTACCTTTTCTAGGAGGACCTCGATGATCCGGCCATCCCTCTGGCTTCAGCTGTTGAGGGAAGGGACATCTACGGATTTTATTGACCTAGCAACAGAAGAAGATCTTCAGGAACAGCTATTGTGGCATACACAATCATCAAATGTTGATTTTCCAGATGTACCACCCGAAGACGATCCACATGATTGTCTGACCATGATGCAAGCGGAAATCGGTTCGCCTCCGAATATACAGGATACCCCACTCTCAAACCCAGAATGGACCCTGTTTGTGGACGGCTCCAGATACGCCGATGACAAGGGTCGCTTCCATACGGGAATGGCGGTTACGACTGACACCACTGTACTTTGTGCAAAAGCTCTACGACTGGATCAGTCGGCTCAGGAGGCTGAACTAGCTGCCCTTACTGAGGCCTGCATTATGGCTAAAGACTCCACCGCAAATATCTATACGGACTCCAGGTATGCCTTCGGAGTTGTGCATGATTTTGGAGTCATCTGGAAGGCAAGAGATTATATCACCGCAGCAGGAACTCCAATCAAGAACGGGAAAGCAGTTGAAGCCTTAATGACTGCGGCCCTACTCCCGAAACAGGTTGCAGTGATCAAAATCAAGGCACATTCACGGGCTGACACTATGGAAGCAAAAGGAAACGCCTTAGCAGACAGTGCAGCCAAACAAGCAGCCCTTCAAGAAGACTCGACCGTCCCTCTGATGACGGTGACTAAGGAAGCACCAATGGAGTTAGACTGGGATATTCTAATCCAATTGCAACAACAAGCTTCAATCAAGGAACAGAGACAATGGATACAAGAAGGAGCATCTAAGGATGAACGGGGAGCCTGGACCAAAGGCCAATGTCTTTGTTTACCCCGAACTCTATATCCCTTAGTTGCATCTCTAGCTCATGGACCAACACATCAGTCCAAAACTATTATGAAAGAGATTATCGACAAAATCTGGATCGCACCAGGAATCACCCGATACTAGCGCGAACCACCGAATCATGTTTAATCTGTGCTCAGTGCAACATCGGAAGGACAGAACCTACTCCATCTAAATGCTTGCCGAATGCTCAATACCCCTTCCAACGGATTCAAATTGATCACATTCAAATGCCAATGTGTCAAACATTTCAGTATGTACTGGTAGTGGTAGATGTGTTTTCCGGCTGGCCAGAGGCCTATCCAGTTCGGAATCAAACCGCACCCACTACCGCAAAGAAACTTATTCAAGAACTCATTTGTCGGTTTGGGGTCCCTGAGGTTATAGAAAGTGACCAGGGACCTGCTTTCACTGCCAATATCACCCAGGAAGTGTGGAAAATTATAGGCTCACATCTTGCTTTCCATACTCCTTACAGACCTCAGAGTAGCGGGAAAGTGGAGAGACTAAATGGCATAATCAAATCAAAGATGTTGAAAATGACACAAGAGACTGGTCTAAATTGGGTACAATGCCTACCCATTGTACTTTTTGCTATCAGACATACGCCACACAAACTTACCCCACATGAGATACTTTTTGGGAGTAGCCCTAGGCTAGGACAGTACTTCCCACAACAGCTGCAAATCAATTACGAAACTATGGCAAAATATGTTATTGCTCTGACTACTCAATTGTCTAACATACATGCCCAAGTTTTCTCTTCTATTCCAGATCCCAACACCCTCGAAGGTACTCATTCTCTATTGCCTGGAGAGTGGGTGGTCGTGAAGAAACACGTCCGATCTACTCTTGAACCGAGATTCGAGGGCCCATTTCAAGTGCTGCTAACAACTCCTACCTCAATAAAGGTCGAAGGGAAGCCCACCTGGATACACGCCTCGCATTGCAAGAGAATCAAAGGATACGATCCTCCAGTCGGCGATGCCTAGAATGTATATCCTTTGCAAAAGAGTGGGCATCCCACTATTGTTCTTATTATTCATTTTCCAACACACACAGGGAAAACCAGCCCAGGCTACCAGTCATAAGGGGGGTCGAGTAGCCATTACAAGAGATGCAAAACAATCAGGCCCACCTACCTTTTGGTATAACTCCAGTAGTACCACCGTGGCCACATACTCATTCCAACATTGTCACATTATAGACTGTGTCTCCAAACGCCATGTCAATGAATTCCTGGGGGTAATGAAACAGGACGGGGATGTCACTGATAATTATGACCCCGGATTTTGTGACATCAAAGTAGGCACATGTGTTGGGTACATTTGTTATACTGGAGGGCAATGGGGGGACAAATGCGGGTACTGGGGTTCTGTTATAACTAATTCCGGTACTAATTGGGGATATAAGCCCCCTGAAGCCCTAGCCCTTAAAGATCAATATGGTAAATCATTACTCTCACGAATGACCCTTATATCTACTGGAACTGGTGAGAATCAACGGTATATTCTTACTATAAACAATCCACGGCCAACCGATGCTAGGAAATATATTTTTGGGATTTACAAATATGGCTATGCGAGTGGTAGTGCTCCCTTTTATCTTAAAGATATGTATAATAGTCCGGAATAGAAGGAATCACCAGGTAAATCCCTTAAACCACCAGTTCCAAGTCAAGCCCCAGACCCAACAGAACTCCCATACCAGGTTATTCGTGCTATCCTAAGTATGGTAGCTATTGCAAATCCCACTTATGATGATACAGTGGCCATAGAAACTGGATATAATGATATCAACCTATGGCTCGAGTGGATGCACTATTCTGCTATTAAGCACAACAAGTCTAATTGCTATGTGTGTGGCCGAGCTCGTCCACATCTTGGAACAGTATCTTTACAATTACCCTATCAGTCACTGTTATGTCTATTGAGTTTGTATACCAATACCAGTAACCAATTCCCTGAATGTGAGAAATGGGAGAAAGAATATCCCTTATTAACTGAAGCTCCCAGATTTAGTGACGGAATAACTATATATTCTGGAGCTTATGTTTGTATTTCAAACACCCAAGGTACTGGTAAATTTCTTGGAAAATTCTCTAATGGAAATTGTGCTGAATACAGCAATTTGACGGGATTCCCTACACAGAATCATGTCTATTCACTGGGAGATATCTTTTGGCTATGCGGGGACATGAAACTGCGCACCAAATTAGAAGGTAGTTGGACTGGTGAGTGTGCACTGGCCAAAGTCATAATGCCATTACTTATAATGTCAGAAGAGTCAGAAGTCCCAGTTGAGGTCCAGTCCACTCCGTCCCGTAAGAAACGCAGTAATTCGAAAACCCCTGAGGGAAGCTTTGACCCCCATGTGTATATAGATGCGATAGGAGTTCCTAGGGGGGGTCCCAGATGAATATAAAGCCCGGGATCAAGTAGCTGCTGGTTTTGAATCTCTCATTCCAATGGTTACAATAAATAAAAATGTTGATTGGATTAATTATATCTATTATAATCAGCAGAGATTTGTCAATTACACCCAAGACGCGCTCCAAGGACTATGGGAACAATTGGAGGCCGCAACCCAGATGACTTTCCAGAATCGTATGGCATTAGACATGATCCTAGCGGAAAAGGGCGGGGTCTGTAAAATAATCGGAGAAACTTGCTGTACATTCATCCCAGATAATACCGGTCCCGACGGGAAATTCACAGTGGCAATTAAAAAGTTAACTGCTCTAGGAGATGAATTGAAGCATAACTCCGGAATTGACCATCCCTGGGCTGAATGGTTCGGATGGCTTAAAGGATGGAAACAGGGCCTGGTCCAGCTGGCAATTATTTTAATAATTATTGTGATTATTGTTGCTTTCATTCTCTTGTGTGTGGTTCCATGCTGTCGGCGTCTGTGTGACAAGATGTTTGCTGTAAGCGAAACAACTCCGCTTATGCTCATATATGATGATAGCGAGCCAAGCAGTTCCACGCCTTTCTATGAAGCAATGAAACCGAGGGTCACCCCTAACGGTGACCCCCATCCCATTTAGGGACATATAGATCCGAGGGACATGTCCAAGACCTGAAACCGGGATTTTATCCAATAGGGATAATTTGTCGCCACTGCAGGTGAAGAGGATGCGGGATTATGTCCGGTAGGATCTGACAGGTTTAGGGACAGTCAGCCATCATATATTCAAGGGGGGACTGTTATGGAACCGAGTTATGTCTATATATATCTCAGCAAGAAACGCTTATAAGTTGTAATGAATATAAGCTGGCTCTGACCAGTGTAAAGGGTCAAACCTCACGCAAATATGCGAGAGACGCAAGTAGCAATAGTTTAGGGCGTTTAGTACAAGTTACGTAAACATGTACTCTATACTTTACTAACCGCAATTTGTTCTAGATACCAGGAAATTACCTAAGTATCGCCTGATGTTTGTTTATAACGGTTTTTCTGCCTATATCCGCATAGTTTTAAGGAATTAACCAATTAAGATGCTTTTATGTGATAAGACGTCCTCCTTTATTGGACACTATATAACCTATATCCGTATCGTAATAAAACAGAGTGATTTTGGACCAGACCCAGACTGTGTCGTGTGTCTTATTTCTCTCTCCGTGCACGTACAATTATAATCATATAATTTGGAGCAGTTCAACAACTGAAGAAAGCTTTCATTGAAAGAGATCCAAAACATATATCCTCATCAGTGGTCTGAGAAGAAGACTGGCATCCACTGTGGCTTTATGTCGCTTTGGCAAGAAGCACTAGGCACCATTTCTTTTATCGCATGACACCACGGGCTTCAAAGGAATAGGAATAAAATGAGGGACACTTGAGAGGTATGATGAAAATATTTTAGGAGACTCAATAGGGACTTTTTATTGATTTGATATGTATTATTATTTAATAAGCTCTATTTCTTCTAATTCATTCTACTGGAAGTCAATTCTGACTTTAACAGCTATTATTGTGTTTATGGACAAATCGTCAAGAGCACCTCTGCCTGTACCATCCCTTTGTGTCAGTTAAATTATTTGATTTGATTTATATCTCTTTAGCTTTCTGTTATCGACGCAGCATAAATTGACATACAGTGAAAGCTTGAACGTGGCTGTTCTGTTTTTTCTTGCATAGTGCACAGGTCATCTTCTGTAGCCTGGATTTCCTATTGTGCATTGTTTCTATTCTATTTAATATTTATAAGCATAGAGTTTCTTTCTACATCTGTTGCTTAGGTGATAAGACCAAGTTTGCACCAACCCCATCTCTTTCCTTTTTTTTTTTGACTAGGCTGAAGATTCCTAGCTCTACCCTGGTGACCACTTGGATTTTTGAAAATTGAAGGTGTGAAAAAACTGGCCACGTCAAATATGAAAGCAGTCAACAGATAAATAATATATAGGGATACAGAGGAGGAAAGATGACTGGCAGCAGGGGTATAACAGCATAAGGTAATAAATAAAAGTATAAAGTCAAGCCTTAGGCTATTGAAGTTGTAAAGCAAGCAGATGTGGCGCTAACATAGGGGGAGATTTAGCAGGTGCTTAAATCACTCCTCCCGCATTCTCTATAGTGCTAAGAGACCTCTTTAGGGGATGCTCAAGTGGTGATTCTTCATAAAGTTATACTACTATACTGCATATTTTCTTTAAAACAAACTATGATCATCAATAGTGTTCTTGACTTTATGCATAGTTATTTTCTCTTCACTTGTATTAGAGATGGGTACCACCTATATCTCTTTAGAGCCCCTACAAACATAAAGCTGCCACAGAAGGTGAGGATCCAAAATAGTTTATGCTTTGCTTTCAGCCTAGATGGGAATTATGCTTGAGGTGCAGAAGACGTAGTATGAGCAGCTCAGCCAGAGAAAGTACAAACTGTACCCTTGAGATGCTGCTTGATGTAGTAGGAGGGAGGCGAGACCTGTATTTTATAGCCAGCAGGCTAAATAAACAACTCAAGTGGCTAGAGTCTGCTTCTGTGTTACAGGGCTAAACATATCGCTGTCCAGCACATGACACTTGACAGGGCCACATCAAATAGGAGACATAACCATGTTGAAAAAGAGGCCCATGATTTATTTCACTGCTGTACACGTAAGCGAATGAATGTTCACCGCTGCCAACAGAAATCTTCAAATCATTTCAAGAATAAAAATAGTCAGATTTGGATAACACCTCCACATTCTACTATTAAACGCGTTTGTACGAGCATATGGCACCGCCTAGTGGTCAAGATGAAAATCACAGTATCTGTGAGCCTAGGAGGAAAATGTGTTCATTGACTTTTTTTAAATAACCCCTTCTTTACTGAGAGTACTTTTTACCCCAAAACAGCTTGGCTTACAGCTTTACCCTATGTTTGTTCAGCCATGGTTCCCTGTGTTTCTTTTAATTTATCTGCTTAATATATATATATATTGGTTTGACTATAGTTAGGCCTTTCTCTGGATACCAGCGTTAGCCTTATTGTTAATTTTCTTAATTCATTTTCAGAGAAAATTACCAAAAGTTATTTCTCCATATTATGAGTATATGCCAAATCCATAGGTTTTTGTATGGTTTTTTTTTCTGGAAGTTACAAGAAGAAACATGCCTTCTACATATTAAAATATTTTATTTTTTTGCTGGGCAGTTTAGCAGCTCATTAGTTCGAAATGCCCCAACAAAAGTATATATCTCTAGAAAGCAAACAAGACAAAGAAAGAGTGTAGTTTTCTATGCAGCCATTTTGCCACAAGTTCCAATTTTTTGGAGGTTTAGTGGAACTGCAAAGAAATGTCCATATATATGTTTTTCTTACAGTTACGGTGCACTTTATCCTTGTATAGCAGAACACATCCATCCAAGTTGGTGAGAATACAAATGGCCAAGGCACACATTCAACTCCCGTCATCTGGATCATCAGCAGACCTGGGAACTCACCAGGTTTTGCTTTTTAGACGCCAGGTGAAGCGCTCCAGGTCTCAGGTCCGGTATTTAGGCACTGTCACATTCTACTCCCATACAGTCCCTGCACACTCATGACATAGATCCCATCCATTCATGTCATGTCACACCCCTCATGAAACCACTACTCCAGAAGAGGGTGGCCTCTGGGTATCCAGAGCCTGGAAGTATATGGTATAATCGTAAGCCTGGCTGTGTAAGACACAACTGTGGCTGTCTACATTAAGATGCTGTAATGTACAATAACCCTTCTTCTGGGTGATATATCCACAGTGTCATCATTCTTGAGAACATGTCATGCAGTTGTGTGTGACAGAGGTACACTCTATTCACTAAAACAAAGGAACTACTGCATCTATTGTTAAAACCAAATCCTAATTTTTCCCAATATAATTAAATGTATTTATTTAAAACAATTTCACACAATGTACATGCTTTTTGCAAACCATGAATTAGGTTTTCCACCTTACAAACTATGTTACTATGTTGCAAACCATGAATTAGTGGTAGAATCTCATTTTCACAGCATACCCATAGGTGGCACCATTTACGCACAAAATTGTGTTTTTTTTTACAGCAAATCTTTCTAAGATGTATATAATTGTTGTTGTTTTTTTTCTAGAACACTCCTTCAAAAGCTTACATTATTATCTAAAGATAGGTCTAATGTGTCAGCTACAGTAATACAGCTTTTAAGGCAATATAGCCTAATATACATTATACTTGGTCAATAGTTGTTGGACCAAGAGTATTAAAACTTAAAACATCTGGTTAAAATTTTTTCCTGTAGATCATGAATAAACAGGGGATAAAAAACATTGTAACTTGAGATTGTTCCAAGGCAGAACATACTTGGTCCTGGTAGAAGAAAATACTAGCAGAGTTACACAGTCAAGAAGTTTGTGGCAAGTGCTGCACCTAGAGAGGCAGATGAACCACAATTAACAATATGGTTGTCCAGGAACTATATTGATTATTGAACCATTTAGAGTTTTTTTAGTGAGGGAAGGTGCCAATATTGTTAGTAGAACTACTGGAAGTATGAGGATTCTGCACACACACAATCATACACCTTTCAGTCCAGATAGGGCATCTGCCCACAGAGAAACAGAAAGGTGTTGTTTTAATAATCCCCAGTGTCTTTGACTGTAATGACAATATACAAACACAGAAGCATTACATTTTACAGCAGATCATAACTATTCGGCCCATCTAGTCTGCCTATTTTTCCAGATCTGAAAACTTATACCTTAGTGAGTCATTAGTCTCATATCATCTCAGACTGAGGATAGCAATTTAGGACCAATGTCTGCTGCAGCCAAGGCTCTAGGGATGTGGGATCCCCTGGGGCTCTGCCACTTCCTGTGGTCTCATTGCCCAGAGCCTGGAGGTAGCAGCGTTAAACAGATCTTTCTGCTTTCTTGCATATGCTTAATGGGATATTAGGGACAATGGGACAGTAAAGTAACCTTGTGTGTTGTGCTCTATAATCCCCATTATGCACATGCAGGTGTTATATCATAGCCCTCATCATTATACAATTAGCCAGACATGGCACAGCATAACTCCTATCATTAAATAGTAAGTCAGACACTGAGGGTGGTACAGCATAACTCCCATTACTACATCCTGAGCCTGAAGGTGGTGCAGTATAACTTCCATCAATATATACTGAGCCTGATAGTGGTACATGACAACTCCCATTATTTCATAGACATTGGTTCAGCTTGACTCCTAACATTATATAGTGATCCAGATACTGATGGTTGTACTGCACAGCTCTCATCATTATATATTGAGCCAGACAAAGACAGTGGTACAGCAAAAACTCTCATTAATATATAGCAAGCCAGACACTAATGATGGTACATGATAACTCCCATCATTAAATAGTAAGCCAGTCGCTGAAGGTGGTGCAGCTTAACACCAATAATTATAAATTACGCCTGGAGGTATAACTCCCATAAGTATATACTGAACCTGACAGTGGTACAAACACAGATGATGGTACAGCATAACACTTACTCATGCTCTCTAACACTCTCAATCATGCTCTCACACTCTCTCAGACTTTCACTTTTTCACACTCCCTCACTCTTTCATACTCTCACTCACTTTTATTCATGCACTTATGCTCTCTCTCAGTTATTTGTGCGCTCTCGTTTCCACCCACTCTTATTCATGCTCTTGCACACTCCCGTTCTCCCATTCACACATCCACTCATGCTGTCTCACACTCTCACTCATGCTCTCAGACTCACTCTCTTACTCTTGCTTTCTTACACTCTCACTTACTCTCTCACTTACATGCTCTCTCTCAATGTCTCCCAACCTTCTCTGCTGACCAGTTCAAAGCCCCTGTTTCCTTTCCTTCAGCCCCACTTCTTTCTTCTGCCCTCTTCTCCCTGATACCAGCTGTGCTGACCAAGACATGGTCAGGTGGTCGTGGAGGCCCCACCCCTTTGACAAAACTCCCATCGCCAGGAGAAAGAATGCACAATCTTTTCAGTGGCAGTGGCTCTCCCACAAGCTGTACAGAGTTTCCCCGGCTCAGTGAAGAGAGGTGAGACACACACACATTTGCCGGGACACCTGCCCGGACAAAATTTTGTCGGAACAGTGCCTCAAACATCAGGACTGTCACAGCAAAATCGGAACAGTTCCCAAGCATGATACACCGTATTTGCCCGAATATAGGCCGCACTCCCCCCCCCACTTTAAGTCTTTAAAGTGGGGGTGCGGCCTATATTCGGGGTCTAGCGCCCAAAGCCTGGGACATGCAGTTGCGGGCGCCGGGCAGGCAGCAGGGTTAGGATACAGATCCCCCGCAGCGGTGCAGGGGACCTGCATCCTACTCTCTGATGCGCTCAGACAGCCTCCCCTGCCAGAACTTTCCACAAGGGGAGTGCCGCACGGGAGATTGTCTAAGCGCACGAGGGGAGTCCTGGCAAGGGAGATTGTTAAAGCACATCGTGCAGACGTGCCCAAGACTTACCAGAGCAGACTCCCGGGTGAAAAGGCCATGTTTATTCTGGGTGGAGGAGCCAATCCAGCTGAAGGTGTCAAGGGATGGCCTCTTAGCAGACACTAGGTATCTAGGGGGTTAATGCTGTGGTGAGAACATTTGGTGGTAAAATTGGTGTGAGGGTCCTGGCGGGTCTGGGTTTGAGCATCAAGAGATCCTTCCTTAAGTTGGCGTGGCGTGGAACCTGAATAGTTTCATAAGTTTGGGGGTTTTTGGTCTATGTTATTTATTGGTGTTCTTGGTAGTCATTGTCCCTGTTAATGCAGCTATGTTTTAATTACATGTTTTGCATGGTAATACTAATTTTAAATAAATTGGCTGTGGTCTTATCAAACCGAATTCTGACTTTCTTGTATTTATTGATATTTTAGTTTAGTATGTAGGCCTAGCATAGGAAATTGAGGCCACATCTGTCATGCAATCCATGCATTCTTAATTCCAGGAAAGTTTTATGATTTTTTATGAATCTTCTCTAATAAGCATTCTGTAAGGAAATTATGTGTGGTAATACAATGCCTGGTTCTGGCAATTATAAATGCTAATGGATATGAAATGACATCAAGTGTGTAAGAGACTCAGAGAAGACCGCTATTTCAGGTACATTAAGATTACAGGCCAGTAACAAAAAGTCAATTTCAATGAAAAGCAATAAATGTGCCCTTGTATGCATGAATATTGGTTATAAAGGGCATCTCACAAATGCATGTTGCTATTTAATATTCTACTAGACTTTATCTCGCAAAGATTTGGTAAAAGAGTTGAGGGAATCCAGAAACCAGCACAGCATACATGACTAATCTTGAGAATTTGGAAAGGAAAATAAAACTGCATTAAACATAAAATTAGCACAAAAGGAATGATAAAGCAGTTCATGCAGTGAGGCTGTTGCTAGTTAAGGGTTAACTAACCTAAAATAATAATAATAAAAACTAAATGTTGTGTGGCAGTTTGGTGACTAAAGAATTATCCTCTGGGGCATGGAGCCCACTCTTACCCCTCACTTCTATCCCATGCCCAATAGGGCAGATAGGTTATAAATATATACTGTATATAATATATAATAAAACTTTCTTGGTAGACATAGATCAAACACATAACTCACATGTAAATATAAAACAATATATTTGGTGACATAGAGCCCAACTGCATCACCCCATTCTGTGTCCAGTGGCTGTCCCAAGCACAGCCATGAAGCAGTAGACCACACACACTAACAGAGTGGGGCCGTTGAGTGCTAAAGTGTGCAGTGCTTGAAAGTCACCTGTCCTCTGTATCTTCACTCACTACAGAGTTCCACTGCCACTGGAAGCAATATCAGTACAGGCACTGTGTGTCTGCAAGCATTGGCTGGAGTGGTATAAACTGCGCTGCCAATGAACTCTGGAGTAGTAGAAATGTGTTCTCTGGAATTAGGCTTCACTATCTGGAAGTCTGATGGACAAACCTGGGTCTGGCGTGTGCCTACTGAAAGGCATAGTGGAGCAGGGATAATGGTCTGGGGCTTTTTCTTTCTGGGTTTGTCCTAGGCCCCTTGTTCCAGTGAAGAGTAGGATTAATGCTACAGTACACAAAGACATTTTGGTCAATTGTAGGCTTCCAACTTTCCAGGAACATTTGGAGAAGGCCTGACTGTGCCCCAGTACACAAAGCAAGGGCCATAAAGACATGGTTGAATGAGTTTGGTGTGAAAGAACTAGAGTGGCCCGCACAGAGGCCTGACCTTAACTCCATCAAACACCTTTGTGATAGAGTGGAAACGCCGCCTGGAAACCAGGCCTTATTGTCCAACATCAGTGCCTGACCTCAAAATGCTGTTATGGCTGAATAGGCACAAATTACCACAGACACACTCCAAAATCTTTTAGAAAGCCTTACCAGAAGAGTGGCGGCTGTTACACCCACAAAGGGAGGGGGTCAACTCTAAATGAATGTCCATGGTTTTGGAATGGGATGCCCAACAAGCTCATATAGGTGTGATGGTCAGGTATACGCATTGTTTTGGTCACATGGTGTATTTGGCTAAGATCATGTTTAGGGAGTGGGAGACACCTGGCCGCAAAGATGTGACAGCTGGAAGCTTGATATTTTGCCGAAGCTTCTGGCATGCTTAACCCAGCTACCTGTGGCTACTGGTTGGGATTCTGCTGACCTTCTTGGTAAGTCCAACCTGGTTACCTTCTGCATTGTGTTTTTTTTTTGTGGTGGCCAACACAATGTCGCTCATGACATTCTGGTAAGTATGTAGTATGCACTTGCACCCTCTATGTTGCATCATTGTCTTTCCTTCTGCCCTGGCATTTTTTGTTTGTATAACATTTAGCAGTTAACTACAGGCCTTCAGGCTTAAAATGTTTGGGTATACAAAACATTGGTTGTGTCATAATTGATTTTACATTTAATACTTTTTAATTCTTAGTATTAATTGGGTTTCCTTTTGTCAAATAAGTATAATTGATTTAAAGTACACATGGCGGCTCAGTCATGCATGATTTGCTTGAATAGATACCTAACTTTGACAAAGTTATTTGTTTGCAAACTTCTGAGGTGACTTTATAGCTTCATAATCCACAACTGGAAAAAAAAATCAGATCTAATGATTTTCCCTATTTCATTTTTCTCTTCACTTAATGAAATTCTGAGGTTTTAAATCAATTAGCCCGAAGTAGTTCTTAATACATTCCTGTTTATTTATTTAATTGAATTATTTTAGCAGATTACAACAGACAAACTCTAGCAGTGTACTGGGACATCATAAATGTGATGCAAATTAAAGATTAATGAACTCTATGTTTGAAGTTTCAAAACAAATCTAGTTTTTAAGGGTGAAGATAAACCCTTTACTTTAATGTAATAGAACTCTGAGGTAAAATGTAACTCCCACAGGTAAAACAGTGTCTGCCAGCAGGACTTCGGACCAAAGAGACTGGTAATATCCTCCACTGAAGTCAGACTCCCTTTGCATGAAAACATGCATTCCAAAAATTAGGTCACATTTTGTGGCTTCACGCAAAGGGCATCTGATGCCACTTGCGGTCTGCGTATTTATGCAAAGATGTTGTGAGTGGCGTCATCCTCCTGGAGTCAACCAGGCAATTTACTTAAATTTTTCACAGAAAGGATATTTGTGTCCTACTATGTAGAAAGTCCTTCATATTTTCCCCTTCTCCCCCTTTCTATATCCTGCTCGCTGAGACGTAGAAGGCCCATTAGATGATATACAGTCTGATTTTTCTCCTACGCACAGATATCCGACTCCTCGCCAAAGTATGCGTGTATGCGGATCAATGTATGTCTTGCCTCTGAAATACGCCTACTAGGCGCGATTTGCAAAAAGAGTTTGTGTACATAAAGATAAAACAACAAGGGGTGATTCAAGTACATTACATTGTCAGGCCTATGTTATCTAGTACTATACATTTTACAGAGGTAATATTATTAGCATAGTTATGTAAAACTAACAATTTAAAAAAGGGTTACCTGAAGAACATCAGTGTCTGTTCCTGCAGCGCCGCTATTTATTGTAGTACTCAGCATGAATCAAGTTTTGAGGTCCATGGTTCATGAGCAACCAAAATGCAGAACCTAAACGTATGCAATGTTACGTGACAGCACAGACTCGGGGTGATCTGGAACCTTTCGTTTCCGAAAATCAGCGTTGGTGGCACCTAGTTGATCATTTATAATAGTCAGACCAAGGCATGAATGTACAGTTATGCTTACATTCAATGCAACAGCACTTTATGGTATAAAAAACTATATGTATATAAATGTTTTTAGTGGGAATTTGCTAAAAGACCATTATCTCCACTTCTAGATGGGAAGAGTCCCCACACACTGCTCTTTCTGTTTGATATTTTTCATTGGACAAGCTACTTCACTGTAATCTTTACTTGAACACAATACAATATTTATGTTTTAAAAGGAATCCATCAACATCGCCTATGCACGAACCTTAAGTCGTGTAATGGAATTGTATGTTTCATATGGATGCAAACGTACATGAAATTCCACAGAGGATTTGTATAAAAAACACATAGTGAAACATTTGTATTTATTTCTCCTCTCTCCGTTAGCTTTG
Organism: Spea bombifrons; assembly: GCF_027358695.1. Classification (NCBI taxonomy): domain Eukaryota; kingdom Metazoa; phylum Chordata; class Amphibia; order Anura; family Pelobatidae; genus Spea; species Spea bombifrons. The sequence goes on from NC_071087.1 coordinate 55,463,059, forward strand.
TGCACTAACTCTCTCCATCGCTGTACCAAAATAATTACAAACAACCAATAATTTCAATAAAACATTGATATAGCTTACGTATTTGCCCCTGTCTTTAGAGATTAATGTAGCACAAATATACATTGGTAGGGATAAGGACAAAGGAACCACAGACAACACCACATATCCTAATGGACGGTTTGTGCTGATTTCTCCACTTTTACCACAATTACCACTACCCCCATAGTGTGCAAGCCAAGTTGGACTTGCTGTGTCTCTTGTACCAATACCTGTGCATGCATGCATTTATTTTGTGGATTTAGGATCAGCACTTGATAGAGTATATAAGGCAATTGGTTTGTGACATCATTATCCAGGATCCTATTAATTACTCATCCCGGGGAAAAAGCTAGATCTTAGCTAGACCCTCTCCACCATTTGTGATCAGCTGTAAGGTATACATCAGATGATACACCTCATTTTCTGGACATTTAAAGGGGCCTGCAGCGGACAATTGAATGATGTTCTATGGACCTTCACAAACCTTGCCACGAACGCTGATGTCCTTGTACGGACACTTTTCCCATTCCTGTACAGAAGTCATATTTCTTTAGCACATTCTTAGTTAAAGGTATATTTAAGTGAGCATGTTCATCCACTTTTACTGGGTGGTCTTTTTCTAGCTCTTTGTTGGTTGTAGTCCACTGATAATAACCTGCCTGTCCTCAATACTGCTGCCACCTTCAAGATCACTGGGCCATGATCTGAATAAAAATATTAGTTGGTACACAAATACACCAAAATGTTTTTTTTTATCCTTAAATTTAGTTTCGTTGCATGTTGAAAACCATTTTCAGAGCTGAGGGGACTTGTGTATAACTTTAACTGAAAAAATATTTTTTTTTATCCCTGACTGGTTGTCAGTGATATTTCAGTCATGTGCTGTATGATAAAATACTGACAATGTCAGCTAGTATCAAGGTCCAACGTAGTATTACTCAGCAGTCTGTCAAAGTCATTTCAACGAGGGCAGTGCACCCGCAATCAGTAAAGTTCAGAACTGCCGTTGGAACCATTTGACAGAACGTAGAACTCTTAGGCCGATGGCAGTTGGTTCCCAGCTAGTCACGCATTGTCTTTAAAGGAGAACTCCCACTATGATTTTTATTACTACTATCTGATTAAAAGATTACACAGTAGGTTTCAAAAGTACTGTGCTGCTTTTTGTAATAGCACTAGTTTTTGCATAATATAATATTTTCAGACTGTTGCATATGAGTAATTTGTATATGTTATAGCTTTGTTATCTGCATACCTGGGAACTACTGGGCTCCAGCTACCCGGAGCCTTCCCTTTCGGGATGTGGCTGAGACTGCACACTGAGATCAGCGGGCGGACCCGCTGATGTCGGTGGGCGGACCCGCTGATGTCGGTGGGCGGTCCAGCTGATGTCGGTGGGCGGTCCCGCTGACATTAATGGGAGTTCCCCCTGATGTTGGGGGTGTTCCCACTGACATCGGGGGCGTTCCCGCCGACGGAAGTGGGAAACACCCACATTTGAAGGAAAAAGGGCGGGGAGTAGGCATGTCAAGGCCCAGCTCCCGCGTCCAGGAGGATTCGGGTCTTGACCCGGAGAACCGGAGAAGCAGTGCTCACCTGGCAATCCCAGGTATGGTTATCTGTGGCCAAGCTATAAGACAAACTCCCCGACTTATCAGACTGGCTTGTGGTAAACAATAGCATGGCACAGTCTTAATCACCCAGACACTGACTAATGAAAGTCTGTTGTGGACAAATAGGACTCCGTTACCATTACCTTAAATAACTTGTTTGCACCTCTGTGTCTGCAGATCAGGGATGTTGCTTAGAACAAAAAAACACTTTTTATTTAATGCTAATTTACAACACTGTATACAGTACTATATTTTGAGATCATTTTGAGATCATGTTTTCCACAACACTTACCCTTTAATGTAAAAATTAATATGTAGAGCAGTTTCATACAGTTCTAAGGGGGTAACAAATGAGGGGGACTTATGAGACATTGAGAGAAGTGGCAAGGTAGAGAGAAAACATTAGTTATTATTGTTACCTTATTCATAAACCACCTTCATATTCCAAGGTAATTTAGAATGCTGAGTTCTTGATCATCACAATATATCCATAGCAGAAGTCTATTGGGTCCTGAGTCCCAAAGATGATTTGTTCTGACTAATGGGCCTAGACATACATCTCCAATTGTAAATAGCTGCACACTGAGTCTCATTATTGTACTTGTTAGGCTTCTGTACTCCACAGAGGCCATTTGAAGAGGACAGCAATGGACATAACATACGCAATAACAACGGACCATCTAACTGACAGTTGCATAAAATTAAAAGTAAACAATCCGATGTGCAATATGATTGTATTTGTTCAGTGTCGCAGCCAGTAGACCAGCCCTTCGTGTGCATCCTCTGTGTGAGACAAGCTAGATTGCACTCTGAACATTTTGGTGCCTGTATAGAATGGATGCCAGCGTGAGAACCATATGCTGGTGGCGGATTTTGCTTTTCAGGATTGACTTAAAAAAGTGCTGCTTTATACGCTAAAATTGCCCTGGCTTTTGTGTAATTGAAATTCCCTTTAATAACTGGGAAATGTATGGATTTACCCCAAAGGATCCAAGTATGAGACCTAATAACAGAGTTTCTGGATCTCTGTTTTTTTTCACTTAGGCAAGGACTTTCACGTCCTCACTTGCCCACTTGCAACTCTGTGCAGCTCTGTCTACTCTAGACTAGCCTTTCTTCCTTCTGTGTCTTATAAGAGGAAGGACCACTAGGCCAGCATAAACATGTGCTTGCTAAGCCATAGATAGCTATAGAGCTATAAAATTGTAGAATGAATTTGAAGTACTATAAAACCTGTGCGCTGGGAATAATTTAGATGTTTGGAATTTCCAAATACTTTCCTACAATACTGTGGATTAAGAGCAAAGTGTCTGTCAGGGACTAGTGGTGGAACTAGTGAGCTAGGGTCCCTGGCGCAAGAAAGCTTGTAAGCCCCCAAACCCTGCATCGCCCTCAGCCCCTGTATTGTACTCCACAAGCCCTTGTGTGGTACCCCCAGCAATAAAATAACTCTCTATCGTGCTCTAGGGATACCACACAGACTCTCTAAAATTCTTGTTTTCTCAGGTAAAGGAGCAACTAAGAACTTGCTGACAGGGAAATTTTTGTTTTAACGACTTCTGGAGGAAACAGATGTACTGTTTCAATCACAGTGCATTTCTTCTCTCCTTAAAATGTGAACATTAGCTAAGAAGTACCGTGTCATCCTTCATTCTTTGGAATTACACTTTCAGATAATGTAGCTTTATCACAGCCTTTGAAGGTTTTGTTCGTTCCCTTTCTCTTTGTCTCTCATTATTTTCTTCTCTTCATAATTTGATTTAAAGCTTTTTTTTTTTTGACTCCTCGTAAGGGTTTTCAGAAACATTGGTTTCTCACAATTGGAGGGAAAATGTGAAGGATTAACAATACATATTATTCTACAAATGACCTTTTGACTGTACAGTTGGTAAACAGGGCATAACATGTGGTGTGACATACAACAATCTGGAGACAGAACAAACGGTTTGGGGGCCATTGCTCAAGAAAAATTACAATTTAGTTTCAAAAGTGTTAAATTGGGCAGGTTGATCAGATTTTTAAACGGATCCTGAGTGGACAGCACACACAGACACAGTTTATACTTTTTTTCACATTACAATTAAATTATAATGGGGCAAATAGGTGACTGGCACCCCAATGGGTAGACTACACGAGAGTCATTGTGTGAAGACCAAGTCTAGCTAAGTCATTATCGCCTTAAGTTTTGGCGTTTTGGTGCATTCGTGATGGCTCTCAAAGCTTGTGCATATCTTTATGTAAATTACAGCATTTTACTGATATGTTTACATGGAGGAACTTGTTCTTCATGGGATCCATGCATGATTCTAACATACTACATTACTGACCCACCTCCACCCCAAAACAGCTCCAGCCTAGGCTTTTAACCCCTTAATGACAAAGCCCGTACATGTACGGGCTCAAAATGCATTGTTTTCAATGGGTTTTGGGACCGCCCATTGTCCTTAAGGGGTTAAACACTATACAGACCACCCATTAAATGTCAGCCATACATAACCATCTGATATACATTCCTGAGTAATGTATATGTATATATAAAAACAATATTTGCAGTTATGTAAGCTTATGTTAGATTATTGAAGGTGTAACATTAAAACCTACACACCAGCTTGCATTTACTCACAAACATCCTTATTTTCGTCAGATATTCATATTTATTAATTATTAAATGGCTATTAGACTGTAAAAACCCCCCAAAATAACTGTATTTGCTTTTTTTTTTTTTAGAACGCTCCCCTCTTACAATCACAGTTCTTATGTTAAAAAGTAATAGCCCAGCAGTTGCCGGTAGCAGTTAAAAATGATAGGGGTTATTCATTAATAGAGGAATAATCCCGACACATTATTACTGCCTGAAAATGTGAAAACTCCTACTGGCTCATTACTGCCCGATCAGCACTATTACGCTGTAAATTTGCCATGGTTAATTTTTATATGCTCGTTCCAACAAAATAGAGCCATTACCGTATGCTCTTATGTTATATTAGGGTAGGCTGCAATGAGGTTGAGTATAATAAGGTAACATACTGTATCTCACATAACGTGTTGAAGGCTGAGATTTCCCCACTAGGCATGTACCTAAAGGTCCGTGTTCTTAGCAATAGAAGTTAGAAGTGTAAAGAGTGGGCTTATTGCGGCTCAATATCCACCCATTTTCTGCTCATGCACAACACATGCTTCTGTCCCATCTACAAAGTTTCTTAGGCTGTTGGGGCCTAAGTAGTCATTGTTGGTCATTGATACCTGGAGTGTAAATACAAACTGAAATTTGCCATCTATGTTTGAACAGCATGGTTTTATGTTTTATGTTTCAAAAACTGTACAACACTGATATGTCATTTCCAGGGCCAGGCCCACAATGTAGACAACCATGGTAGGCATGGTAGTGGTGGAGCACTCCTGCCAGGTTCTCTTGTATCACAGACCATACGCATGTGCATCTGCTGGTTAACAGCACACTGAACGGGCAAGTCACTTCTTCTTAATTTCAGGCTGTTTCTGTAATGCAAACACAATATATTTAATCTGAAAAGTACTACTGATCTTGGAGAACATACTTCATGATACTGATTTGGAATCAGGTATGCGACATTGATGCGTAAACATATAATGATATTGGCGTTTTCTTATATTGATACCGATGTTATCACTGACATTGATGCTGGATTTGCTTGGGACATTTGCTTAAACCTACTGCTGATGCCGGATCTCGTAACGATGGGAGATATTGCTGATATTGCTAATTCTGGGTGATTTAAAATTGATTATTGATTTCTTACACTGGCATTAAAATGACGGCTGATAACGTTACTGAACCTGATCGACATTGTTGATAACTGAACTGATTTCTTGTGATGTCTTCACGATCGCAACAATTAATGTCGGTTCCCTGCACCGATTATGAAACGGATTGTTCCGACGCTCAGAAACCCAAATTGTGTCACGGAACCAACACTGATTTTAGGGCAAACTGAATAAAATTAATATTTTCAAAGAAGAAATACTGAAAACCTTAATTATATGGTTAAGAGTATTTGCTGTGATTAACATTAGTTTAGAATTCTTTATATGTTTGTATATTTGCCTCTGCAGACTCCCAGCTTTTATCTCTATATTATTAAAGTGGCTTGGGGGGGTCATGGGACTGATACAACAAATTTGACTACTGTTGATGACCCCCTTATTAATTGACACATTGCTAGTTATCATAAAGTAATGCTGCTTGTTAGAAGAACAGTCCTCTAGTGACACATACACTTCAGAGGTTCCCTAGAGCCCCTGTCTCTATTTTTTTTTTTCCTCCCCACCAATTGCTCAGCTCATGCGCTTGGGCTCCCGGAGCTTTGATCCATGTTACAAAGACAAAAGCGGAGAACGAACTCAACTGCAGGAATTAAGGGGATCAGGTTGCGCGTTCTCTCCCCCACGTGACTCTGTGGAATCTCTGCCAGAGCCGCCCGTGTCCACCGACACGGAGAGATGGAAAGGTGGATGGGTGGGAGAGATAGAAAGGGAGATAAATGCACACTAGATACATAGTGAGAGGAGGAAGGAGGGAACGCGTTATACAAGAGAGAGGGAATAGACAGAGCTGCGCGCACCGAGTTAGACGGCATGTTAATGATAGACTGCTGTGTGATGAGATAGGGACACGAGTCATTTCCTCGGCGTGGATTGGCACTAGAAGCCCCTGCACTTCCCATAGAGCCCGTTACTGCTGATCACAAAAAGTGTGGTCTATAAGCAGAGGCTTATCATTCACTTATCAGACAGCGGGTGTTATTGTTCTTTTCGCTAGCAGAGAGGGATCAAGGTGTTTGCAGCTCCTGGGGAGGCTCCGGTTGCCCTGCAGGGTTGCGATCTCCCTCCCTCTGCAAGGGCTCAGGAGTAGTATGTGTAGCTGCAGGCTAAAGGCAGCTCGCCTGTGCTCGGTAAAAGCCTATCTGCCCTGACTCCTTGTCAATGCACACACCTCCCTCTCAGAGGAGGGACGAGGCTGTCCCAGTCTCTGGAGGCCAGGAGTTTTATTTCTGGGGCAGGCAGTCCCAGGAGAGGGAGGGGGGAGAGGGTGCACTGCATGCAGGGCAGGCAAAGTTAGGGGTGGGAGGAGGTGTCCTTCTGAGAGTGTGATCCTGGCTGCTGACACAATATGACCAGGTCCACCTTGCACCAGTTCACATCTGCCACCTGATCCAAACCCAACTTCTCTGCTGGACACATATACTCAGGCGAAACCCTCCCTGTAGAGGTACATTGTGGAGAGGGCTTCTCATTTAGGAGCCTGGTTACTGTAAAGGACCCGTGCGGCCAAAATGCATGCAGAAGGAGCTTTGATGAGGGTGCTGTGATTTGTGATTGCTGCCCACCATCCTCCAGCCCACTATGGCCACAGACTTTTGAATCCTGTGATCGGCGAACCAGACTGGACGTTCACAGGCAACAAAGTGACCTTTGGATATTAACCTGTTAATGTTTGGGAAATTATCTATCTCGAGAATGGATTACACGAGACGGTGGCTTCCAGTGTCAGTGGTTTTCCTGGGATTCACAACACTGTTTCTTCAATCAGAAGGTCAGTCGCTTGTTAAATGTGCACGATGAATAATATACTTTATTATATATGTGCATGAATTCATTGGAGCCCCGTTCTTGCACTTAACTTTTAATACATGGCAGGATTCCATTCTCTGTGCCTTTAAACCACAGTGCTTTTAGGTAACCCACCACCAGGGTTGCATGTACAGAATTCTAGAGGCACTCTCTTTCGTGTCAGTTAAGGGTTAACACACCGAATAAAGATAATTTGGATGCATTTCTCTTACAGCATCCCATGAAGAATTGCCCAGTAATCTGCTGTTGTCATACAAATCTCATTTTCCTCTGTTAGCACAGTGAAGTAAACCGAGTAATGGCTTTTTCAAGTTTAGAAATGAAGATCAATAAATATATATATATATATATATATATATATATATATATACCAATGCAGAACAGCAGATCAATGCAGAAGCATCATGACTTAGCTAATCTATTTCTTGTGATCACAATAAGCATAATATATTTTCAATTACAAATTAACATTATTATATATTTATTATTTTAATCACATCTTCTTGTACAGTTTAGAAAAATGCATCTGCAAAGAACCAATGAGTTGGAGGCAATTTAGACTGCAAGCTCTTAGGTACTCTAATTCGGTTTATTTGCCTCCTACCCTTTATTTAAAGTTGATTCATAATCATAATTCATACACTGTCTCCTTTAAGGAGCTGCTGCTTCCAGTGAGAGTAATTTAAAGGTCTGTCAGCACTTCAAGCATCTATTACTCATTGTTACTTTTAATAAATGGATTGCCTCTTTATGATATATATATATATATATATATATATATATAAACACACACACATATATATATATATATTCCCATAGACTGCATTCTGTTACTCATAAAAAGTTTATTCCTGTTCTTCACAAGTAATGTAGCCTGTAGGCATTTTGAGATACAACCAGTACAACATTTATTACAAACCCACAATAGAAAATATTTAGCTAAATCAACATGGAAATACTTTTGACAGGTAATAGAGTATGTCCTCAGTATACTCCAGATTTTACTAATGAGGTTGCCTCAAGGCTGCTAAAGGAGCCATAAGTACTCCACTTCTCATGCTGATCAAGCCCACAAAACATATTCAATATTCTGTATGTATCAATCTACGTTTAGTCTGCATGGAGGATTTTAGTAACAAATTATTATTTATTTATGTAGTATTAACACTTTCTACATACGGTAATTAGAGACAATGTATATGGTATTGTGAACTTCAAATGATGGACATGATGGAAACACTTAGTTCCCATAGAAGAGATGGGACATTGGCCTCAGCTTGACAGGTGGCATCAATGCAAGGTAGATGACATTTCATTTGACCCACAGTCTCAACCTCTAAACCCGCTTGGGCTAAATGGTCTTAGATCAAGAAGATAAGGTAGGCTTAATTAATTTGGTTCATTTTCTTCAATGCAAACGATTCTCTCAGCTGGCACGGATGGAAGATTGAAGATTTGAAAGTTGACATGGAATTCTTCAGATGCTGAGATCTGAGTAAGGGCACAATTGAGTTAATGTTGCCAGTACACCTGGAGCTATTCTGCACATCCATGCACATGGACGCCTCGTAGGATTTCTCTGTTTATACATAATGCAGAGGCTGAATTGTGAAGATGTGGGGTGGGGAATATGGCTGTCCGCTTGTACACTTTTCTGCAATGCAACGAGAAAAAAAACACTGTTTTAACTCTCTATGTGAAAGAAGTACACGTAACCATATGCCGGTACTAAGAACTTTATGAACCCACCCCAGTTTGGACGACGCTGATCTAGATGCGTGTATGACCTATTGATATTCCATGGTTATTGGATACAGCACTCTGATGTTATTTTATCAATCACAAAATGTAAAAGAAGAGGGCAAGTCCCTTTCCCCTACCATCAGATTGAGTGGGCAAGGTTACACTTATGCCAAGCTTGTATGAGTACCAACGCCAAGAGTTTAGCAATAGCCAGAAAATTGAAATAAGGAAAATAGTAAGATGCCAGTTCTTGGGGATCTGTCACATATTACACTACAACTTATACTCGCAACTTATACAACAGGATGAACACTGGTACAGAAGGAGTATGAGGTTGTGTTCTCTTACAAGCTATTAGGAGAGCGATGTCTTTCTTGTACTTTTTATAAGCAAGTTTTTCAGTAGCTTTTAAAATAGCCTGGTTAGTGAACTCTAACTCTTCCAAGAAACGCTCTTTTCCTTCCAATCTTCCTTTGACATTCAACACTACAACACATCCGTAAATTGGAATGACATAATGTCATGAATGAAACCATAGTAGAGGTGGTCAGCATGTTTGTGTGTATAAAACAACTCACAACTTGAATTGCCGAGCCTTTGTCTGTTTATGAATGAAACCATTAATACAAAAAATGAAAGAAATTGTAGTTGTCATTATTATTGTATCTTGTATATTATAGTGTTTTAAAACAATTAGAGATAGAGGTATAACCGACCCTGGAATCCAGATCATTGTGAGCGGATTGTTGTAAGATTTTTGATTACATGATCATTAGAACTTTTGTGTTACCTGTAAAATTTTTACTAGCCGCCATAGAAGATAATCAAATGTAATGATCAGTTTTGGCAATTAATAATATAATATACCCCTAATCCCTCTGGACAGTGTTAGTAGAATTGACAAGTCTCCTCGTCCTTCCAGATCACTTTTCTACTGCGTAAAGTTTCTGAATAAAAATAATCCAACACTTGGGTTATGAGGCGATAAATGCTCCCAGTTTAATTTTGTCCACAGCTGTCCAATGCTTGATCCTAAACAACTGCCTTGAAAATGATGTCTATTTCTGCTTTTTGCGGCCTCGCTGTGTGAAGGCTGGCACCTGTTGTATGAAGCTCTCTAAGACCGGTGCCAGAATGGAATGCATTAAGGTTCTGCACCAGTGTGTAGACCGGCATCAGGAGATATTCCTCTATTTTGCAACCTTCTCCACCGTAACAAAAAAAAAGGGGATTAATGTAGCAGAAAAATATAAGGCAGTGCCAGGGCCTGCTGTTCCATAAGTACTCTGTTTGTTTTAGTGAGATTTCCATCCCCCAGAGATGCCGAGTGGGGGGAAGGTGCATTAAGGTCAAGCCAGAGATTGTGCTGAAGTTTTTTGTTTCCCACCTTTTGATTAACCAACAAGCTTTCTTTCTGTCTCTCCCTTTCATTCACACACTCTGTTTTCCCCGACTCTCTCCTTTCTTTTCTCCTTTCCTTTCATACGCACATTTGAAGAGCATGTCAGTTTTTTAAACGACTGTGCTTAATATAGAATTATGGAATCCCTTTTCTATGGTAAAAACACTTTGTAGGCCACATAAGCCCCATTCCCTTCTAGTTACATTGCCTTGAGCCTGTCTAGCAGGCTGCTATTTCTTCTGTCACACTCCATTCTTTATGGTTTCTAAACATTTTTCTTTATTAATCACGTTGGAAAGAGGCATGATTGTCCATATAAACATTACAAAAAATAATAGATTTTTTTACAAGTATGTGCCCACAAAACTTCTTTCCTGCGGAGCCGTATGTGTTTGTTAACTGCTGATACGGCAGAATTGCAAATAATAATAAAATGTGGGAAAAAAATCTTGAGTTTCTAATCCAGGTATTACTAGAAAACAAATGAAAATCACAAGGTGGGTGGCAGATACGGTTATTGCGGCTGCACAGGTAGTCCCATTATGGAGTCAGCTTTGAATACCAGGGAAGAATAGGCTTATCTGAAAACAAGTTTTGAGGAAGCTTTTGAAAAGTTTGTAAGTACAGAGGGGGGATGGTGCGTGACGGCAGTAGCCAAGACTTGGATTTAAAACTTTTAATAAGTGTTCGAAGGAACAGATTAGGAAAAAAAAAAAAAGGCGGTAGGTAAGGAGTTAACTACTGGGGTTATTTAATTATGATGGCAGAAATAGCAAGAAAATCTATCAAAGAACAGTGCACTTTTCCTTTAGATGTGCTTACACACCATAACGCCTAGAGTTATTTTAAGAGGTTTTGAAATGTCTAATTTCTAACACAGACAGCCCCACCGTACAGACTACCCAAGTGCTTAGGTTGTAGTGAGTGAAGGCACGCTGCTAAGGAGGTCTAAGCCTATGGAGGGTAAGACCTAGTGCTCCTTCCCAAAAGATTCAACAACCGGCACTAAAACGTTAAGCCTGTGGGTCAGACCCTAGTGCTCTTCCCACCATACTGCTATGGTTCAGGCTTCATCTTAAAAAAGGAATAAACAGAAGGGGAAGAATGTGATTAGGGTATAGGGGGCTATAAAATGACGAGGAGAATGATAAAAGTGAGGAAGTGGTTTAAGCAAGAAACTAGCATGTTAAAAAAAAGAGGATACAATGAAATAAGAGAAAAGGGTTAAAAAAGACAAGAGACAAGCAAGGTGGGGTGGAACAAATGGCAGGCAAGGTTGAAAACGTAAGTGAGAGGAGAGAGTATCGGGATAAAAAGGGAGGAGGGTTAAAAAGAAGATAAATGGTTAAAAAGGTGTGTGTGTGTGTGTGTGTAGGTAAGAGAAAATGTGAAAAAGTAAGAAGATGGAATACAGATCAAAAGGTGAGGAAATTTACCGTTGAGAATTAAGCAGGAGCAGCTGCATATTCTCTATAACCATTTATATCCCACCAATATGGTGGAACCAAAAACCAACAAAAAGTGCAGTTACATAAAAAATATTCTCCACCTACCAGCCCAAAGACCGTCATAACTACAGTAAAAAGGTAAATGCATAATGCAAGGAACAGCACCCCTTGCCAACCCACCACTGTGGAGTTCAAACAAGCTTGAATCGTAAAATATCTGATAGAAACAGCTGTATGCAAAGAAATTCGAGAACATGGCCTAGCCACAGATTCTGTGTGTTTATCGTGAGCAAGATGTGAGAAAAGCCATGTACTGCATAGAGTAGAGCAAGAGAAGATACGCTCATGTCAATATAGACACATCTTCCCAACGAGACCCTTTGTTGCTGGGACCTGAAACGTTGATTGAATATATTAATCTATAAATAAATAGCTTTACAAAAAAAAAGACATTTCTAAAAATGATTCTGCTCTAAAGTGCAAAGATTCCAGTGCACTGTAGAAGTAGTAGGTCATAAGGTGGATCATCTACCCATTTTTACATGGGCTCCCTTATTTGCACAAGCCTGCTACTTTATACATGGCTTTGAGCGCTGCATACGGTCGGAATTGCATGTTCCAGAGAGCCAGCTGTTTCAATCTTGTTAGATATCATCAATGCAGGATGGGAACAGATCTAACTCATGTTCATAAATCTGAGAAGATGCAGTAACCCCCTTCGCGATTCCGTCTTCTTTTGTATATTTGTCACGCTTTGCAGTTCACTCATACAGCATCTTTTTTTTTAAGCAAAAATAATACTTACACGTATAAATGCCCTTGCAAAATTTCCAAATCCATACAATATTTTTCCAGTATTATCGGAACATGGCAACAACTAATATTTCAGAACCACTGTTGGGAATATTTTTTAATTATATATGAAAAATCTTCATTACAGGAGTTTTTTGACAAAGATTTTAAATTAGAACTGTCACTAAAATTTCAGAAGGTATGGTGCCCTTAAATTTACAAACCATATCCGACAAACAATCTGCTGATGGGAGATACATAAATAAATGCAAGTTTTATCCCCAGACATGATATTCTAGGTCTTTTTTAAATCTCCTGGGATGATCATAAATATAAAAATAACAGTATGTTATAACAGTATAATATGTGTTTTAAACATACAAATATGTGTTTTAAACATACAAATAACATACTGATCCTTATCCTAATTATAATACCGTAGGAGTAGATGAGTGTAAAATAAGACTTTATAGACCTCTGTGTTATTATTCGTATACTGCAGGCCTCACTCGCCTCAGTTAAGTTTCTTGATTAAAGAGATGGTGCAAAAATGGCATCCATAGGAGAGTTGCAAGGTGAAAACCACTGTTGACCAAAAAGAACACAAAGGCTCCTCTCGCATTTACCAAAAAAACTTGATGACCCCTCCTCAAGACTTTTGGGATAATATTCTGTGGACTCATGAGTCAAAAGTGGAAGTTTTTAGAAGACATTTGTTGCATCTGACGTAAAGCTAACATAGCATTCCACAATCAAAATGAAGGTTTTGGAGTGGCCTAGTCGAAGTCATGACTTGAATCCGACTGAAATGCTGCCATATGACCTTTAAAAAGGCTTGAAAACCCTCAACCAGAATTAATCCGCAGCAACGTAAGACTCATTGTCTGTTATCACAAACAATTAATTGCAATTGTTTCAATCAGGTTTTGAGGGGCAATTCATTTTTTTCACATGAGGTGCTTTTGTGTTTACTCAAATTGTCTTTGTCTTATATTCAAATTAGTTGGATGATCTGGAAGATTTAAATATGACAAGCAAAATAGACAAAAGAAATTGGGAAGGGGCAAATACTTTTTCATAGCTCTGTAGAGCTATGTGTTAGCACAACCATGTACCATATCTATTTGCTATTCATTAATTCAATTTGATTTTAGGTGGCATGTCTACCTTAAGATGCAGGGATCCCCAACTTCTGTCACCCAAGCTTACGTTTTTAATATGTCTCGTTCTATCCTTCATTCTACCCACTCCCTTTATAAAGACGTATACAAACGTGCTTTGCTGATATGGTTATAATAGGTGTCGAGAGAATCACACTTTCACGCGACCTGAGGCACTAGATCGCACTTCGTGCTTTGCGGAGATTAGGGTGCCATGCCTGGATCTCAGTGGCTCTGGGCCGTGCAGTGTGATTTGTAAACTTTTTCTTATCTATAGTACAGGGCATGCTTGTCAAGCTACATTCCTAAAAATCCAACAAAGCGTAGATGTTCAAGATATGCATGCATTTGCACAGAGGTTTCAGTCCCTTTGGCTGTGTTACCTACGTAAAAATAATACGGTTAAGCTAAATATATATATATGTTTATTGCAAAGTAACAGAATGTTGCAGAACCTTGTAATACCTTTAATTTGGACTAACATTATTTTATAGTATTTTGTAATGACAAGCTTTCAGGAATCTTCCCTTCATTAAATTAAAACCATTGGTATTGTGTTCAGTTGTAGTGTTAGCTATTAAAGCTGTTAAAAGGTCGTTGTAATAAGGTAAACTTTTTTGCGTTAGAACAGTAGGTATTCGATGAAATACTTTATACTATAGAAAGCACAATCCATGGTGTTTTTATTATTTATTAACTGTTGCCATACTGCGATCCACACTGTTACACTGTTCAAATAATTCAATTTAATTTAAAATAAGGTGATAAAACATGGATCAAATAACAGCAGTGGGGAGTATTATGTGTAGGAGGCCATTTTGAAACTGTAGAAACATTCAGTTCATGTCAGGTAGGAAGTGATAGGAGGGTTAAGATTTTAGACCACTGCTTCATTGTATGTTGCACTGGGAATTCCACACACAGCCACTAGGTTGTTTAGAGCGCAGAACCTTTACTCATTGACTGTATCCTTTCATAAAGGAAGTCTCCGGCTTCATTCACGGCAATTTCTTTTTTTTTTTTAAATAAATTATCAGAAGCACTTTGTATGAATGGAGCATTGCATTCAGAACCCAATGCATCCATTAAATATTAAAAGTCTCCCGTGATTGCTCAAAATATCTGCCACTGGTTAATGATGATTCCCAAGGACTGCCTTGGGTACGTTTTTTTTTTTTATCACACTTCTACTTTCTTCATGATATTCCATGCTGTCATAATAGGTTTTTGGGCCATGGAACATCATGAAGGTTTTAAGGGGTTAATGTGTTTTAGACCTAGCTGTATAGCATTGTTGTTTTCTGAATGCTTTATTACTCTAACTCTACTATAACCCTAACCAGGATGGGAATTCCCCCTTGGCTGAATACTACCATTCAATTCCTGGTTGCTTTGGTGATTCCACCACTTTTACAATACCCCATGTTTGATTTGCATTAGTTCAGGGGGTAAATCATACTGCTTACAGCTGTCTATTATAATAGTCTCTGGCATAATACTGATGGGTTAAGTATAGTAAGAGCACCAAATAATTACCCAGCATTGTGTTTAGTTATGTTATTTAGTGTGAATTATAAAAAAAAAGTGGAATATCTGTCTACTTGTCAAAAAATTAGAACGTGACAAATGCATATCCATGCACATTGGAGATTATTTATAAAGGTGCTACAAATACATGAAAGGTGCAATGACTAAAATCACACTTGTAGCATAATGAAATGAGCCACTTTAGGGTTAGAAAAAAATGCGTTTTTGGTGTGACTGTTGCATTATGGCCAGCTTTGTTGCAAATTGTTGTACACGTTGTTTAAAACTTGTAAGCCAAAAAAACAAGCAGAACTGTAGTAATTGAAACATCATAACAACCAAAACTAATGTATTAGCTTCAATTAGTAGGGCCCATGATTGGCAGCCTCCTGGAAACCACCATAATCTTTATACGTTTTTTAAAAGTAGAATTTATGCCATTCCACTAGTAACGGGTCTTGTAATTTGCCCTTGTAATTTTCTTTTTTGTTCCTCCCCTTTATGTCATGTCTCCTCTATTGTTAATTTGCTAATATTTCACGTCACACATAGGCTATCATTTTGTCTTAATACATTTCAGTAGTGCTTTTTTAAAGCTAAAAAGGTGAGATGGTGAAAGGTATTTGTTTCACAGGGGATCGGCCATAGATGTTGTTTGTCTTTGTTATGCATATAAAATATTCTAAATTATAAATAGAATAACAGAACGATCTATTGCATGTGCCAGTGATAAAACTAGATGAAGTACCTGGTATATTCCCCTAAATATGTGTACATCTGTACTAAACCCATGCAGTGGGGAAATTAATATATCTGTGCTGTGAGCCGTAAGTGTGTCCCTGGAGTATTTGCAAACCTCATGGTTTGTCTTTTGAGCTGCTCTCTGGAAATGTAGATTTACTTAAAATAATATTTATGAACATAAAATAATTAGTATAAGCTGAAAACAGTCATCCCTTGTATTCCATTAAAAGTTATTATTTAGAGTTTGCTGGCAATATATAGATAATGGCCAATAATAATCCTTCGAAAACAATAGCAAGGCCAGTGCGTTTCTCGCAGAGGAGTAGGGAAACCTAGCCATAGTATTAACTGCAGTCATAGTGCTAGGAAGTGGTGGCCTGAAGGAACTAATTATTATTGTTTCCTAGGATGGATAGTACAGAAGGCTCTTGATTCTTCATGATGCGTTCCTTCCTAATTTATCATTATCCCACTGCTGGTACCTTTCAAACCTTGGTCGTTTTTTTAAAATGTTGTTGTTCTTCATGGTTAGTCATTTTGTTTTCATAAAAGTAAATTTTATATATTTCCATGTTGTACATTTACAGATTCGGTCACTCTTTTTTTCAGGCACTGTCCCGCTGTCTCGGCTTTGCGGGCAGTGTTGATCATGCGTTAGAAGGGAGTCCCTCATGCTTCAAAAGAAAACATTTGTGAATGTGTGTTAGACACGGGATGCTTGAAATGGTGCTTGTTTATCACTTTGGAAGTTTTGTGCATTGGCACACTATTTTGCATGTATCTGATGGATTTGACCCTAATGGTGTCTGTTGGCAAACTAAGCTTTTGTGTCTAGGGTTGGGAAAACCCCTGGTCATGAAGTGGTTATCAGTTTTAGTTTGATGACTATTGGGGAGGCTATTTTAGTATTGTCTGCCGTTTATTTGAGGTCAATTGTACTGTTAACATCTCAGCATTCTTATCTCCCTTTTAGAAAACAATTATCTTCACAGGAAATTCTTTAAATGGTCCTTCACATGGCAGCTGGTTGCATAGCCTTCAGACCTGTCCTTTTGATCTCTATGTGTAGGATTGATGTGAAGCGCCACCCGCTCCCATCATGTTTCTGCCTCCCTTATCTAATTGCAGCTAACCGTTCCTACCCATGCGGAGGGAGAGGCATGGCTAGGTGGAAGGATTGCTGTGAAGTTTCCTGATATGCCTATTTATGGTTTTCCCCAATTGGAATTTTACCAAGCGGAAGGGTGGAATTAGGTTTGGATCCAGAATGAAACATTTCCTCCAGTCAGTGACCTATCAACACTGTAGATGTTTGCTATTTGCAGTTTAATTTCTTTGAAGCTCACTTTAGCGAGTGATTTAGAAGGTACAATGCTAGCAGCACAATTATTGCTAAAATACACAACATGAACCATAGGGATAGGTAGTTATTCCCACCCAAGTAGAGCCCAGACTTGTTAAATGTATTAAATGCTTTGGTAGAATTTTAATTCAGGCTTGTTAGCCACGCTGATCTAACAACAAAAACAAAATAGAATAATGAATAAATGTTTGACTTTTATCTAATGTGGCTGCTGTGGTTTGTATTTGAATGTTTGGCAATTATTCTAATCCTTCCCTGAAATTTACTACATCATCCTTAGTATGAAGGGGTGCTTTAAACTTAGTGAGAATAGACGTAATAACCAGGTTCAAATTATTGACAGTACACTTTATTAAACGTTGTAAGTTGTGTGTGCTGCTTTGTTAATTGCTGAAACCACCTCACATGAGCCCTTTATTTGTCAAGGGGCTTGCCTAGCCTTCTGCCAACACTCCTCCAGGTTATTATATAATCTTTATATTTAACTATTTCACTGACATACCCTCCAAAGAAGTATATATATTACTCTGTGAGTACATTCATATGCATTCTTCTAAAAATTAGGTAAATATAACCTCAGGTGAACAACAACACATGACATATTGCACTGTGTCGGGATTTATGTAACAAATAAAGCCAAAATGGAGAAACCATGTGTGGAAAGCTAAGTGCACTCTTATTGCGTCCATAGGAATTAAGATGCTTAGTACCAGACAGATGCTGTTAGTCAAATGCCCTTGATTAATTGATCATCAGAAATTTTAACCACCTCTAGAAAAGCCAAAGTTTTAGCAGTTTGCTGGTCTGGAACATTCAGGTGTGCATTAACGCAATGCCAAAGAGAAAAGACATCAGCAATGAACTTAGAGAAGCAATTGTTGCTGCCCATCAATCTGAAAAGGGTTATTCAAAAGTGTAAAACATTCAAGACAGCTGCCAATCCTCCCTGGAGTGGACGTCCCAGCAAATTCATCCCAAGGTCAGACCATGCAATGGTCATAGAAATTGCAAAAACCCCAAGAGTTACATCTCAGACTCTACAGGTCTTAGCATGTAAAATGTTAAAGTTTAAGACAGTACAATCAGACATGGTTTGTTTGGAAGGGTTGCCAGGAGAAAGCCTCTTCTCTCTAAAAAGAACATGGTAGCAGGACTTAGGTTTGCAAAGTTGCATCTGACTAAACCGCAAGACTTCTAGAACAATGCCCTTTGGACAGAAGTGGAGATGTGTGACCATAATGCACAGTGCCACCTCATAGCAACTGTTAAGCACGGCAATGGAGGGATGATGATTTGGTCTTGTTTTGTAGCCACAGGACTCGGGAACCTTGCAGTCATTGAGTCAACCATGAACTGAATACCAAAGAATTCTAGAGTCAAATGTGAGACCATATGTCTGGTAACTAAAGTTTGGCTGAAATTGGGTCATGCAACAGAACAATGATACCAACCACTCCTGCAAATGTGCAACAAAGTGACTGAAAAAGAAAGGAATACAGGTGCTGCAATGACCCATTCAAAGCCTAGAGGACACCGCGATTGAAATGGTGGGACCTTAAGATAGCTGTGCATAAAGAAATATCCACAAATCACAATGAACTGAAGTAACATAAAGAAAAGCAGGCCAAAATTCCTCCACAATGATGTGAAAGACTGATAAAGTCATACAGATAATGATTACTTCAAGTTATTGATGCTAAAGGTGGTTCTACAAGCTATTGAATCATAAGGTGTACTCAGGGCCGGCCCAAGACATAATGCCGCCTGAGGTGAAGTTTAAAATGCTGCCCCCCCGCCGACGTCATTATCTAACCTTCCTCTCCCTCCCTCGATATTATCTACCCCCCCCGTTGTACTTGGAATTGTGCTTAGGATTTTTTCCATAGAATATGTTTCATGGCCATAAGGAATACCAATAAATAAAATATGTACTTTTTATCTGTTGATGTTTTTTTTATTATTCATTGAACGTTTTCTTTGACATTATCCAATTATCAAATGGTAGCTCAATATGTGGCATCTAAAAAAAGGGCAGTATTAATTACATCCACGATGGTTGAACGAAAGTGAGTCATGAAAAAGCCATAAATATATTGGCTTCTTAGGGCCTGCCTGTAAAACTGCAATGTAGAAGTGAGTGGCTTTCTGTGGAATACAAATCCACAAGGCAGCTGACCAAACTTGTCACAAAGCAAGTTTCATTTTTGAAGCTTTAAATTCTATCCATTAAACAAATCAAGCTCTTAGTGGTCCTGCCATTTTATCTCCAGAATTTCTAATGGATGATTTTTCTCTCTCCCTACCAGGTGTCTGTGTCCACCAGGGCTCCTTGTTTGCGGTAAGTACATTTTTATATATTTCTTTTTTGCATTATACTTGGCAGTGGTGAAAGATTATCACCATTTTAACATGACAATGTGTTTATTCAGAGAACACTGCACATTTGGAATATTTTAGCAAGCAGGGCCCCACTGAACATTCCATTATTTTAGTATCTCATAAACTTCACATTGCTTGTCAGGTGTATGTCTGTTAAGCGCAAACATTTTTGTACATGTTAGCTCGTGTAGAAATAAAAAAAAAAACCCTGCCTTTAGGAGCATATACAGTGATGTCATATAATGTAGTTAACATAGTAATTTAGGTTGAAAAAGGTCCATCAAGCTGTTGATCCAAAAATCATTCAAGTGATTCCCAATTGTGAATCATAAAGGGAAAAAAAATACCTGGCTGACTGCAAGATGGCATTCTCACTGGAACCTTGTCCGTATTAACCTTTATGTATATATATATATGCTTTCTTAAAGTCATCCAGATAACTGTTGGGTGAAGAACACTGACCACATTTACTATATTGTATTCCTATTATATTGCCTGTGCTTCACACGTCTCAAGATGGTGTGATGAATAATTTCACTACTAGGTATGTCCTGTCTACCCATTGTATCGCACTACAGAAAATGTTGGTGCTTTATGAAACAGTAAATAATAATAATAACAGGTCACAGAAATCAAGGCCTTGCATACTTGCTGGGGTTCCTCTGTATCATACGTGTACTTCTTGAGGTGACTGTAATAAAGGTTGGTGGCCCTTTCTTACATCTGATAGAAGCAATATTTATGAAATTCTTGGAAGTACTAAAAGTGATGTATTTACTGTTTTTTTTTTTTTCTTCCACAAATCCCTAATGACAAAATATATCTCCGGGCAGGCATTCCTTGTCAGTAAAAGTTTCAAAAACCATAAACCTGTCTGTTTTCTGTATAACTCTACTATGGAATTCTACCAAGCATTTAAAATGATATGACACGGAATGCAAGCGTTAGTGGTGAAAATGTTACACCTATGCAAACTGAATCCAGTTTTATTATTGAAATGTACAGCTGCTGCCTCTTTGTTGTACTGCTGTGAACTACCGTGCCTGTTCACTAAAGAGCGTAGTTTCAAGCCACCTTATAATTATTACTCATTTTTCATTCAGTAATTTGAACAAAAGCCTAAATATGACTCACTCCCAGTTCAAAATTCTATTAGGGCCTTGAGTTAAGGCGTACCTGCCATTGTAGAGTATTTCACCTATACATTGTGCTAGTGAATTGGCTAACAAATGTATAAGAGAAAAGCTATTTCATAATTAGCTATATCTTCAGAAGCCGGCACCTGCAACAGTCATGTAATAAGAACTTTTTATATGATCTTGCGACCACGGTTTATATGTAATATGTTATGCTTACTTTGTCATCAAAGCACCGGTCCAGTTTATGCTGCAGAATTTTAGTTGTGCTTGAAGTATGTTATTTGTAAAATATATATATATGCCACAGTACTCCCAGGGACCTGCTCGGGTAGGACTACAATGGTATTTTAAGTCCTCCATTTCCACATAGGAAGCATGCGCTTACCGCTGCTAACAACGTTTCTGTTACAATCACCATACGTGTGAAATGCATCTGAATGCCAGATTAATGACCGTGACATAATGTATAAAAGCTCCCTCAACTAAACAAAAAGCATTTTGCGGTTGGAAAAAGTCAAAAGTGAAAAAGTCAAGACACAGACAATAAGTAATACAATATGTACCCTGGAATATAAACAGAAGCATATTCCATTCAATTTACATATTTGGGACAAAAAATTGTCCCTTTTTAATGAGTCATTTTTTACAGAAAAGTCATGGAGTAGACATTATCAGGCATTAATGCAGTGATGGGCTGTCTTACTCATACTGCTGAGGACTTTCTTTTGAATTGAAACTGTTGACTAGCATGGTAATGCCATACTTTTCTGAACATAATTTGTTAATGTCTGTCAACATTAAAGTACCTTTTGTGAGAATGTACATCATTTCAAAGTTATATATTTTAATTTACCATGAAATGACACAGTAACACCAAAATTACCTAATTCCATGGTTCTTGTGACTTATGTTGTAGCGATATCATTACCTTTCTGTAAGACTTCAGCTAGGGTGACTTGTGTAATTTTAGTAACAAATATCCCTAAAGAAATGAGTAATCTAAATAATTCATAACAACATATATTGCACAAGGTTGTTGGATTTTATTTTCAAATATCCTCAGTGAAATGACTTTCAGTGCCCCAAGCACCATACTCTAGGCTCCAAAGGCAAACGATCCTAGTTTGATTAGAGCCACATCAGTAGAAACTGCTTTAATTACAGTATCAGCTAACCCATGATCCAGGCTAATAATAAAAAACGATCAGAGTGAGATAACTGCCACCATAGAGTATTTGTAGAGCTTTCCACAGTCTTACGTGAGTATATCATAGGGCTTGGTTTAGTGGGTATATCTATATCTACACACACATATTTATAAATACATATATATATATATATTGGGAAAGCCATAGCGAAATCATATGTATTGTTGCTAAAGGTAAGATAGAGGACAAATATTATGGAACATACCTAATGATGCTGGGTGTGGTATAATATATTATTATTATTATTATTATACTTTATAAAGCGCCGACAGATAACGACAAGTACAATACAGCAATTGACATACAGATACAAGAGGAATGGATAAGGGGTGAGAAATAGGAGGTGAGGAGTGCGTGGTAGTGAATGATGTTAATGTAGGGCGGGATAAGGGTTGTAAGTGGGTGAGTGGGAGGTTTTGATGTTATATGTCAGAGGTAGGCTTCCCTATATTGTTTTAATATATTAAAATGTGAACCACTATAGTCTTAGGTATGTGTTTTGACCTGTTTACCACAGATTAACAAAAGACAGTTGCCCAGGGCCCTTACATCCTCAGAGCCCTATACATAATTGCCCCTTTCCCCACCGATTGTTTTTCAGCGCTATGGCTAATGCCTGAGGCGTCAGAGTGTCAATAGAGACAGAGAGGCTGCCCAGAACATTAGGAGAAACTGAGAAGGCTGGATCTAGCCATCAGAGCTACCTTTAATCATTATGAGGACTGGGGCAAAACTCCTCCAGTTGTCCCTCATCATCCCAGTTATACCTGGCCCAGAGCTACCGTTATCCTTTGTGGTGCAGTGCAATTAAGGTGGAGGTTTCTTTGGCACCTAGC
Source organism: Spea bombifrons (assembly GCF_027358695.1). Classification (NCBI taxonomy): domain Eukaryota; kingdom Metazoa; phylum Chordata; class Amphibia; order Anura; family Pelobatidae; genus Spea; species Spea bombifrons. Next base: position 55,486,062 of record NC_071087.1, read on the forward strand.
GCAGACCTCTCCACTAGCAATTGATCCCTCACATTCTGTGCACCACCTGCTGTTGGGCTCCGAGATATAATCTCATATGCTAGAGCTTGCCAACATCAGGTGATGCATAGTTAGCAAATAAGGAATCTCTAGTGAAGAGGTTTGTGTCGCCCACTGCCCATACTTCCTTCTTGCTTTGTAGACCTCCACCTGTAGACCTTGGCAGCGGTTGCCCAAGGGACAGCTGCCATTGACCACTAAGGTAAGCATGAGCCTAGAGTAGGTGTCCCTTCTGTCCCGCCTTTAAGACTATCATAGATAGACCATCCAATGTGAGCGCTACTGGAGTTGTTTTAGTAGATTTCATTTTACTCTCTACACTAGCCACAGAGAACTAAAAGATCTCATGAATGATACAGAAATTAACTTAATTGTTACAAAGTAAAAATTAAAATGTATCTAGGCGATTCACATCATTTATTCTCTTAGATTGTGTCCTGCAAATTGGTAATCACACTCATTGGGGAATACCATTATGCCTTCAAGTGGTAAACATTTCCCCTGAGGATCTAAAATGTCTTTTCATTTTGCTTTGACGCATTGATATGCCTTTTTCTGTGTGCTTTTAATTCTTTTATTCTTATTAGTTTTATAGTTTCATATGCATTGAGTAACCGTCAGCGACTTTTTGTCATTTACCAATACACAGTCACAAGTTGATAAATATGCATTAGAACTGTTTCCCTGCCATTTGCAAAACAGTAACAAGAAAAAATTACCCAGAATGTAAACAGCAAGAAAGCAAATAATAATATAATTCAAATGGTCATTAGGGACCAGTACAAAACAAGAGATTTCCTTCCCGTTTGCAGAATATTATGCTAATATAGCTCTAAATAGTATTTATTTCAATAAAATGAGACATCTGGTTATTTAATTGCAGCTCCTGGCAACTCATGGAGTTGCTAATTCTTTTATACAGCTACTTTGTTCCTATTTTCTCCTGGGCAGCTGTTTTCCTGCTTGAAGACATAAAATGAGTTCATCTTTCCAATGGCTCATTCATTTTTTTGCAGGATGTGACTTTTTAAGATCAGAAAAGGCAGAAGCGCAAACAAATATCTCCTGGTTTTTGCCAGAACTTAACTCTTGTAGTCTAACCATCAAAAGGTACATACCGGTATTTATATATATATATATATATATATATATATATACCGTATTGGCTCGAATATAGGCCGCACTTTTTTCCCCCACTTTAAGTCTTTAAAGTGGGGGTGCGGCCTATATTCGGGGTCTAGCCCCCGACGCCCGGGACATGCAGTCCTGGGCGCCGGGCAGGCAGCGGGGTTAGGATACAGATCCCCCGCAGCGGTGCAGGGGACCTGCATCCTACTCCCCGATACGCTCAGACAGCCTCCCCTGCCGACACTTTCCACGGGGGGGGGTGCCGGCACGGGAGGTTGTCTAAGCGCATCGTGCGGACCGTCCACACGATGCGTTTTACCTCTGCCCACCCCCGACTTACCGGAGCAGACTCCCGATATTACTCCCCGATACGCTCAGACAGCCTCCCCTGCTGTGTCTTACGGGGCTGGGTGGGGACATCTACGCAATACGCGTATACAACTTCCAGTGCCGGCACCGGAAGTTGTATACGCGTATTGCGTAGATGTCCCCCGCCGGCCCCGCAAGACACCCGGGACTCTGCTCCGGTAAGGGGGGGGCGGCAGAGGAGGACAGTGGCAGCGTATCTCGGCGAGGGAGGACAGTGGCAGCATATCTCGGGGAGGGAGGACAGTGGTAGCATATCTCGGGGAGGGAGGACAGTGGCAGCGTATCTCGGGGGGGAGGACAGTGGCAGCATATCTCGGGGGGGGGGGACAGAGTGGCAGCATGTTTTTTTTGGTGCTTTTTTAAAGGAAAAAACTTTTTCTTTAAAAAAGCACCAAACTTTTAGGGTGCGGCCTATATACAGGGGCGGCCTATATCCGAGCCAATACGGTATATCCCTTTTTAATTTGGAAAGTTATAGGTTGTTTTATCGGCAGGAATCATGTATCTTGCCGTAAATAAAGCATTCAGTAATTCAGTTCATTAAGCAATATACTGTATATGTGTTATCTCCAAAATACTGAATGGAAAAAAAGATGCTTAATAAATGAATTTAGTTGTGACAATGTCATTTTCCCCATAATGGGTTTAAATTGTGCTACTTCTCATAGCAATTTGTTACAAGACCAAAATATTCTCTGTATGTCATTTTTAATTATGTGATAGGTTATTGTAAGAGCCTGGTTGAAATACAATAGAAAGTAATTGGCAAATTTTCTTTCATTAGACAGAATTATCAAAGTATGTGCTTAGGAAATAAATTAAGCGATATCTTTCAAAGAAATGCATTAAAGAATATACTTTGTAGTATTTTCAATTAGCTAAGAGACTACAAGCTAGGCATTTTAAGGTATGCATATGTATATGGAGGACATCAGTTAATGGTTTTTATTGAACATTTTCCTTAAATACATTAAGATTCTTAATCAATATAGATATCAACAATACCCAGTAATGGTAAACAAAACAGACGGGGGCTGAGAAAGAGAAGAGGTCACTGATAACTAGAACACAATGACTCACCATTCACTGCTGTATCTACTGTATGTTAGCTAGGAGTTCACATTTTAACATATGATATACCAGTTTCTATGTTTTTCCATGCAAGATTTCAAGAACTATAGGGGGTTATGTTGTAAGCACAATTCAGGCACATATCATCCGGTTTTGACATCTTTATATAATCAAGTAAACTGTTTTTGTGGTGTGCTCCTGTGTTTACGTTGAGATGAAGCTTGTCCTATAGAACTGAAGGGAGGTGTGCTGTAGCACTGGTGCATTTCAGCTTCCTATATTTTTTTTACTTGTCCACAGAATAAGGTGCGTCCAGGCGATCACATTTTGATGAATTCTAATGTTTGTTGGACAAAGCTGCCCAGTTTGCATTGATTTTGTTGGGATATCAGTTGCAGTTTTGGGCCACAATCTTAATTGGCAATATGTCCGGGTCTTCTCCATGGTGAGTCCCCAGCTGGGAGGGTCTACAAACCAGACAAGGTGTTCTGATCACCACTGTAGGAACCAAACAGAATAGACCAAAGACAGACAATGCATGTTCAGGAGCGAAGAGATACAGACAATCAGTATGTGTGACAGAAACAAATAAATGCAGTGCAGGCAGCAGTTGAAAAACAGGGACTAGCTGAGATCAGGACAGGATAATGCAGGTACTAGTACAGCAAACAAGGTATTGGGTGACACAACAAGGAAGAATTATACAAGCAGAGACTACACACGGGCTATGAGATTATGGGGGGTGGCATTTTATAAGTTCAGTAATGAGAACCAGTGCAGACAAATGAAGGGTTGGCAACCGGTATGGAACCTGTTGCAACTTGTGTTTATTAAGATGCATCTTCACAGGAACATTGTCAAAGTGATAAACTCATGTGGCAGGTAAAGTGAAGGACAAGCAGCTCAAAGGCTGTGAGTTCTTTTATGGCTAGATTCCTTCCAATGACCTCCACCTCTAGTTCTCTGCTTGGCCTGAAACAGAGTCCTTATAGGGATGCTTTCACTAAACCTGGAGTTTGCTAATGAATTCAAAATTTGAACTTTACATTATGAAGGGTGAACTCTGATGTGATTCCTTTGCAAGAAAGGCTGAGCTGCCCGAGCATAATGTATGACACACTCAATGAGTTGTCTTACAAACCTTAGAAAATGCCCTCATTAACCAACACTACATAGGGACAGCCATGGCATTTCTATCACTGTGTGATGATGCCCCCCACCAGCCTTGCACCCTTGGCAGCTGCCTTGGTCATGTATGAGGTAGGGCCAGTCCTTCTTGCAGAAGAATCTCACTGGGTTTAGCCTTTCGTAATTCATAGTAAAGTCAGGGAAATGTTTAACTCAACTGCAAACACCTTTGATTATACCCTTCTGTATTATGATTGTGCTCCCCTTGCCAATGTTCACAGTTCTTTGCATCCAGTGCCACAGTTACTTTGTAGTGTTATGAACTGTGTGGGTTCTAATAAGTTTGGACAACCTCCTGCTTTGAAATTGTACAGTTTTCACTTTCAAGATTTGGGTTAATGAAAGCACTGCTAAGCGCTAGAAAATGGATTAGATTATACAGAAAGCACATGTTCCCCAATATCTTCTGATCCCCTGGTGCTCTTCAGCTTTAGAAGGTTTACCCATTAAAGAAAAAGACCAGGCTACCAATTAGAAATTGGAATAAAGAACAAACTAAATTGTAGGAATGTTACATTGTATTACAGTTACAGCTTAGGAGAAATAAAGCTTAAATATCATTTTTCACGATTTAGCCTGTGTCTATGTGTCCACAATGTAAAATACACCTGGGGCGCATAAGCAAACATAGACAAAGTAAGCAAATTTGCGAAGGTTGTTTAAGGTCATGGTGAAATGTCCCAAGAATCAATCCTGCCCCCTGAGCTGGGGATTCAGCCTGTGCATTGCAAGCTGCAGCGTTCCTTCAATGTACAGTCGATCAATAAACAATTGAAGTTCTTGCATTTGAAATCTTGCCTGCAGCAAATAAGTTATACCGAGACACATACTGCAGTTGATTCTCAAAGTTAATAAATGCTTTGCTACATCCCTAGCATGTAAAGCATCTGAAAATTCTGAATGTTAGGAAGTTTACATACACAGTAAGCACTGGCCCATTGGTCCTCTTCACTTACTTCTTTTTTCACTTTAATAGTGATTTTGGGTATGTGTACTAGTTCATGGTCTGGAACATGTTCAAAGAATGAGTATTCTGTATTTTTTCCTGTTCTTAAATACATTACATAAGATAAAAGAGGAAACCATCTCCTGTATCGTTGGCAGATGGAATATGCCAAATCGAATCATTCTTTTCTCCAATTTTATATTATATAAATAGAAAAAAAATGGAAATGTTTTATCTAGGATTAGATAGCAATTCTAAATTATTAGCAATTCCGAATTGATTTTAGAAAATAAAAGGAAACCAGGATCCAATGGGTGGCTTACCAAATAAAATGTTTGCTAACAGCAATATGGTATCTGTGATAAGTCTGTCCTATGGTGTATGGACTTGCAGTGCTTTTGACACATAGCAAAGTGCAGTCGTCTGCTGCTTCTCAGAAATCACGTTCATTTACTGAACATGTAACACCAGAGCCTATAATGGCTTCCCTGATCTATAAGCAAAATGGGTGCAACTGCCCCGTTAAATGTGCTGCTTCACACAGAATATGAATTGAGCTCTCTAGGATGTTAAAGGGGAACTTACTCTAACATCCTAGTTTATCATTTTGTTAGTATCCAATGATTACAAGGGATATGTATGTATTAAATATCACATTAGAAGTCATTTTATGTATTCCTATGTTTTGCATGAGTACTAAACTATAGCAAGATGTGTTGATCATCATAGAATTACACGGTGACACTGGATGCAAAATGACTGCGAAAAATATGTACTGTTGGAAAAATAGCAAAATATGTCTGTATTTTCAACAACGCTCTTCCTTTACATAATGCAATTGTGGCACCGGATCAGGCTAGTATTCTTTAGTGTCTGGCTAGGAACGACGACGCGCAACTGTAGCAAATAATGGATTTACTGCGTAGGAAAACAGGAACTAAGGAGCATCCATGCAAAATGTTATGTAAGCTGTCCTGACCTTCTGCTTCACGGAACAAAAACCTATTTACCATATAATGTCCTACTGGTCAATTAAACATGCACATACAGTAAAAAAATGGTGGGAGTGCCCATTTAAGAAAATAACTCTTAACAGATCTGCCAGATTTTACATTAAAAACATTTCTGTACTCAGAATAATCTTTGCATATCTGGAAAATGTCTTGAGTTTGACCCAGAGTCTCAGGGTGAAGCCCCGCTTCCCTGGGTCTCCGTGTCAGTTTCTTATTTCCCAGGACAGGGAAGTGATATGTGACCAGACCCATTCCTTACCCACATTCTGCCTACTCCCTGCCCAGTTCCCGCCCACTTAATGATGTATGTGGTTATCCCACCCCTATATTTAACTAACCCCGCCCCATGCAAAGCCCCTCCCACAGAAGAGGCAGAGATCCAGATACCCAAGCTTAGGAAGTTTCCACGTATGGCAATGCCACATTTAGTTACAAAAGGTCAGCTGAATTGGTGAAAGAGCATGCTTAAACATTTATATAGGTTTTTATTTAAAAATAGGAATGCTTTGTGAAAGGTTTGGTTTTAAGTAGAAAGATAAAGTTTATTCCTGAAGTGCTTTTATAGTAAAATGTGAAATGTATTGCAAATATACAGTAATTATAGGAATGGATTTATTCTTTGTGATTTGTATCAATGTTTTTGTGACAGATCAATAGAAGGATGTCCTGGCATAACCCCCAATACTTCAGATGCACTGAAAATCAATGTTAGGCATGCCCTGGTAACACACGCCATTGGCGTTTCAAAAGGGCACAAAACGTTAGATCTGGCTAACGTTTTGTGAAGGTATCAGATTGGCTTTGCCACTGAATCCCAAATGTAATAGCACGTTCAGTATTCTTCAAGTAAAACCAATGAGATTTAATTGCTTTATTTAAAATACACATCTATTAATAGACTGACCTCTTTTTAGTAACCCATGTATGTTTCACACCACCACACACATAACCCTGAAGCTAGTTTCTACTGCAATCAGTTCTTCATATTACCCCTGAGGTTCAGTGCCTGACAGCTCTTCACACGAACTCCTGAGGCAGTGTCTTATTCCCTAGGCAATTGAAGCTAGGCACCACCGCCGATGACCAAGTCTGAAAACCGCACGATGCCTCCTTGTCACCTGTTTTATACGTTCTCTGTCCACTTTTGGCCTGGATCCACTTATGTCAGTCTTCATTTGGGAAAGGAAGGGGGGGGGCAGTGGTACACCAGTATTCAGGGACAAGGTTCACATTAGCTCATATATTGTTGTACTTTGGGTTCATAGATAATGTTTTGGACAACCAGAAATTAAGTTCTATTTTTTCCAATTGACAATTACCCTAAAACATACCAACATATACATGGACGACATATACCAACATTAACATGGACAAAGAAATGTTTGTTTCTAACATGAATCAGTATTTATGCTGTATAAACACACTTCTGTCCAAAAACATTCTCATTAATTCTTTAGAAGGTGCTATTCTGCATAAAACATTGATAGCAAAACACCCACCTGAAATAAATGCTGTTGGACATGCTGAGCATTGACTCCTTTGATTTCTTTGAACACAAAGAATACTTTCTATAATGACTGGTACGTGTCAGAGAATGTATTATTCCTCTTAGTCTTCTGAATAACAGAGGAGCCATGCAAAAAGGAAGCGTACTGTCTATTAAAAGGTTCTTGTGACACTGAATCTGTGAATCGGATTTACAAGTCCACCAGAATACTGACTGAGGCATATCATAGAGGCATCGGTGGCTACTCCCACACAGATTTCTCCAGAGACACAACTAACACCAACGCTACTAACATTAGGTGCTCACAGTAGCTTTAGATGATGCCAGGAGAAACTTGTCGAGTAATAATCCACTGACTGTAAACTGTCTAGACATACGGTAAAATCTTGGGTGTTGAAACACAACCATGTAAAATGTACAGGCTACATTTCAGGAAAATCTTGATATAGTGGTATTTTTTTTGGTACTTCTTTAATTGTCTTAAAACAGGAAAAAAAAATATAATGTATACATAAAGATTGTACGTGCAGTATGTTTTTACACATGTACTTCCTATATTATAATAAAGTGAAGTGGAATGCTTGTGAAATGTTCTAATTTTCCTTGTAAACATCAAGATAACAGCGACCCACATTAGTACATCCATGTCTCATTACCCGTGACTATTATTTCTGGAGAATAGGTAAATGACTAGGATATCAGAGTGATGAGTGCATTTTGGAAATTAAGATCATTATTTTCGAGAGGGTAGGAGTTGGGCTGAGCTCTTTGTTCGCTGTCACAGAAGGCTACGTTTATCAGTGCTCATGTCGGAAGTGTCTGAATGTTTGATGTAGCTTTGCATGCTAGTGGCTTTTTGATCAATGAGATGATGAAGGGCCTGGAAGTTGTGCAGGTGGAACGTGGGCATGTTCTAACACAAATAGCAACAGGCATTTATTTATCTCCTAAGTTCAGAGGGAACAATAAAAACCATGCTTAGTCTGAGACAGCTGGAAACTGACCATAATAGCTCAAGCAGGGAGGCTCGGAATAGGACAAAAGCTGGGAACTTGAAGAAAGACAAAAGAATGCCTTCATGCTTCAACCCCAGCCAGTAATTATATCCTGATTATACGTTTAGATGTGATGTAAAGAGTGCTATCCGGAAAGTGTGCAGAAGTTAGGTCCTGGAGCAGTGTTTTGTTTTTAATTGATCCTTCTGTGGGACACTTGTGAGAAATCCATATTAGTCATTCCTTTGCACCTAAATGACCTCAGAGCTATAAACTTTCCAGGAGTGCTGTTCATCACTTTATAACTTCAACCCAATTTAAATAGTTTCTAAAATACATATTTCTAGTTGTAGGTTGATTTTGTCCCCAAAACTTAGATTAGTATGGATGAATTTTTTGTTAAAAGAACACTCCAACCATCATACACACTTTAATGGATAAGATAGCTATATGGTCGTTTAAGTTTCCTCCTTGCAAATGCATGAAGGCATTCTGCATTTGCCTCTTTCCTCACCCCCAGGCCAAAAGAGTTCCTGGAAGTCCAACAAGACACCGCACGCAGAAAGCTCCCCCCATTGATTTGCTCAATGGCGTGAAAAATGGGAAAACAGAGAGGGTGGTACACTGCAGCTGTGGAGCCGTACCTTCTTCAGAAGGCAAATGCATTATTTTATTCATTCTTTGAGAAATGTATATCATTTATTTGCACAGTGCTATAATATACATTCTTTGGTGCCACTTTACCCTATGCTCAGCAGCTCAGTTCACATGTTAGTGTGTGCTCTGCTGGCCCAGTTTACACATTGACATGTTCTCCACTGGCTTAGCATGTGCTCTACCTGCTGGCTCAGTGTGTGTGCTCTACCTGCTCATTCATCAAAATGTACAGAATAAAATGCACGTGCATTAGGACAACGTATTTATTTGTTTCACAGATTTCAACAACACCAAAGAAACACCCAAATTGGAACAATGAATAACGATCTACCGTCTTCATGTCATTCAAAAAAATGAAATGAATAAATCTTCATTTGGAGTATTTCTTCAGCACGAATTATCTAAATGCTATTGGAAAAGTTGTTGCCTTACACTTTTTCGCTAAAATTTTTGTTTTTGTCTCGAGCCAAGAATGGACTGGGTGTGAGGTCCTGTCCTTGGGTCAAATTAGTTTTCCTGGGAATTGATGGAAACCGCTTGCATTAAATTACTGTATGCCTGAGTGTATTACGGAGCCTATTGGACATTCCCTTTCAGTAATGGGACGCAATGTCGCTCTGCCGCATTCCTGTTATTATCACATCTTTATCTTCTGGCAAAGGGGGCTTACTACCTCTTAAAGTCCTCCTACAACTGTATTTCCGTTGACTGGGGAGTTCTTTGTTTTCACCCCTTGCTTCGACAGAGACTATAGCTGTACAGACTTCCCCGCACATGTTAAGCTCTAAAAGTCTGTCACGGCTGCAGAAGACTTTCCTGTCAGGTTAGCCACCATGTTTGTTTCATCTCCAGGATGAAAAAAACAAAAACAAAATATCACTTAAACTGATGTTTCAATGGGGTTTTCCATTTAAAACTATGTAATAGAAAAATGCATTACCCCTTCTCACTCAGCCTTTTGCAGTTTCTTTGTTTAATATTATTACTGCTCTCAACTGTAACATTGTATCGAAATAATAACTGGCAACATCAAAGTGGCATTAAAGCTGTTTCAGGTAGTAGAGCGTGAAACTAACTGCATCAGGTGGTAGAGCGTGAACGCCTTAGTGGTGCCCATTGTTTCTTTGGTGAGGCTGCGTGGGACACTGGAGTTTCCCTTAAAAGTAACCTGGTTATTATGGGGTTAGGGATTATTTATGTATCTCTTGATACTTCCTGTTCTAAATACATCCTACTCAGCTGTATGTATTTTGCCTAAGGATATAAGGATTGCCTGACTTTGAACTCTTTCTGAAATGTTAATTACACTGATTTTACAATTTTATACTGATGTTTTTGTGTCTAACAACAACACCTGTTTTCTTTCATCTACTTATATATAAATTATTTAAGTGTTGTTATGGGGTAATTTTAGTTGGTTTTTTTTTGTCCATTTATATGTAAGTGTCTTCAGGGGGGTTATTCTTTATAAAATCTGCTTTAGCTTGAGATGTTGGAGTGTTATGCATAAAAAGAGATTTTGGTACAAATTGGTGTGCGGGTTCGCACAGAACCTAAATTATTGGAGGGAGATATTGTTGTTTCCTTTACAATATTTTTATAGTCCCACAGATCACCATAATGGTCCTCATGCCCAGAGAAGGTAGCTTGAGAAAAAGGCATATATTAAAAAATGGCAAGTGGTTTGACAATTCATGGAAATATAAAAACACAGTATAAAGTTGTTGGAAGGATCACAAACACATTTTAAGGTCGAAAAAAGTCTAGACTGAACTCCGTTGCGAGTGTCTAGAAGTCCTGTGGGAAACCTATAAAACCGACCTCCTGATGAAGTTCATAGCTTCAAGGTACAGAGAATAGATAGAAATTTTAGTGAATAACTTTGGCCAGTAAAGTTGATAGTTTTTTAACATTTCTCTTCTTTGTTTACCAAGTAATCAATGGAGCTCTGGGCTCTCCATTACAGTTTATTGCTGTTTGTACATTTGGTATTTGAGTTAGGGTACCTGTCTTTGAGAACTATAATATAGATGACTTGCTATTTTTTTGCGTTCAGATGAAAAATGAGCCTCGGATTGTATATGTTTATGAATGAGCAAAAAAATGACAAAAGTCCTCCATCATTTATGATTGAACAATCCTTCTCTGACATCAAAGAAGTGGAAAGTTTCCAGTGACAAAGAATAGGTGTGGGTAGAATAAGGTCTATCTGTTCAATAGACTTTGATTTACTTTGCTGTGCTACCTTTCTAATTATATACATTTTCCACAATATGTCTGTTTTCTCTTTAGGTGACACCGAAAGTAGCGTTTTTTGTCATAGGGCTGGAGTAATATCCTACACTTTCTTCATGCTATTCTTCAAAGTAGGGCATATGCTTGAAGTAAGTGGCGCAATAATTTGTGGAATATGCCTAAAATAAGATGCATCATACATCATGCAGAGCATGCCAGATGTAGACAGGATTATCTCTGAACTCCTCGTTTTTTGTGCCTAGTTGCCTTTCTAGTTTGTTGTATAAAGAGAATTGATTAATCAATGAGCCAATGAAATTGCCTAATTTGTGGTCATCAGTGTAAATTTATCCAAAGTTAGGATTAATAAATCTCACCTTTTAGCGTACATATATTATTTTATCTTTATTATGTTCTGCTTCATTGTAGAACGGCTGATTATTAAATATTTAGTTAATATTTATTTTATGCTGAAACTTTACTGTAGTTTAAAATGTTAGCATGTTTTTATTTTTCTACTACATGTGCACATTTTTTTTTTCTTCTAGTTTTTCATTAAGAGTCCACTGACCTTTAAGAAAATACTGAGCTGAGATTCCATGCTGTGTGGATTTTATTATAATGCCCTAGCTTAGATTATTTCTCAGTGGGAGTAATCAAAACATGAATTTAGGATTTGAGACTTTAAAACTGCAAAATAGGACACAGAAAAGTTTTCATAACGGATAAGAGTGGCAGCTTTTAATTTTCGGTCAAAAGCCTATTTCTCAGTAAAATACTGTTAGGTCTTGCAAGTGCAGAATGATTATAAGTGTCATTGTTACGTCTGTTTGTGTGCCTGGGATACAGGTCAAGCGGCCAAACATTTACCAAACCTACTGCCACAGTCCGGGCTTTACACTGGGAAAGGAAAACAGGCTTATTCTCCCTTTTAATATTTGTAATATATCACAGTAACAGCTAAAGCCACAATCTCATCTCTTAACGTGAACGATTCAGGATTTACAGTTTCGGAGCCAATGCACTGAACAGTTATTTTGAGTCTATAGCTTTACAGAGGCTTACGGTTCTCTGTTGGTAGCTTGTCTCATCTCTAGCTACCGAAACCACAGGGCAAAAAGGCTGAGTAAATGAGAAGAACACACCTCTCGTCTATTACTTGGCATAAATCTGCCACTAATGTTATTTCGAACTTCAACCTTAGTTTATTGACTAGCCAGTCACTGTACAGTTGCTAAGTCGAAAGTATTTATGGCTGGATTCAGTTTTATGAGTTACCAGATCTCTCATAAGGCTCAATTACCGGTATATTAACTGGCATAAACGTCATTACTGTTTTTGCATCTCATATTTTCATTCGAGGAACCCATGTTCTATTACTGGGAATAAGTTTATCCACAGTCATAGAATCTGGTCTATTTACCTGGGCCTGAATAGAAGAGCTTACAATTATATAATATTATATTTCTGTTCAGAAAACGGTAAGTTTGTGGCTTAAGTGTGGTATTCCTAGTTGAAATGGACAGAAAAAGAAGTAAAGTTAAATAGCTTTTGGGACCTCAGATGTTTTTTCTTCATCTGACTGGGCGAGGCAAGAACTCAGGAGCAGATAAGATGTGAACCAGGATACTTGGACCGCATTGTGGGTACCCGAAGCCGGGTCAGGATACGAGCTGGAACAGGATTCCAGAGTAGCTGCATGGTCAAAGGTCAGGGCACCTGCTACATGAATGGCATCATCACTTGACCCTCATAACATCAGAAGAAAACATCCAATAGAAAACCCATGTGCCTGCAGCGTCGCTACGTCTCCCGCATGCCAAGAGCTCTCCATCCTTCTGACTCCAGAGACAGAGCTTCTATTGGTAATTTGTTTACATAGGGGCAATCTCCCTAATTTACACTATTAAACGTAGTGGCGTATTCTGGTCTAGCATTCTTATCAAATCCTTTATGCATTGTGAATGGTCAACACAGGCAACTTCTGCAAAGTCCACAGAAAGGTGCACACTCCAGTGAAAAGACAGAAACCCAACAGGGGTGTAACATGTTCAACTGAGAGTTGGTAGTCGTTTCTACCCATCATCTAGCCACTTATGTTGGCATACGTGGTTATAGATCATATTAATGAATGAATTAATTAAATGCCGTTTAAGTAGAGCAGTTATATGGATATTAATACTGAGAGTCACGTAAGCTTTCAAGACCTCAGAAGTTCCTTATAGCGGAAGAAAGGACCTCTAGGATCTTCCCAGTCTGTGTGAGTGTACATCTTATTAACTTCAGTCCACTAAAAAGATATAATAAACCTTTTTGGATGAGAATTCATGCATGAATCAGCAGTTCTATAGTACGCAAATATTTAGTAGATCTAGTTTCCAATAAACTAGCATACAGGTAATGCAAAGTGAGTCACCTTTGACTAATTATAGAAGATGCAATGCACCATTAATATTCTCTGAATCTTTCTTAGACAGTGGCACAAGGTCAGTGATTTATCATATTCAAAAATGGCTTTGAAGCAGATTTCCGTTATAGTAACAGATATTCAAATAATGTGTGTCCTACAGCTGTAAGAGAAAAAAAGTTTGGTTAATATAATAAAAGGATCAAGAGGTCAGCCAAACTAAGGGTAACGCATAGCACTGTGTAGGTACCTAGATGTCGTAATCATAGCCCATGGACAGACTGGGGTCCAACCAAAATCATCTCAGCCGGTCTGTAACACTACAGACATAGAGGAACAACCATTCATTTGATGCTTAAGAGCCACAGGGGCCATCAAATGATCTCTCATCACTTTTAGACAAATAATGTTCCCATAGCCTTTATAGAGCTACACTTTTCAGCTACATAAGGCCATCAAAGTTATGATGGGAGCTCCAATACCACGACAGCTGGTTCATGCACTGTATTTTCCGCCTTCACAAGGTTTTATACAAGCTGTTTGGTTTACTGTTATTGTTTCCCATTCAATCCCCGTTCATACTTCAACAGTACTCAAAAGATCATTTCAACGCGCCATTTAAACACAACACTTTAAAACTTCCAATTTGTCATTTTTTTTGTTTTAAAAAGCAGTGCCAGACTGCAAGCTGGATCTCGCCATCAATATACAATGCGTGGCAATGGTGAATACTTACAACAGAAGATAATTTGCCTATTAGGATGTACCTTGGGAGGTATCCTAATTTGGGTTCGCTGTAACAGTTAAACTCTCTCTCGCTGTTTTTCATAGAACACCATGAAAGATGAGTATACGTCTTACTGATGCCTTTTAATAACTGGGTGCGGAAATCTAACCTCGCACGTTCCATTTGGCAAAACGTGTAACCGTTCTTAAGTAAGGAGGCATCTAACATTCTTTGTTACATTTTTCATCAAATAAACCTCATACTTTTAATAGAGTTAGATTGGGTAGATTGTACTTCTGTGATGTGCAAATCATTACTGTACACTCTAATTGCTTGATGCTAGATGAGTATAAAATTGATGAACAGTACAAAGCATTTTGTGGTTTTTATTTTTTTTGGAGCAAAGAGAGGGGGGGGACATTTTTGTGTTAAAATCTAATCATTTTTTCCTAGTCAAAACATTTTTTTTCCTTTCATTATGTTGCGTTTCATAATTGTCTGGTACAAGTTGCGTCAAGACTTGAATGTTTCTTTTATGGATAAAATTTATAAGAATTTATTATTATTATTATTATGTTTTTATTTATTAAAGTACCCGGGTGTTAAACAGCTATGTGCATTGAGTCCATAGTCATAGGCGATTTTTTTTAACATGTAGAGTCGCATGAGCTCTTGAGGCCTTAGGTGTTTCTTCTTCAGATTGAGTTAACTTCTGTAGTGAGCTGAGATACAATTAGCATTTTGGTTTTCGCAGAAATTTTAAAAGGAAAAATTCTGGAAAAAAGATATACCCCAGCTATTTACTACTAGTAATATATGGGTAATAAAAAGGAAAGCACCTCTTTTATAGTTTCTCAGTTTGATTAATGTTGACCTTGCCGTTACTGTACAGTAATCAGGCGTATGCAATATTATGTCATTTATATTAGATTTATATTTTTGACAATACATGAGTTTTGCATATGCGTAAACGCAAGGCATACTAATGGTATACCAACATTTTGTATTATGCCACTAAGACAACGTTGGACCCAAAAGGCAAAAAATATAAATGAATCATTATATGTATAAAATCATTTTTTACATTTACTTTTTAACTTTGAGTTGCCCTCTAATTCTTATGACTTCCATACATGGACTTTCCGGCTGTCCTATGATCCAAAATAACTAGATTAATGTATCTCTTGTCAGTTTGATTTATGTGATTTTCTAAAGGCATTTAGATATACCAGCCCCCGCCAACCAATTGTCCCGGTCCTCTCAAAATCATTCCCGCTAAGTTTTATTTCTTCTCGTATGCATACATTGCTTGTATATTCTGCAGCTCTTAGTAAGTAAATATTTTATGCAGGAAATATAATTACATGCTCTAAGAATACCAAAGATATTACATTTGCTCACATCATTAAAAAGTCAACTCGTAGCCCAGCAGCTCTGCATAATTTATTTGTAAATAATTCAGAAGGACGAGAGAACAGCGCCAACATACACCTTGTTCTCTCTCAGAGCCTTCTATTTGATTTTTCAAATGACTAAGCAGAAAAGTTGCGACTAAGTTAAAAAACACATTCCTCTGTGACCCACCAGCCCATTACGTTACATGTAAGATCATCTTAAAGGGACAGTATACCGTCCCAGACACCCCCATTGAAGGAGGATGCATATTAAAGCACTAAAGCGGTAACTGGAAGTACGAATATCTCATGCTGGGTGATGTGGTCAGCTTGACACATCAATTGCCCCAGTATATAGTTGGGAGGTAGGGATAGGGGGCAAATGCAGAAAACAGACACCACAACAATGTGTCCCTTTAAAGCATTGAAATTCATGTGTTGTGTTATATTGTTAATACAAATGCCTGAAGTAAGAATAAAACTAATCGATGAGTTAAGTGTGGACTAAGACACTTAACTTGATTTTAGTATAAGAACCAAGAAAGGATAGGGGAGTGGGACGGGGTGATATGGGTAGACAACTTCCGTCTATGTGCATAGCACTTCAGTCTACAAATGATTAAGAAAAATGAATAAAAATGGATTACAGTAAAATATGAACATAATAAAAAATGCTTTCAGAACTCTGATTCATCCAAGGCAGGGATGTTTAAACATGCTCTGAGGATACGCTCGGATGCAGAACATAATGTATAGCCCCCATGGTATTTCTTGCAGCCTTCCTATCTGCTTAATAAAGGCGATGCTAAAATCAAAATTCCTTCCATAGTTCCCAGCACTAAGAAAACAATTTTCTTAAATTTACTTGCTACTGATAAAATCCTTGTATTCATTGTTCTTTCTGCTTATCACTAACATAATTGACAGCAACTTATTTTCCTTACACAAAGGAGAACGGGGATGATCAGATAGTATAGTGCTGCAGAAAACATATTTTCTAAGCAACTGTTTTTCTATTCGTCCTCTAGCAGTTGCTCAACAGAGGTGCGGTAACCAATGCATATTAACAATAGTTAGGATATTAAATGAATAGGTGGGATATTAAATGAATAGTTATAAGTACCATTAAGCCACTTCTCTCCTATCTTTGGAGCAACGTGCCTTTCTTCCTACCCTATGGCCAGAAGTGGTCTACTGGACCGCAAATGTAAAATTGGCCATGTGCTTAAGGTCTGATAATGCAGTGAAAGAAAGGTGGGAAGCACTGTTGGCTACTGGCCCCGCCAAGCATTTGCCCATTGTGGTCAAAGGCCAACCCAGGCCTACACATTTCTGTAAATTACAAAATCTTAAAGAGCTGAGATGCATATTCGGAAGGGTCACTGGAAACTCTGGTGCTGAAGGATACCTCAGTAAAATCACTCACTAACTGTGACACAAAAGTAGAAGATAATTGTCTAAAAGCCTACGTATATATATAATCCACCAGGATAACAAACTGTATAATATCAGTGGACTTCTGTCAATGTGTTATTGCATTAATTAGCAGCTTTACTCTCAATGGGTAAAGCTGAAAGAATTCAAACACTGTCATGGGCCTAGAATAAATGACCCCTGATATGTATTGCTTATTATGAATAATCTAAAAAAACAACTTTAATTGTTTAATGTATTACATTGTAGGAAGAAAATTATAAAATATTTTAATTTTGATATTCTGAATTTAAAATCTTGTAAAAAAGTAGTTTTTGGTTACAATGAAATTCATTTTTTTTTTTTAGTGTATGTAGCTTTGAGAACCAAGACTTTAGTAATAGAAACAGAGATGTTCATTTTTTCAGTGCCATGCATTTTAATACTGTAAAATTTTTATTTCTGAGTATAATGATTTTGCTGCTGTATAAACGATTCATCTAGTTTAGGACACTCTGTGAAAAACGTTGTAAACACGGACCATTTATTTTAAGCTTGTGGGCGAATAATAATATTTTTTAGCATTTTACTTCTGTGTGCTTTGTTCACAATTGTTCTGTAAACCTGCTTATTACGATGTACTTTGCATTGACAAGCAATAGCATTGGCTGACTGGGTATTCAACCATTCGCTATAATGGACATACACAGGCCACTCCAATTTCGTCATCCATTAGTCTTTTCATTGTCCATGTGCCGTAGGCTGGATGCTAGATTTCTTTGTCTTGGCCTAATGCCCAATAAAACAAATGCTCTATTCTCTCTATTCCAGATTGTTTACATTGCAGCCAGTAATTTGCATTTTTATGGACACCAATATATGTGTATATAACTACTAATCGTTTTTTTCTTTCATAAATATAGCAATAACTATCTGCTTATTTTTATTTTTCCTACATTAGTGCAAAATGAAAACTGCTTAGAGAGATTAACTTTTTATGTTTTTCTACACAATAGGTCTTGTTTTAGTTATCAAGTAAATTACACTTTAGTTCTACAAACTTCCACAGCTGATCGGATACAGAAGAGACCTGAAGAGGTCTGAAAGCTTGTTGAGATAAAGAGATAACTGACCAGAGTCCTGTTAATTACTAGGAGGGGAGCTTCTGGTAGCCAACCCAGGGTGCTTCCCAGGTAGTATCAGTATAGTGAAGTGGGGCAACAGTATTAAATGAGGTCGCTTTGGTGACCTGTCTATACCTAGTTTTGAATTGATAAAGGCAACACATTGTGATCCAATGTTAAATCAAATTCTCATTGGGTGGTAGGGTGGTAGGGTGGTGGTAGAAAGGCTACATTAAAGCTAATGAAAATATCTGCAATTCAGTGGAATCCATGGAAGAAATGCTAGAAACTAACTAACACGCAGTACAGTCAGTTCTTTTATTGCTAATAATGATAATCATCACTAATACATTAATAACTGCCTGGTTTTAATTTATTGCAAACGTGCCTTCTCCAAACTGTTCCCACAAAGTTGGAAGCATTGTATTGTCCAAAATGTCTTTGTATGTCCCCTTTATCAACCTTTATCTTTACAGACATTTTGGCTTAATTCAACCTAATTGTCCAATGATTTTGATCTCAGTTTGGCTGCTGAAGATTTGCATTGTGATTGTGGTGATTTTAAACTGAAAATAGCCTGACAGGCGCATAGTCCAATGTGCCCCATGATGACTGTACCCACAAAGCAACACCCCCCCCCCCAAAAAAAAAGACAGAAACACCTTTATTGAGTGCAAATATAATTTCCACAGCTTTATTAACAATTTACAATACTTAAAAGTCATTGTCAAAACCGACCATCACAATTAAGCAGTGATAACATATTTCCCCTTCATAAACAATGACAATGACCCCCAATTATAAACATTTTAACCGTATGAACATTGGCACCCCCACATGCCTCCACATTAACCCATTGATCACTGTAAGAGCATATCAAGACACCTCTACACCACACCGTTTAACCAAATAATAACCCATGTAGGGGCATACCAAGACACCCCTACACCACACTGAATAACCAAATAATAACAAATGTAGGGACATACCGAGACACCCCTACACCACCCTAGGTTCTGAGCCACAGGCCAGCTGGAAACCTAACAAACTAACTTGAACCTAGTCAAATTAGTAAAACCAAACCAAAACCCACTGTACCAAAACAATTATCCCAAACTATCCACACCTCCACAACCCACTATTAAAGGGAGGGAGGGCGAGACAACCCAGATTTGGAAAAACAGTTAAGTGAGCCTCTTACAAAATGG
The DNA here is from genome assembly GCF_027358695.1 of Spea bombifrons. Lineage (NCBI taxonomy): Eukaryota > Metazoa > Chordata > Amphibia > Anura > Pelobatidae > Spea > Spea bombifrons. Next base: position 55,505,483 of record NC_071087.1, read on the forward strand.
CTCCCACTTATATACCCCTAATGTTAGCCACACCCATATGCACACCCACTAGCTGTGTCAAGACCCACTCTACTAAGCTGCGCTGCTCCATGGGCTTCATTCGATGTGATAAGTTTCAGAATTGTGTGTACATCGTGTACATGTATTTGAACGATTAGCACAAACTTTACTTTTACCTTTACAGGGTGGGGGGAAAAAAGGTTCTGGATCTTTCTTACACTACTAGGAAATTGAATTGGCATTGGTTAGGTGTAAAAAACGAAAATAAATCTTAAGCAAAATTTGAAAAATGATAATTTTACCTGTACAACTAGTGGAATGCATCAGGAACATTTAATTAGTTTCTATGGCTTCAATTTAAACTATTTTCTATTTTTTGATGTCTAATATACTATAAATCTAACAAAGGGTTTAATTATGATATTTGATGTTTCTCTACATATTATTATTCATTATATATCATAAAAATATATTATTAATAAAATATCCCAAAAAATGTAAGGCCATCATTTCAAACTCCAAAGCTTAACAGAGGCATCATTTTCGCCATAGCTGAAATTTTTAGAGGTTTAACTTTTTTCCACAAGGTTTAAGACTTAAAAGTGTGTATTTAATGTTCTGTAAAAACAGAACATCTACTTCCACTGGGCCAGACATAATAAAGCTTTTATGTTACAAAATGATACTGCATACCCTAAAACTTGAGCAGTGGAGCATTTCAATGTTGAACTTAGCTCTAGTATTTAAGGACTACAAGAATGTAATACATGATCGTAAGCTTGTGAGTTCTCGTTGCTTAATTTTGTTTGTAATATTCTCTAATTAATGTATTATGAGTTGTACAAAACACAACTAGGAGCTTCCCAGCTTTGCAGGCCCAGAGGACCTATAAACTTGTCCATATGGGAGCTGGAAGGGGCAGAGCTAGGTTAGGGGACTATGAGTGGCTAAACTGGCAGAATATGGAATTCTCTGCCTAAGGATGTTGTATTATCTAACTCTGTGGATATTTTCAAGAAAGGTCTGGATGCCTTTTTTAGCAAGTTGATCCAGGGAGTAATCTGATTGCCACTATGGAATCAAGAAGGAATTTTTTCCCCCTCTTGTAGCATAATTAGTAATTGCCAAGTAGGATATTTTGCCTTCTTTTGGATCAAGTTTAGAAGTGGGTATGTGTGAAAGGTCGAACTCGATGGACTGAAGTCTTTTTTTCAACCTACTATACTATACTATACTAAATTGCCAGGACAAGATAAAAGTGCCTCAAATGCCTCTCCCCACAACTACCCGAGTCTGATACCTGAAGCCTATGGGCCAATAGCTGCTATCCTGTAGTCCAATATCTTTATAATAATACAGACTTGGGTAACTAAGTGAGTAATGCAAGGCGGAGTCAGGAAAGGGGTGGGCTAATGTAAGGCAGCGCTAAGGAAGGGGGGGACTCCACAATTACTGCCGGTGTCCTAGAGAGAGCAGCGAGATCGATTCATGACCAGAGCGGCTTCCCTCCCTCTGAGGTGAGTGTGGGCTGGGGGAGAGACGGGCACACAGATCGGACACTGAGGGGTCACGGGTCAGAGCAAGTGAGAAGCAGCCTGCCCATTGTGGGGGGCATTGTAAGGATGGCGCTATAGAGAGACAGCGACACCCCGCTCTTCATAAAGTACAGGACTATTGTACTATATGTCAGTTTTTCATCTCGTCCACTGTGCCCGTGATACCGTGGGCTTTATTATCAAGTAAAAGAATACACCCAACACTTGGTTTTTAAGATTTCCTCAGGTGTGAACAGTGTATTGAGACCTCTGGCCCAGCTCAATTAAGGAGAAACAGAAAACCCCCACAATTGAGAACTTGAGGAATTCAGACATACCACCGTAGGACGCCAGACAAGACCCTGTGTTTCCTAAACCTTTAGATAGACATTGGGCATTGGCAACACAAAAAATAATGTATGATTGAATATTCCAGATTATTATTATTATTATTATTATTAAAACAAAGAATGCTATTTATGGGACTATAACGTGGGATATTACGTTAAAGATAACCAACCCACACATATGCTCAATTCAACTTCTACTTGTAAACTAGTCCTTGAAATAATGGAAAAGTTAGTGATTTCACAAACATCATTTTTGTGATGCCTACATTTAATGTAGGATGGATGTTGTTGGTCACTTTTCTGAAGCTTGCCTAATAAAATCCCGAATTTGAAAAACATAGATAAATTGCCCTGCCTAACACTGTTAGCATAAATCATGACTTCATCACTTTTGTGTTTAGAGTTGATAGTTAATTTTCTCTCCCAAGAACATATATGGCAATTTATCTCTATCTTGTATCATCAAGAAGAGAGGAAATATAGGAGAAATACTTTGATGGTCCATTAATCCTGAAATTGTCTAGGTTTCGTAGGAGAATATTCTCTTTTATCCTCCTCACAGAAGAAAATGGTCACACATTTAATACATCTAGTATTATTCAGAGCGCAGAACGAAATAACACTTTTCGCTGGTTCTGAGTGATATATCTTCCCTGAAAAGGGGGCCTGTCAGAGAAAAAGCTTTTGCTATTAAATGCACAAAATAAAATTGTGATAGTATTTCACCAGTGATCGCAAGGCCACAGTCAGCTGAAAACACACAGTCACACACAGAAATCCCCATATCTACCAAGTGTTCGGCTTCTGAAAGATCAGGCCACCTTCAGACCCAAATCCCACAATTCTTGCATTCCTATTTCCTGCCTTGGTGTCCATCTTTTCAAAGGGCTCATCAAAATTGATAGAACATTGATATTTTTACTTTTACATTATCAAAATTGTGGCTCCCCATACAGTAGTTTTTCTATGACTAGTTACTAAATGGCCAAGTGTCTGAGTTAGTCTTAATATTTGTACAAAAACAGTACATTTTTAAGAAGGCTCTGGAGATTTAGTACCTAACTGTATTGCTAAAAAAATTGTCTAATTCTACCAGTGCTGAAAACTATATTGGTATTTAATAAATGCAGGCCCTAACGAATGAAGACACTTGCGATATATGGGTCGAAAGACAATGAACTACAAATAATAATGAAATGGTTGGTATTGAACATAGCCTACTGAGCCTGTGACAGAATTTGTTGTCACATTTCAAACACTTTTCCACAGCAGCAATGAAAAAATCTAAGCCATTTACTTCCTGAGTGTGGAATAAAATTATTTGTTGACCCCTTAAAGACAATTGACCTGCCAGACATGTCACAGAAATACATACTGTTGGCGACGATTGCAGGAGAGTAGTCACAAACGTCATACCAGAGATTTTGCCTCTCACAAGATGGCGCGCCCTCAAATAACATGGGTGGTATCAGTGTACTCAGGAGATGATGCTGAATATATATTGGGGTGTTGTTTGACATATACCAGGAGCAGTAAATTCATACCTACATAGACTTTGAGTGGAAAACACACAAACAACAAAAAGCAATGTGTTTCCTGTGGGCCTAGCTAGGATGGGGTTTTGTTTGTACTGGGAAGAGGTGCCCCTTTTCTTGTCCTGTGTGGAAAATTTGCTTTTCTGATGTGTATAGAAGTATTATAATGGGAAGCAGAACAAAAATATTAATGTAGAGGGCCTTTCTTGTTATTCACCTCTTACCGCTGTGTAATCAATGCTGTATCACCTGGGAACTTTCCAGAGTACGCTAGGGACAGGGCTAGTCACACATATTTATGGGCTAGAAGCTCCTTTTGAATGTGAAAAAGGAGGTTCTTTATAAATGTAGGTACGTCACTACATCATTCTAGTTTAGTGCATCTCTGCAGTCCCAATATGGGACAAAACAGTGATTTATAATCTTGAAATACCTTCCTCGGATTATTATTAGCACCTGGCATTCTTTCTTCCCAGCTGCACTGCTTTGATGGTAACTTTTTCCTGTCTGGACTCCACCACAGCATTGTATATGGTGAACGTAGTTGAATACAGATCACCTGAGAGCTTTTTAGTTCCCACTAAACACACCAACACGTAGAGATTTATTACATGATGAAAAGCTGAAGAGTTATGCTATCTGGTAACTGTCTGTCATCTCTCAAGAAGGCTTCTTAGACACTCTGCAACACTCTCCATCTTTTTATCACTTGGCGAGCCTTACCCTTATTGTGGGAATGGAGAACACTAAATGACTTGGGCCTGGACGTTTTAGGGACATGGGTGACATATTCTTCCTATATCGCCATTGTGGAAACATAGACATCAGTCAGCTGACTCTCTCTCACTACTCAACTATTTCTGGAGTTGCTATATGACTGGATCCTTTGTTCTTCAGTAGGTCAGTGGTTACAGGTACAATGGGTACAGATAATAGTGGCCACCTAGGCTTTATGGAAACAACCCTGCAATAAAGTAACTGCCCATGGGTCTACCAAATAGAAGGGGGTGGAAAAATAATAAAAGCCCAACAAGTGAAATGTTGTAAACCTCTGTTCCAGAATAGCTCAACTAAATACAAAATTGTCCTTTTAAATGAATACAACATTTGATCATTATACGTGAGGTCTCATGGTAGCACTCTCATACCATTTCACACTTCATTTGTTGAAAAAGATATACGGTATATACATCCACCATTATTAAGCGTGTAATTGTTAATTGTTGGAACACAGTGCCTTATGGAATGCAGTGATTAGAGTGTTTTTAAAGTTCCTGTGAAGTCTAGAACCATTTTGTATTCCAAAGAGTCTGTTGTTGATACCAAGGAATGCAGGTTGAAAGTTAACCCACCACTGAAGGCTTAAAGCAAACAGTGTCTAAAACATAAAATGGGTTTCAGACAACATCAAAGCGTAACAGGGTCTGACTATGCAAATAGAATTGTCAAGTGCCTCTCATTAGAAACTCTTCTGGCTAATTAGAAAACTCTCTGAATCATTCCCTAATTGAAGGACTCTTCATAGTTCAGCAGACACTGGAAGGGTCACATTTTTATTTACACCCCTGCATATTGATTAACGGATCAAACACCTCTCTTTGGAGTGTTTAAAATAAGTCCTCTTTTAACTATTTTATTTTGTCTAATAATAAAAGAGAAAAGTATTCCAAATGAATCACACTCATTTTTTCTGCGCCCATTTGTTGTATGTGTATTGCGTGTGAATCACACCATCATACAATAAAGATGTCTTTCTGAAAATGAGAGGGCCATATTGTTTAAGGGAGTAATTAACCAGTTTACCATCTCCTGGTTTCCATAAGTTGTTGTGACTTGTTCATTCCCCATTGGTTTCAATAACTCCCTTACATTATGGATCAGTGATTTCTAAATACACATTCAAATTATGTTTGAACCTAAGACAAATGATTTGGTTCATTTACATTCACTTTATTATGGTGCTAGCAAATGCAGTGTATTTTTTGTGATCTTTTGTATATTGATTGTTAGAATCATTTGTGAAATGCCCCCAGAATGATAGGAGCACTTCAGCCCTTTTTTGCACGCTTATGCTTAGTTATTGAAGTTGGAAAATTAGACTTCTATCTCATTTAACTCCTCCCTCAGCTGCCTCTACTGGAAGCCGGGAGCATACCACAGTATGCTTTTTTGCACATGCTCAGTAGACTTTAGTGAATGCACCCAAGTGACTCCTAATGTCTGGCTAAACTTAACCATAGTTGCAGTTCTCAAAACCAGTATTGCTTTAAGTTAACTAACTTTTTTCTTTAATTATTTATTTCTCGCTTACTGAAAGATAAATTCTTATATCTAGCCGTTGGCAGGTAACCAAGAGTTCTTAGTTTGTGGCAAGCTCTGAGTCACCTTAAGGCTAATAACATTAAACTACAAACACATCTACTTTTCCTGGTTTTCCACAATGTTTCTTGTTAATGCTCAACAGTGCAATATATTCACAATATGCTGAGCTTTCCTAATTTATCCCTGATAGGAAGTAAACATTGGACTTGCACATAAAAAGGAGAAGTAATAGTAGATACGCTGAGTTTGCCAGTACCATTGGGGACGGACCTTAAGTCTCAGTGCTAATGTGAAGGCAACTGGGATTGGCTAATAGGGCTCACCTGGGACCTAGATGTACTAACATGACAGATGTCTCCTGATTGAGAGGAGGCTCTCCGGTTCTTTTTTTTAGGATGGGAGCATATACCAGCTGGAAGGTTGCCAATTGTGCTGCTACATTCTAAATGATAAAGCAGAGTTCATGATAACCTTGTATGTATTTATTTATTTATACGTATATATGCAACCCTCATTATACAGCGCTGTGGGGAATGTTGGTCATACCTAAGTAAATAAAGGAGACGATAATACTAATATTTTTTAAGCTTCTTGGCTTTAAAGGCACTTGGATGGAAAATTGCCAATAGACTAATGTTTTCTATTATGCAAATTTGTGTAAAATACAGATAATGTTACTGTGTTACGTCTATTTTCAGTCCACCATGACTAGGGGCATAACTAATAGAATAATCATTTCTCCATTATGAGGCTTGTATCTGGCAGTCCAGTGGGAGAACTTGTAGATTTGTGCCTTCTCGTAATCTCAGTTATATTAGGTCCTCTTCTCTTTTGAACAGCAAAAACCATGGTACCTTACTACTTCTTTCATCATAGATAAAGTAGACCAGTAACCAAAAAAACAACACTAAAAATACCTGTCCAGATATACCAAGTCACCCTTTACAATGGTTTAATGTACTTCTGCTGGGCATACAAATCATCCTTTCTTTTTTAGTTTGAGTTTTTTACACCTTGCCTTCTAAAGGATGTGTTTTAGAAGTGATCTTTCTGTGGCAGAGATATCAGTACAAAAGGACAAAGAAACCATGAGAACATTAATCAGGCAGGTACTCTGCTTTTCCAGGGCAAAAGTCACAGAGTTCTGGCAACCCCGTTATAATGGCAGCTTAATGACATTTAATTTTATAAATGTCTTGCTGAAAAATCTACCTTTTTATTAAATATATATATATATATATATATATATAGATTGTTTTGTCCTGTTGATATATATGCACTGAAGTACATATGGATACTTCAAATGTGAAAGTTGGCAATTGAGTAGAGATCCTGTAGAGGAGGTATGCTGAAAGTCTGCATGGCTGATTGACAAACATTGTGACTGACATGGCCACAAACTCACAAGACCACCTGTCGGAAGTGCTAGTTAACTGATTTTAAGTAGTTAAAGTTCTTCTGTTACTGGACTAATGTTACTGGTCTACCCCCACTACAGCTTGAACACAGAAAGAGTTGACATTAATATTCTTTTTAACACAAGACTGGAATGCACATGAAAAAGTGCATTTTCTCCTCGACAAATCTTCCGAACAGTGCTCCCATTGTATTTTGCAATGACTACATAATCTCCCTGTAAAAACCTCTGTAAATACCTCTTTAAAGGAACCAAGACAAATATAACTGCGGTAAATAAGCAGAGAACTGCCTATGTCTGCCTACTGTGGCAACCGTCCCCATATACCGGTATATGTATATCATATCCCAGCTCTTAGCTATGGGTTCTGCAGCATGATGGAATAATACTGTGGACCTAATAAGCAACCCACAAGGACAAAACAAATACATGTTACTACATACTTTATTTTATTATTTTTTAAATAATTTTATTTATGTATTTATTCATTATAATTTTTTTCTGTATTTTATGAATATTTAAGAACATGATGTGAAGAAAAAAGTAAATAATGCCATTTAATTATTTAAATAATTCTAACAATTATTGCTACTGAGCAGGCCTTGGCATGTCTTCATTTTGATTTCATGTAGCCTCTATGCAGGGCCGGCCCTGGCACTTTAAGGACAGCAGCTACCTAATGACCTAGGTGCGACAAATGGCTGCATATGATAGCCAGAAGGCAATATAAAGTTAAATAGTGATGTTCTTCAGAATAGAAGTTCACTATAATGTACTTCCACGAGCAGCAGTTAAGTAGTACAAAAAGGACAGAGGTTAGAGCCTCAACATAAACACAGGCCATACTCCCTCAGGGCCCATTATTATTGTGATTTTATATCAATATCCAGACTTGCGTTCATCTTTCATTAAGTTTAGCTCTCAGCTTTTGCTATGACGAGTCTGCAAGTCAGCGTTTGTGAGCAATCCAGCGGCCCTCCGTCCAAACAGTTCGGCACAGCTGAACAGTGTCCATAAATCACACATCACGCTTCGTCCTCGGGCTGTAAAGTTTTACAATTCTTTTTTCCATCATGAACAATATTTGCACCTCTGTCTCCATTTCTCTTCTGTAATGTTACGTAATTGAAGGCGCCTTGTCTCTTCGGCTCGTGAAAATTCCAATATACCTTCCTCTGTACGGCTTAAGATAGTTCTTTTATTTTTTTATGAGGAAAAAAGAAATGAAGCGACAGAATGAACTTTTTTTTTTCTTTCCTCCTCGTGTCTGCGTAGTTATGTGCATTCTAATCATGCAAAGCATATTGGTTTCCGAGGAGCTGCTTTAGCCAATATAACATAAAATGATAATATTTTCAGGGCTCCACAAGAGCTTTACAAAGTCAAATAAATCTCTCTGTGCTGTTTTATACTTACGTCTCTTAAATAAGTGTTTTAGAGTTCCTTGTTCAGCAGTTTCTTTGAGCAAAGTATTTCAGTTACAAGGAGTAGTGTGTTAATTTGTTTCATTTCCCGAAGGGTCTTGTGGGCCATGGTCATAAATATTACCGTATTTGCTCGATTATAAGACGAGGTTTTTTTCAGAGCAAATGCTCTTAAAAATACCCCTCGTCTTGTAATCGGGGTCGTCTTCTAATCAGACCTCAAATGAGGTCTGACTATTAGACTAAGATCCAGATCCCCCGCATCGCTGCAGGGGACCTGGATCCTCCTGTGCGGTATCCTCAGCTGCTGCCGGCGTCTATCACCGAGCGCCGGCGAAAGTGCCGGCAGCAGCCGAGGTTGCATGCGTGTGTACCTTCCTGCTCCCGGGATAGCCCGCCCACTGCGGGGAAGCAGAGCCGGTTGTGGAGATTGCTGCAGGACCGGGACCCGGCGGCACTGTGCCGTCCCAAAGCAGATCCGGTAGACCTCTTCAATTTTCGGGAGGAGGCGGGGCCTAGCGGGGTCACACAGCGTCATGCTGAAATCCCGTGGGAGCTGCAGCAAGCGCCTGCTGAGGCATCACGGTGAGTGAAGTGCCTGAGTATATTAGTGTCTGGGTAGGTAGGTAAGTGTCTCGGTGGGTAGGGAAGTGTCTGGGTGGAAAGTGTCTCAGTGGGTAGGGAAGTGTCTGGGTGGGTAGGTAAGTGTCTCAGTGGGTAGGTAAGTGTAAGTGTCTCAGTGGGTAGGTAAGTGTCTGGGTGGGTATATTAGTGTCTGGGTAAGTGTCCCCCTATATGCCACTCTGTCCCATGATATGCCTTTTAACCCCCTATATGCCAGAGTGGCATATAGGGGGTTAAAAGACATAACATGGGGCAGAGTGGCATATAGGAGGGTATAAGGCATGCCTGGGGGCAGATGTGCATAACTTGCAGCAGATGAGCATAACTGGGGGCAGGTTGGTAAATAAAAGGAAATTAAAAACAAAAAAAAATAGACATGAATTATTATTTACTAGTAAAACTTTTTTCCTATAGGGTCGTCTTATAATCAGACTTTTTCTTTTTTTCCTAAATTAATATTCAGATTTTGGGGGGTTGTCTTATAATCAGGGTCGTTTTATAATCGAGCAAATACGGTAAGTGCTTGGAAATTTACACATTAAACCGTTTTTGGTGTACTGGGTGGTAAGAAGACAAGAAACCACTTTTCTGGTTACTTGGAACGCAATTTAAGTTATAAAGGAGCAGTCAAACCATTTTTTTGTATAATCTCACAAAAGGGAAACAGTTACTCCGCTATACATCCAGCATACTGCTCGTCATCACGTTATATGTGCTGGTCTGCAACATGTGAAATGTATATGTGTCCCGCAAAAACTGATAGGACAACGCTTCTACCAGAAGAAACATTTTTGCCTGCAATATTTGAGCACCTAAGCCATGTTTTCCAGGACACATATACATTTCACATATTGGAAACCAGCACATGGACAGCCCTGTAGTATGTGGGATGTATAAATTCAATTATATATTATATACCCCAATGATAACAATAATATTGCTCAAAACAACACTTTACATTAGTTACTGGAGTATAAAAAAAGAAGTATATGCATTTTGAGCGGTTAAACAGTTTTAAGGTAAATTGTGACATTATTCCATAATACCTACCATTTATTGCAGTCATGAAATGTAAGCACAAGCAGCTTGGGATTAATATGAGTTCAATATGAGTCTGAATATTAGAAAGTGTTTGTTATAATACGAAATCAGAACGTGTCGGGATGTTATTAGTGATGCAAAAAGACTCGGAACCTCCAAATCTGCTGCTGGCTTACGTTAATATGTTTTCTCGCCGCATGTATATATATAGAAAAAAAAGTCTTCATTACACGTGAGGTTTTCGTTACTAAGCATATGTTTGCACATATCTAAAGGGATGGGGGATTCCCAAGAGCTGAACCAAAATCCTGATGGTAAACAACATATGTAACAAATGCCCGTGTCATAAATAACATCTTGAGAAAAGGCACGATAATTTATAATGTATTTATTATTCTTTTCCATTCTGGATCATGCTTCCATAATTGAATTGTGAGTAATGGCATTGCCTGAGACACAGCATAGTGTAAGGATGCAGCACTGTATATTACAATCTGTGGGGTTTAGCTGGTGCCTATGTATTAACTGGTTGGACCTCTGGTTCTTTGACACACACATACTGAGAAGTTTCATTACTTTTTTAATAAGTTTGGCTACTTCTGTACACTACCTATTCATGCTGCAGATAAACCCTTCATCCCTTTTTCTGTATGTCTGTTGACTGATTTATCTGCAGGTAAACATATGGTTGCTTGAAAGGTTTGCAAGTTATACAGGAAAAAAGAACACACAATAACATTTGGCTAGGTTGGTGTTCCTTTTCTAGACCAGGGATTCTTTTGAGTTTCTGTATGGAACATAAGATGAATAGGTTTTTTTTCTCATTCAAGATGGATTTGTGAGGTGTGTATATCACAGCTACTGTGGCTTTCATTTCTCATCTGTCTTCACTGGTAGGCAGTATGTGTCTTCTATTTAGATCATATCTGGCAGGACATATGTGAAAATTGGAGAAATAGCTTCTTCTTAGCTGTCTCTCTCTCTCTCTCTGGCCACCCAATTGTGCTATTGTTGCATGTTATGAATGTGGCCCATAGAATCCTTGTATGAAAATGTACCAGGTCGCTTAATTTGGGCTTACTCTTTAGAGTTGCCCAGACTGTGCTCACTAATGTCTCATAGACAAAGATCTGATACATGCTGAGGAGCACACATCAACCTCCAGTTGGGTTGTAGGGAAAGTTACTGATGGCTTCCAACTGCAACTCACCCCAAAAGGCACCAGATTATTATCCCTAACATAATTCTGCCTTGTATCCTGATCCTACAGTTAAGCTTTGAAAACTGTACAGCGGTAATAAAAAGAAAAAAGATGAAACATGGCAAATCATCTGAAATAATGGACCTCACAATTTAGGTGAACATTGAATGTATGTTTGAAATGGATACCTATTTTTCAAAGTAATTTTTTTCAAAGTAATTTTCAAAAATGAAATCAAGACTATAAAGAATGTCACGGATTAAAATGAAAGTGGAAATAAGTTGCTGGTAGTGTTGAATTGCCTTGTAAAGTCCCAAGAACCAGACCTTTTTCTCAGCTGCCTGCTCTCCAGGCCAATGCCAGTTGGCACAAGCATGACACCAATGGCTCTGCACAAGCACAAATTGAGTAGAGATGACATACTATGGTTTATGCATGTAGTGACACCATAACATCACCTAATGTTGGTGTGTTCAATCGTGATATCACACGTTTAGGTGTCCAGGTGAACGAAAAACAAAAGTATGCCATGATCAAAAGTGGCATTTAGATCCGCATCATCCCTCCTTGCCTACTAAGCTCCCTTTCAAAATGCAGTATTGCATCCCTAAGTTTGTTAGAAATATCATAATTAAACAACTATGGATTACATCTTAACTATTTCAGAACCCATTAGTCTACTTGATGCTCATCTTACTGGCACTAAGAGGTTAACAGTGAGAGAGATAACACAAGTGTAATTTGGCATGAATTTAAAGAAAGTAACAGAAGAAAGGGAACGGAACTAATCAAAATATGTTGGCAAAGGCGGGGAGAGGGAGGCTGATAATAAAATGACTTGTTCAGGTATTTGGAAATTCTTATCTATGGTATGAAATTCAAGGTCAGTAAATGGGTTCTTTGCAGTGATTGCCTATAACTGCTATACAGAGTCTAAAAAAATAAAAATATATTATGTAATGTAATGACAAGTGACAGACTAACCTCCTCCAGCCTGTAAACCACTGAAAACATGACCTATAGGTGGGACTGGAGAAATAAACCATGCCTATAAGTATAATAGGAGGTATCTACCACTAACATCATTATCAAAAAATAATAATTATTATTATTATTACCGGTATTATGTCTGTTCTGTATGGTATAGTTATGTAATTGACTATAATGACAGATATAACAACCTGGCCTGGGAGATAATGTTTTCAAATTCCCATGGTTATGTAAGCCCATTCCTATGTGTCTGTTAATCTTACATACATCCATTCTACTCTTTCCAGCCCTTTGTGGTCAGGATTGATTGAATAATTGAACCCACCACTGGCACACAGGGAAAGGGGCCAAGCTGTACTGCATGGTGTTTTATATTGAATAATAATAATAATAAAAAAAGATATTACTGTTTCTTTAATCATTCAATGAATTGCTTCCGTCCTTCCGCCATTAAAGTTTGCCAGAGATGTTTCTCTTTTCAGAGGTTGCGAGTTGGGGGACTTTTACCTTGATGCTGTGTATTCAAACTTCTGAAATCCGTAAGACCAGAGTGTCTGTTTATATATCCTCTTCTGTATGCCCTAAAAATACATTATTTTCTAGTTTCTAGTCTTGTAATTTGATTTATTTAGGTCTAATAATTACTATGGTTATAAAGTCTTGTTCTAAAAGAATGTTGATTGCATTGCAATATTAAGGTATTTTCTATCATAATCTCCATAGTTTTTATACCAATTACATAGGAATTCCATGAATGTTCTCTCCTTGTTCTTCCATGGAAACTAATGTACCAACAGGATGGGGGTTTACCAATAATGACTGCTTAAGCGTAGCTTGAAATGTTTATCCTGGCATCAACAACAACTTAGATGAAGGTATAGTTTAAGCGGTCCAAAATTGGCATGATAAGTTATGCATAAATCAGGGACATCTTATCTCATTCTCATTATGTATAGTTAATGTGATACCATCAAATACAATAATTCACCTTCTGTTGGCTTGAACACATACTTCAACCAATGTATCAATATTAAAAAAAAATAGCAATTACTCAAAAGTGTACTCCTCAGTATTTCTATCCCTGTTACTAAAACAACATAAAAAAGTAAATTAAAAAGAAATAAAAAAATAATATGCAAAGCCGGATCCTTCCAGATAACAAAGCATGTTCAATCAAGCCAGCTTGTTTATTAGTTAAAGTGGTTTATGATAAAATGACCCTTCATAATTCATGAATTGTGTAACCAGCACACAGTAATTGTGAGATGGGGTCCCCCAGGAATGCTTGTACTCTGAAAGAGGGGTATCTAGCATTAAACAGCGCACAATTACTGCAAGCCAGTCTGAGAAATGAAATGTACAGTATCCACTTACAAATGCTGGCACTTCTTCAATGGAAACCTATCTATAAATCATAATTACAGTCAGCAGACTGCATGCTATTATTAAACATTATGAATAGGCTTCGGCGTAGCATGCGCTTGTATTATGAGAGCCAATGAAGACTCCAAGCTGCTCGGGTGTAAGGCTACTGCTGTTCATTCATAGATCGCAGTACCTGCTTTCAGTCCCCTAAATTGGGTAGCAATGGCAATCAAACCTGTTTTGTACAGATTATTTAAAAGGGCTATTGAATCCTGAAGAAGATCTCAAGAATGGGAAATGTTCTCTCTATATGGCCTAGCATAACAATCACTGCTATACCTTTCTTTGGTTATATGTTATAACCAATATTCCGTTGATGCAATCGATTATTTATTTTATTTTAATTAACTGTATTTCTTTAATTACATGTATTATGTTTTCTCTGTAACAAAGTGAGTTTTCTGTTCTCAAGATTGTATGTACCCTTTAATAGCCCATCACATATAATATAGTGTAGTGACTCGCTAATGGTGGCTACCTAATGAGGGACATTCCAGCACTTTAATGTAAATGACAGCCGTCTCCACTTTAATTAAATTAATCAGCAGATTAATTGCACTGATAATGTAAAGCCTGTGTTCATGTAACTTGAGTTGGAAGTCAGTGTCAATTTCCGAACACGGAAAGCACAATGTTAAAATGTATTTTTATGTATTAATGGAAAAAGCACATTGATTTTTTTTGACGTACGTGATTTATTAAGTGGGTTAGTTCCTTCCAAGTAGCAGCTACCGTATTTGAGTTAAGGAACATTACTTAAGTTACAGTCCTTTTTCATAAACAGGTAATTAACAGGCAATTTAATGACAGTTATGAGAATCTTGCTAAAAATCATTTTCACGTAATGCACATAATGATGACAGGATGTACTTTTCTCTACTAATAGTCAACATAATTGACTGTAAAATGGGGCAAATATTACCACGCTTCTATTTTGTTGTTGCTTTACTGATGTGAATAATAAGAATATGCAATTTCTATATTTAAGTATGTCCCGACTTGTCACATGTCACTTGCTAACATTATGTGCCCACTAATCTGCACACCCAATGTGATGTGATGCCACGTGTGGGTCTGTTCAAGTTACTTGGGCAGCTTTGTGACCCCAAAAACAGGTACTGCCATGTCACAACAAGGTCCTCACATTCACAAAGGTTTGCAGTACAATGCTAAAGTCAACTACACAATGACATTCACTCCAGCACTGAGAAGGACTACTACACACACAAGTCAAAGAGGTTAAATACACACAGGAGTAGACTGCAAAGCCAGGTAGGTAAGTTGTTAGCTGTCTGTGCAATGTTTCATCTATATTGTATTCAGTCTGCTGACAAAGTGGAGGCTGCCTCCTCTTCGCATTCTCTTTAAATGTAACAGTGCTGGGTGGGAGCTGTTACATTGGATCAGTCTCAGGAGCCAGTAATGCCAGCTCCTACTTTCAGGGTAGACCAGACTTTAAGAATACAGCCTAGGGAAAGAGTTTGAAGGCAATAATAATAATAATAATAAAGAATATAACAGAGTTTGAATTAGTTTGCAGATTTCCAAATTTTGCCCACAATTAACCCTTTAATCACATCAACTTTCTAAAGGTCTTTTTAAGGTGATAAAAGGTTGAGCCATTTTCCATAGTAACAGGAAAAACATTCTTTAGCGCATCTAAATAACAATAATAATTGTCTAGATTGTAAACTCACCTTTTGTTTCTCTATGTCATCTTGTTATGTCTTGCTTACACTTTGTACAGTGCTGCGGAATATGATGGCACTATATAAAACAATAACTAATAATCATATATATACATATATATATTTAAATAATCACTTTTACTGAGAAGTGCAGATTAAATGCATTTTCTGGGGATGACTCCATGTGAGCAAAGCAAGAATTCTTGGAAAAATATTATTTTATTTGTCCACACAATGGAAAACAACAGGCCTCTAATGTCTAATTTTCCTATTCTTCTGGGCTGTAATTGAGGCATTGGGGTTGTAAATTTTCAAATTAAACATGCAACTAAGTACAACATTTGCAGAAAATGTTGATACATTAAAGCGCCAGCACTGTGTAAGCCTATATGGCCAAAAGTCATTAAAAACTATTATTGTGCCTCAGAGAATCTCAGATGTGTATTGGCTAAAATTGTTTTGTTAGCTTTTGACAAGTTATTGTTATTTATTCTGCTCTGGAGTGAATTTAACTTCCCAAACACTTAATATTTCAGCTACTAGCATCTGTGCTTTGTAACTTACCAACTTTGTAAAAAGTTAGCATTTTAATAACTGTGAATTTTAATGGCCTGCTTATCTGAAGGGCAAGCTTTGCATGTGTTGATATAGAGCAGGTCTGCCCAGTATTTGTAAGCCATGGGTCATACTGTTTTGGCATATGTTCAAAGAGTAATAAAAAGATTTGGATTCATAGTAAAGAACCTTACAGGTATTTAGTTACACAGCCTGAAACTCATCATCCTTAAAAACCATGGCTTTGGCTGTAAGATGTGCCTCTCAATCCCACAACAAGGCTATTTTGAGGTAGAAGCAGTAGTCTCCTGCTTGTTCTGCAGATATAAAGCTTTGCTTTCTGGTCCCTGATGATGCTTTACTGGTTCTACCCACGTAATACAGTCTATTAGCTAAGTACACCTTCCCAAAGGTTGGCCTGTAAAAAGGTTGGAAGCAGGGCCGGCCCAAGACATAGTGTCGCCTGGGGCGAAGTTTGAAATAACGCCACTGCTCAATATCTACCCTTCCTCTCCCTACCTTCTCATTATCTACCTCCCTCCCTATTATCTACCCTATATCTCCCCCCTTTGTACTTCACTTACCTTCCAGTAGTCCTGCGGCAAGAGTCTCCCTGCTCTGCCGCCGTGCGCGCTGCTTCACTGCTGAGCGCCGGAAATGACGTCATATTCCGGCGCTCAGCATTATAAGCCGGCACCGAGACCGAGCTAGAGGGCTCGCAGAGGAGAGAGAGGGGCGCAGAGCGGGTACTTCAAAAGTTTCCCCACTCTGCTCCATAGCAGGGCCGGCCCTGGTTGGAAGGTATGGTCTCAGATATAGGAGTCATTTTATAGTTCGATTATATTGGCTTTGGCAATAAGATCACTGTGAGAATTGACACGTGTAACATTTTGGGAATGTTAAAGTATTGGCTGTGCTTTCAGATGCCAAACTGGGCCACAAAAAAAATTGGCAATTTACATCACTAGGCAGAATCATTAACAATCTCTTAACTAATGAAGTGGTTGTGGAAACAGTGCCCCACTCCCACATCTTATAGGCAAAGCATTAACATGCCAAATCCGTATGTTTATTTTGCATGCTTAAGTACTTTGTTCAATGGACCCAAAGACAGGCATTCCAAGTCAAAAGGTTCTTTACATTCTTAAGATTAATTGCGGAAGCTCATAAAAAAAGAAATCGCTAAGCTAACTGGAATACTGAAACTGGTTTATTTCCTGCCCAAAAGCATGTTTGCATAAGATTGATTTTTGATGGAGCCTGCAACTGAGATATTAAATTACTGTTTTTGATGATGAGCAATCAAAATATCTAACATTGACAACTCAATAAATAGGCATTTTCCAGAAGAGCAGTCTACGGGCAAAAATAAAACACTCACTCTAGTTTGCGAAGAGCGGAATTGATATCCCTAAATAAATTAAAAGCACTTAAATTTGCATTCCTCTTTATCACTTTGGAATGTTTATTGCACGGAAGAGTATTTGATTGTATCAAGGTTTAGGGCAATATAATGTGTGCATTGGTAAACTGGATTCTACTGGATGCTACAAAGTAATTCTGGTATTCCAGTGTTTGTGCCAGCTGAAATTGAGGGTCAGTGAGGCGATCACACAACATTATGGGTCTATTCACTAAACCCCAAGTTGCTAAACAGGAATATTTTGATACCCAAACATTGTTGATGCAGAAATAACTTCCAGGTATCTTGGGCACACTTCCCGACTGATCATGCTCAGCTGGCTAACCTTCCCCTTCCAAGGTCACATCTTGGAGTATCCCTGCCTGGCCACCCTAAAAGATAACCTGTATGGTCAGAAACCATGTTGAGATGACACTCACTGGAGGGCTGGCAAGGAGGTTGTAAAAGGTTTTTTAATTGTTTTTCCGTATATTGTCGCTAGTGTGATGGAAGAAATGTATCTGTATTTGCCTATGGGCTTTCTAGACAGCCCCATTTGTGGCATTTAGGACAAATGCACAGTAGTTGATATTCAACATTCTGTAAGCCACATATGTTCTTTGGACTTCACTATAGTACTTGATTACCAAGCCAGGCGTGTTCCAGGGTTAAAATCTTCCAGTGTTTGCCTGAAGACACATATGTGACAAACATACACTGCATGCAGTCCCATCTCAATTAAATCAAGGGAACTGTCATAGCATGTCACAATTATAACATGAATTGCAAACATGTAATATGTTGAAAACCTAGCATGTGTCTCACATGGATATGGAGTAGATGGATTCCATTATAACTGCAGAAAGTCAACATTCTCATTGCCCCCTTTGTTCCTCTACTCTAAACATACACAGTCAGAATGTTTCCTGCTTTGTTTAAGTCCACATACATCCAGACAATCACAATGAATGCACATTCTGTACATTTTCATTCACAAAAGCTTACCTTTAAAAGAAAATAAAAAGCTTCTGGTCTTTGGCAATAAAACATTTGTAACAACCCGTCACACATGGCAGGTAAATATCCGTGTGGTCCTGGCTTTGCATAGTCTTGTTCTGCTTTTCACTAAGACTGAAAGAGTTGACATTTTTCTTAAGTGTGTGTGTGCTTGTGGTCGTATGTAAACCATTGCAGGTGTCCTAATTAATTTTAGGATAATAATACATATTTGCTAACATTTAAAGGAATTCCTTGGACACTTCAGCTGTGTAATCACAGTATATGGCATATTTAGCAAAGCAGAACATGTTTTTTGCTTGTTGATCCAAATGTACTGCTTTGAGCCACAAAAGATTCAGAAAAGAGTAATTTTTCTTGAATGCCATCACCAAAAATGCCATCTTGATCACCGTAAGAAATAAGTAACTTTAAAAACATCATGTGGCTGTAATGCTATGGTAACTGAAGATTATTTTGTGCACACAGCTGGTGGGTTTTGCTATGGGAAGACCCAAGCATAATATATTTTAACATTTTTCAAGAAAGGTAAACCTTTGTTAGCCATTCTGTGTACTTAAAGACCAAAAGGGACATGAAAATGTGTGCCGTGATAAAATTCAAAGAAAGCTAAAACTGTCCTTTAATAAGTTAGATGCAGTTAGGAACTGTAATGATCCAGAAACCAGGGAGTGTACGGTCCATTACCATTTCACTGGTGTCTTTTTTGTGTGCGCGAGTATTAGCAGCCTATAGCACATAAAATGCTAATGCTGTCATCCATCCAAAGATCCAGAATGCAGATAAATGTAAGCATCTTCTAGCAGCTGAAAGCACATTATATGGCAAAGCAAACATGTGCAGAACCAATTAATGAAGCATGATCCAGCTTATTGTCAAATATTTATTCAGTGGTGATTTTCTGTCGATCTAATCTGGATTCCTCTCCAGGGGCTACATCATCCTTGTTCCCCCTAGTGCCAAACACAGCCAAGTGGATACAGTGCGGCTTGTATATACTGTTAATAACCAAAAGGTATTCCTAAACATGCAGATGTGTAATGTAACACAGTGCTGCAGATTGGACCCTGAGCAAGCATTTACTTGCCCCTCTATCATATAATCACCATCCAGGTGAAAGGTTCTCATGCCACATGTGAGGAGCACAATACTATGTCACATAGCAAACGAATGGTGCCTGACCTGAAACGTACATGCAAGTCGTGATCAGGGCCAGCCTTAGGTATCCCCCCCCTTGTGCCCCTCCCCCATAATCACCTTCCTTTGTCCACTCCTTCACTGTGCCACACCACTCTTTTTCTCTCATGTAATTCAGGTATAGATCAAATAAACAACACATGGAAACCCAGCATTCAAGTATAGATCATCTGAATAGGACATACAAACCCTGTATTTGCAGTTATATATTAAATAAATAACACATGGAAACAGCATTGCAGTTCATCAACTGAAAATCACATTCAATGTCAACATTAAATGTATAGATCAATTAAATAATGCATTGAAATCCTAAATTGCAGACATAGATCACAATTTACACACCCCACACTGCCCTGACACCCAGATTGCACACAAAGTATTTGCCCTGGAAAATAAATTGCACACATAGGACTTGACCCAACACCCAGAGTACATCGACAGGACCCGTCCAGCACCCAGATTGAATACATAGAACAGCTTGCATGTGCCATCTTTGTTCCCAAACAGCTTGCCTGTGCCATCTTTATCCCCAAACAGCTTGTCAGTGCCCCTAAAGAGCCTGCCTGTACCAGCTATGCCCAAAAACAGCCTGACTGTGCCATCTTAGCCACAAACATCCTGCCTGTGCCATTTTTGCCTCTAAACAATCTGCCTCTGCATATCAGTTTACATTTTTTAAAACAGAAAACTCTTGTGATCTATGCAAGTGCTTATCTGGCATACAGTCCACCGACCAAGGTTTGACAGAAATCATCATTTAAATTGATTCCATGCTACAAAACTGCTAAAAGGGCACATTCAATCATGATTATTTTTAGGTACAGTACCCGTTGCTATACCTTTTGTTGAAAGTGTGGAGCAGGAGACGTTTAGGGAGGGTCCCCTAATATCCCCTGAACAGTCCAAGAAACTGTGAAATCAATGGAGGTTTTTGCTGCTGCCACACAGAGTTCAATTGTAGCTCCTCCTCATGACACTCTTCCCCGACGAGGTTGCTCTTGGGTTATGGTGGGCAGACAGTCCCTAGCCACACATCCCCAACACAAGTGTCCCCTTTGGGACACCAGAAATGTTGAGGGGTATGCGTTATATAGAAACGTATACTGCCCACTGAAGTCCGTTATATTATTTTAATTATAATCACACCAAAACATTGAATAGTTTACATGACTGACATCTTCCCATTTGGCTAATGTCTTTAGACATACTTATTCTGGTGCCATGTATTTTGTATAATGTTTCATTACACATGGTAGTACAATATGTGTACTTAGCAATATGTTAGTTGACTTTTGCTGTTTTATCGCCATGTGCAATACTGAGGTGTGTGAACAGCTGCAGATAGTTTCAGATCTCTTTACTGTGAAGGCGATGGTAACATTATTTCCAAGAGGCAGACATTTCACATCAAAGTAGAATGAGCCAAGTGGTCAGCGCTCTGCGGTCTGATGTACAAAGCTGGGTATTACTGAACTACATGCTTTGAAAAGCTTGCTATTTTCATAG
Organism: Spea bombifrons; assembly: GCF_027358695.1. Lineage (NCBI taxonomy): Eukaryota > Metazoa > Chordata > Amphibia > Anura > Pelobatidae > Spea > Spea bombifrons. Next base: position 55,526,715 of record NC_071087.1, read on the forward strand.
CATTACTAAATCCCATGCATTCTGTATTATCACCATATCATCATTGAAGAAATGATTTACGGAGCAAAGATTTATCCTTTTTGACATATATTTTCCATTTGCAACATTTGTTGGATCTAGAGAAGTGCCATGATGATAGGTCTTGGTCATATTCAGAAAGCCACAGAACATGATGCTATTTGCTAAAATAATACCCCCCAACAATCCTGTATCTGGCAGCATAGTCCAGAATTCGTACACCTGCCCTGTAACAGGCAACCAACTTATATGTAAGAGTTTTAATTTGTGCTCTGTGTGAGTGCCCTGATAAGCACTATACATTGCTTCCTGCGGACATGGGTGCCCGAAAGGTCCATGTCCTTACTGTCCTAGCTTTTAATTCCCACATGTCAGGAAGTATGTAATGTTATACCTAAAGAACAGTAAAGGTAAACGGGAATTATTAATGCTATTACAACCCACCGTACAACTGAACCTTCCACCCCTGGCTCTATTAGTAGTCTGTAGTGAACATTAGTAGTCATATATGAAATGTCATTTTGGTGCTGTTTTTGAAATCTCCATAGAAACCAAAGGAGTTGTTCAGTTGGTAGGAACTTTTCATCTGTTGCTATGGCAAAAAGGCAATTTTTTATACCTGACCTTCATTGAATTGTTCTGGAGATGGAATAACTGCCCTCTAAAAACAAAAATAAAAAAATCGTATTCTTTCTGTAAGTTTTTAAGTGCCAATTTATCTAATGTGTGACTCTTTTAACCACACCTGTGAAATGTGCTTTAACAGGGCTGATGATATAAGCCATCATTAGATTTACATGCACAAACCTGTCCACGATGCTAAATAATGCAATTTTATGCTGTATTCTTTTTATCTATTCCAAATTATGTATTACTAGGTATATCTTGGCATTGGCCAGTGAAAAAAAATTAAACGTAAGGCTCTGGAGTATTTCCTGTTTCAAAAGCAGAATATTCTTAGGATCAGAAGGATTGTTCCATCTTTATCAAAAGAAAGTGCTCCACATAAATGAAATGGATGCTTCCTCCCATAATTAAGACGTATTATCAAAATGACTCCAATGTTGCCTTCCACAGCTTAAGAATAGCAGCTGCATCTAGTATTGTTCGGCTGCGTTAACTTATTTCAATTGGTTATTACATTGTTTCGAAGCTGTATACTTTTCAGTCCTTTTTATGGAACCTAAAGCCCTAGTGGTTGGTTTAACTTGAAAGGGGCAAGCCACTGGAAAGAATAAAGGATGGCACAGCTTGACACGGGCAGGACTGCTTTGAATCTCAGCGTCAGATCTCCTAGGCTGACTGTGGAAGACACCGTGGGGTTTCTATATAAAGAGTCTAAAAAGTGCCCTTATTTCCATGGTAACTGGTAGAATGACGCTGCTGATTGGACCATTCTATTAGCTGACATAGCAGTTGTCACCAGAATCACATTCGATACAGAACCCCAATAATTTTAAGACTTTGTTGACCCATTTGGTTTAAGCGAGATTGATGTTTTTGAATAATGTCATGCCACTTTTTCATGTCAGAGCCACTTTAATATAACTGCTGTCCTCTCTGTTCCTTATGGAGCTGTCAGCTTCCATCACAGGGGTAGAATAATTATGCAAATCTGCCCCCTCCAGCAAAGCAAACATTTGGGACGGTGACAGCTCACCTTAAAGATCTGCTGCTATTCACATTGAAGCAGCAATGGCCTACAATATCAATTTGTTAAGTTAAAACGATGATCACCTTTACAAATCAGTAAAGTAAATGCAACCAATATCAGGTTTAACATTGGGTGGATGTATTCAGTGGAGGCTCTGCATTTTTTATGATCTCTATGTGAAGGAGCTTAAAATTGCGTCTTTAATTTAAACAAATTGCTTACTCACATACATATGGTTACACTTTTGCATCTTGAAAACAGATTATAGGAATGCAACATTATATAGTATTTGCTTAGATCTATGTCTTCAATTTTCTGATGGGAACTCACAGAGCTGCTTAATCAGCTTCTGCAATAGTGCGCTACCGTATTTGTGTTTCAAATATCTCAGTCATCAATGCCTGGGAGTTCATGGTAGGTGACCGCATGCCTGAGAATCATAAGTAAACACAGTGGACGTTCTTATGAAATATGCCATCCAGCTAGTAGACAAGTAGCTGTATGCCTCTGAGCCTGGAGACTTATGTTCTGTTGTAGTTTTAGCTGAATGCTCACTAATAAAATGTATGGATGTGTGTCGAGATGGATCACTTGCCTCTGCACCCTATAGGCCGAAAACCCCCCCAACATTGTTTAGTGATTTATATCCAATTTACACATGAGGCATTGCTCAGCTGCTGTACATGGATGCCATAGAGCATTCAATATATATAAACCACTTGAGCCTTAGAGTTTATTGATTCAATGGTGAAATATGTTGTGTAGGTCACAGCAGGGCCCATGGCATAGACTCCGTGTGAAATAGTACCGCTATCATTCTATCCTTTGCTGGCAGAAATACATTGTTCATTATCACATGCTAAGAATATAGGATCCTTCGAGCCCTTTAAACGCATCCTTAGCAGCGAATAAGGTCTATGGTTCCCCAGCAAAGTGAAACTTTGGTTATTATCACTACACTACCTCATTATTACTTTAGGACAATTTTTTTGAACCACATCTTAGAAACGTCTGATAAATTGACCTCTTTTGATTCCTATTTTTTTCAGAATGAGGGGAAAAGCGTATATGAAAACAATCAGTAAAATCCATTATCAGTTGCATTATTCTTCATTGTAATTTCAGTAATGTGATAATTGAAATTAATTGTTTCTGCAAAATTACATTCTTTTCATAAATCAATTGAGAAGGTGCCACCATAGGATTGGTGGCAATGAGTTTAGAGGGCATTTTGCTGTAAATCGTGTTATCTTGAATTTATTGAATTCAAATGTTGGACTGACCATTGTTTTCCTTTATTCGTGATTACAGAACAACACTGAGTGGAAGCCGGAGTCATGCTTGGACTGCACTTGCCACGATGATATTGTGGTGTGTGAAAGCGCCATTTGCAGAGACCCCCAATGTGACTTCGCAAAGGTATTATGATATGCGGCACCAGAAGTCATAACAGAGTTTGTCTCATTTCTGAAATGTAAAAAAGATGAAATAGAGACATCTGAACAGAGCAATATTTCATTAAATCCTTGCTTTGAACATAAGTGATTTTATCAGCTTCAACCACTTTGATTAAGCTACAAGTGCTCATGCTGGGGGATCCGAATAATTATGGTCAGATTGTGGCTCTTAAGGCCTGGAGTTTGGCACCTGTATATAAACTGTTAATATTCATAATTTGTGCACCATTATTACAAACCATTGTGTTCTTCACACATCATTATAATGCACAGATTTATTATTATGAAGTTGGTGTAGCTCCTCAGCTCTATGACAGTGCCTTAAATTGGGATTAGGCAGCCATTTTTGCAATAACAAGGAACATCACCTTTAAATGGGCAAGATTAACAAATAGACTGAATACGCAAAATTTGATGCTGCCTGCACCCATCATTTTTTAAGTTGCTTGCTTGTTTTGTGTTCTCCCAAATTGACTTGCCAGATAGCTTTGACAAAAAAAATACTCGCTACCAAAATGTCTGAATAATAAGAAGCACTGATCTTGCACCATGTATGAGAAAAACAATAAAAACATTCATTAAAAATATATTTCTATAAAATTTAAGTTAGTAGGAATAGTTTATATGCCATATTTAAGATTAGGGTTTCCAGATCTAATCTATTTCAATAATTTTAATACAAATTTAGTATGGTTGTTTTAGGTAAACATCAGCTCATTGATCTTTGTTCAAAAAATGATTGTGAATTATTCATTCTTCAGGGAGAAATTCTCCGCATTGAACATAACAAGTGTTGCCCTGAATGTGCTTCAGGAAGTCATGGATTTTGCCAGCACGAAGGAACAGTCCATGCTGTAAGTATAGATCAAAAGTTTGCAAATGTACCATCATTTTTTTCTTTTCTGCATTGTTGAATATGTGGTATTACATAGAAAATAAAAGGACATTTTTTGTTATTTTGAATCGAAATCTCTGTTTTTGGAATGCAGTATGGATCTGGATACAATATGCAGCTGCCCCCATATGCATTTTCCCACCTGCAGCTATTTTACATGCTGGAGATGTGATTCTTGCCAAACACGTCTCCATGCATATGATATACTTACCTCCTGTCAGCTGCTATGCTGGCTCATTGAAGCATGCTTGGAAGGAGCTTCCATTGATTTGGGAGCCCTTTCCTACCACCGATTGGCTTCTTTAAGCAGTCAGCCGGTGGCAAGAATTGACAGACCACCGTGGAGGAGGGCAGCTGCAAGGCTGCAGCTTCTAACTCATGTAAGAGTTTTTTTAAAGAATACATACTAAAGTACTCAAGGACTAATTAAATATGCATTCTTCTTTAATCACGCTGTCAGGGACAATAAATTGTTCCTTTTAATCACCGCACGCTGGGGGAAGAAATGTTTCTGTGCAATCCAGTCTGCTTCCTGCTCACATATACAATGAAGTATTCACTTTCGAGCACCATCAGTTCTGTCGGTGTGGAAACTCTACCTTTTAGTTTCCTCATTTTAGACTCAGATATAAGACATCATTTTACGTTAACAGTGCAACAACTGTGTTTCTGATTTGTAGATAGCTCATGCATAAAATGTCATTGATTAGAGTCTAGTTAACAAATATTAAAAAGCCTATATGGAGACATTGCGTCATAGCACTATTCTAGCCCTTTTTTCCTAGAAATTCCATCTTAAAATGTATTGACACAAAATTGATTCTATTGCAAAGTTTTAAAAGTGCTCTTATCACCATAGCAACCAAGAGAATGATCCACTCGGCAGGGACATTGGTTGCTATTAAGATAAGCATACCTGATAACTCTTCGGATTTATCTCAGAGGCTCCTAAAATAAGAGTTGACTACCTGTCCGCATGTTTGATCTCCTTGCAGGGGAGCTGCATTGGTTATGGCAACTCCCCATCTGGCTTACGGCAACTCCTTGCCGTTTGTGAAGCTATCTGGAGCTAGCCCTGTCCCCTTGTTTCAGCTGTGAAGACCACCAAACTATAAAAAAATCCTATTAGAATTTAGTTATATTATTTGTTAATAACAGATATCCTGTTTTTAGTATTCTATTTTCGCTGTCAGTGACTACGTCAAAAACAGTCTGATTACAAAAGAGTATTCTGAGTAGTCTCATAGACAAAAATGGAAGTGGTCAAAGACTTCCAAACATTTATGCAGCATAGTAAAATTCCCCCGAGCCCTGAGTCATAACACCCCAGGCTTATGTAAATGAACATTTTCCAGATACATGCCAGACCTATGATCAAAACGACGATTTACATGTTCCGTATCCCTTGAAACTGGATGGTGCCATTGTTTATGCAGAACACTGTCATTTATAAGGACACTACAGCTAAAAGGACAAAATGTTTATTTTATATATTTAAGATGTTTTGTGGCTCGTATTTGCTAGCATCCATGACCTTGATACAGGCCAAGACTGATACAGGCCAAGACTGATACAGGCCAAGACTGATACAGGCTAAGACTGATACAGGCCAAGGCTGTCATTTTTTCCCTACCTTCTATAAGACCTCAAACCATACTCGATTCTTAGAATTGCCTTATGCCTATCATACATGTAAACCCCTTTACTGTCCTTTGTATAGAAGAACAGGCACGCTTTCTTAGATCACCTACTTTGCATCTCATACAGAAGAGAAGCCATTTTGTTTGATATATTCTCTGGTTCTACGGGTGATACTTGTGTTATGGTAGAAGACACATCCAACATCTCTTAACTATTGTTCAGGATGAACTAGTGTTGAAGGGATAATAGAGTCATTATAGCAAATGTTTTGCATCATGTATTATTGCCCTGGGCAGGTGCAATGTATAGAAAATATAAAAACACAACATATTAGTTTGTTCTTGGCTGTGAGGGAACCGAAGGATTGTCATGGTTGTGAGATGCTTTATAACTTTAATAAAGGCTAGCTTTTCTGTAACGGCATAAAAACTTTTGGATGTCAGGGGGTCACTGAAGTGTTACTTAGACTTTTTAAACGATCAAGACCAGTGTCCATAAATATGTAATTTGACAAAAAGGCTTGATGTAATAACCATCATTCTGTCTCTGCCGGGAGCATCACAAAACTTGAAATATTAACTTCTTCCTCTTTTGGAAAAGAGGAAAAGCTGAGTCTCTTTAAAAAAAGAATATTAGGTATATCTGCACTTTTACCCTTATTTCACAAGACTAAGTTCAGGAGATTTCTTCATTTATGATTTATCTGGGAAAAACTTGCGCCACCATCAAAAACATAGGGGGCTCAATACAAACCTAATCACTTTCCAATGTCCAGAAAATGGCCACTGGCCTCCAAAGCCCTCAAGAGCCTAGACACAAGTAGCGTGGACACAATTGCCAGTGCTTACATGGCATACACAGGTACTTATTGTACCCCCTGAGGGTGGCCCTAGGATAGACTACAAGATGCTTATTCTGGCAATTGTAGAAACATCATTAATATATACTGCATTATATATAGACACGCAGCAGTCTAATGTGTAGGCTACACGTGTGTGTGTGAGAACAGCTAGTCTGGTAGAGCTTGCAACTTTTTTTTCTACTCCTGATTATGAAGTAGATGAAAGATTATCCAAGCGTGCATTTCTTTTATCACACGGAGAAATCGGGTCAGGGCAGGTTATGGTTATTATTTCCACATGACCTCTGTGCTGATGAACATTTTGCCCCAGAAGCTGTGAACCTGGGAACTTGGCCCAGGACTGCAGTCGTTACCATTCAAGTCAGGGAGACGGGCTAAATCACTCCTTGGATGCCCGTTCCCATGCTGCTAAGGTCTCTGTGCTGCAGATTTGGGACGGCTCAGCACAAGGACTATTAATCCTCCTGTCAGGAGAAGTGTATCCAATTTAATACAAGAGTAAGGTAGCTGAAAGCCTAGCCTCTTTTCCCCGTGATAGAGGAATAACACACATTGTGCTGAAAAGCAAAAGGTCACTGTTAATTTCAGTTGTAAGCTACAACCCAGTGCTGCTCATTGGCTTATTAACACCTTAACGCCTGTGTAGTTTTGCCACTTTTACAAGTCGGTTTGTTGCTTCTTGGCTGAGTAATCTTGTAGTCCATGATATATTTGAAGGGTTTGTGTGTTTACAGATCCAATGTTTTAGAAAAGCAACCTACAACTCTGTTTAGTAGGGACAGTTTTTCTTTGGCACAGAAATCCATCCACGGATGGCCCTCTTTTTTTAGGGGCTCAGAACATTTGATAGAAGTGTATCACAGTGTTCTACAAGTCTAATGTGTGTGATCACTAGTAAATTTGTTATTTTTTAAAAATAGAGTTATATCAATAAAAAATATTTTCTGTGGCCATTTGAAATACTGGCCGTTATTTTGTTGGTCTGCTATACACCATGTCTCCTGTAATTAACCCTCAGCCACACTCCTGAATGCTTATAGGGATCTACCAATATATTTATGCTTCATGAAACATCGGGATGTATTTCTCAAGACTCAAATAATTTCCTCGTACAAAATGTAGCTCCAAGATTCCAACAGAAAGTCCATACAATTCCATGGAATATACTCAATCGCTCCAAACTCAGTACATTACCAGAACTGTTCTGAACTTGTTTGTTTTATTGCAGCACGGTACTCAGTGGACAGCATCAGAATGCACTGTGTGCTCATGTATGAATGGGAAAGTTACATGTGCCCCAAAGCCTTGCCTGAACGTAAGATGCCAGCGAGGAGAAGTTGAGCACCTTGCTCCTGGAGAGTGCTGCCCTACGTGTGTGGGAACCGGAGGTAAGTGTGATGACACTGTACTTAGAGTTTGGTCCATGCTCAACAATCTATCAGTGGACTATAGCTCAAAAGAGCACTCTGATTCTTGTGATTTTCTGTGGGTTGTCATTCATGGCAGCTACGGATGTGCTTTTATCCAGAAATAGAATCATTGCTGTAATCATAGCTTGCTTGGAATTTAACTCTTTGTTTAACAGATAATTCTAGTACTAGTTTTTTCTTACCTTATCTTGGATTGTATTGGGCTTTAGTTATCTCAGTTGATCTGGAGCTGTCTCTGGTTAATGCTTTTGATACCACACAGCTTGCTTTTTTCCTTTTTTGTGTTTCTTTGTAATGCTAATGGTTGTCAGAGACTACTTATTTCTTTTAGTAGCGATCTACAATACATACAAAGATGATAGGATCCATTACAACTTTTCGACTATTTTTTCATCCCTGAACTCACACTGCTATTTCCATAGTGTCCTACCATCTTTCTACTCTATCATGTCCAGATTCATCAAATCCACATATCCCAACCACACAACCTTCTGTGCGTAAGCTTCTTCCTTGGTTGCTAGCGACTGTCTGATGAAAAGGAAGTATTCTGAGTTTCTCAAATAGCCATCCAATACAGCTACCTTGGTTAGGCTGATCACTCAGCATGTTGACCCCCCAAAGACCAGTCTTAATGTGCTTGCTCATTACTTTTCTCAGTGTTATGTTGTCACTAGAAATGACTGCCTGCCAAGGTTCCTGCACCTTCTAAGACACCATCCATGGGAACTTTACTGATAAAACCACAACAAATGCTGCTTACGAGACATTAGAATGTTGTAGGTCTGGGTTCCTGAATCTCCCACTTATATGAAGATGATAGCCTAATAAGATACGTACATTGATTGCAGCCAATTCATTCAGGTTAAAAAAAATCATCTTGTCGTTAGTTTTATATCTCAAAAGTCGCATCTTGCCAATAATCTTGCACAACTAAAATAACATTATTAAATACATATTAGCTGAACTGCAAAGTTGACATTTTGTTGAGGTCTCCTGATGGCAATAAAGCATGAAAACTACCGTATATTAGGCACAAAGTATATATGTATAATCTTGGATTCGTATTTCAAGAGCTGTCATTGTCCTTTCTGCTCAGATTTGGACAAAGAGCGCATCTAATCCTTTCATCCAAATTAGTAAGGAGAGACTCTAACAAATATTCCAAAGGTCTATCATAAGAGAGGAGACATGTTGACCAGATTTGTTGAAATGTTTACGCCAAATGCTGTTTGCATGCGGTTACACAGAGACACCTTAAGTCTGCTCATGTCTTGTAGGGTAGAGGTCTGTGCTCTGATGGTGCGGGAGAAGAAACAATATTACTATATTTCTATATGTTACAATATTACTAAAGCTGTGCAATGCATCTTCTGGACCTTTTATGGATGAAACTGTGCAGCTGAAGGAGAGTCTCTGGGGCTGATACATGTCCATTGGATGCTTATGAATTTTTATACGCTGCCTTGCCAAATGATACTTGATTTTTAAAGGTTTTGTGTGTCACAGATAAATATTAACGGGCCATCTAGAATTGCAGTACTAGTCCAACTACTGAAAACATCTACCTAGGGAAAACTTCTTGTATTATGGAATTCTGTTGATCTCCTGCATAGAATACAGATGCTAACTCAGTGTCGAGCAATACATTGTTTGTAAATGGTTTCGCACCATCTTGACATTTTATATGTTAATTGCATGTACACCAACCATATCATTATTAGCATTAATTTAACGATCGTCAGCGGTTTCTAGTTGAACCATATCAAGGCAACGTCTGGCAAATGTATAGAAATAAACTGGCCCCTCCTTCAAGGGGTTAATGGCCTTCTTAAGGAAAGCCTGTTTGCTGGGAGATGATGGCTGCAGTCCTTGTTTGAATGTCAGATTTCTAAAGCCTCCTAGCACCTAGACAGTTAAGTCCACTTATAAAGTATTTTGGCATTAGCTGCCACAGGTTTCATACAGATAATTCTCAGGTCCAATTATTCTTCTGCTCAATACTAAATATCCATAGACAAATTGAAATGTTTTTTTTTTCCCAGAGTCACACTGCCCGTACCCCCCGTATCTGGTCATGCCACCCTGTTATGTTGACAGGCTTGTCTAATTAGGGACACTGGGAAAGGAACGATTGTTCAAGTGAGACCCTGAATCCAATTAGGTACACTTAGTGTGATGCCACTTAGTGACATTTTCTCTCAGCGCAAATAATATGTTATTAAATAGAAAAGGGTCTAGCGTGAATTATTTCTAGTTGCTTAATCAAAGGTTGATTAAAGTACTTTGTACCTGGGGTGCATTGTTTGATAAACTTTAATTGACCACATGCTAAGAATAAATAAGACTAGTGATTTGACAGCTGCGGTCTGCTATGTGTGGTAACTCAGCAGAGAGGTAAAGTAAAGATGCAAAGTACAGACACAATTCAATGCCTGTAGAAATATTACCAGCAAATATAAAGTGCCAATATGTGTGGTGTATCAATTACTCTGTTGCACATGCAGGGTATCCCTTTAAATGCTTAGCTCAGCAATATGTGAACTGTATGTCATGGGAAAATGTGGATGATGTGATGATCCTTCCATTGTCTTAGAAGGGACCATGCAGATGAATGTGCATCTACTGGGTGGGGACCCAAATGGGCTGTTCGGTAAGGAAAACCTCTGGGTTAATATGGCATATAATAAGAAGATGGTTAACCACCTTGAAAGTCAATGAGGTCTACTCTATTCAGAAGAATACAACTGGGCACTCGATTCTAGGTAGGAAACGAAACAAAATAGTCCAGGTCACAAATCTTGACAAAGGTAACGTGACTTCCAACCGTACGTTCTATGGACATGATCTAGCTCCCAATGATTCAGTTCAGTTTGGTTCAGTTCAGTACTCTCAAAAAAAGGCTTGGATGCCTTTTTATTGAACTCATTCAAGGTTATAACAATTGGATTTTAGCATAAGAAATGTTGATATAGGGAAGAATTTGTATTTCCTTTGAAGTCAAGAAGGAGGTTTTTTGCCTCTTGGATAATTATTAGGTTGTTTTTTTTTGCTTTCTTATGGATTAACAGACCTGTGTGCCTGTGTAACTAAACACAAATCTAAATGTAAATCTAGTCCTGGATGAATCACTTTCATTGCAGCTTTACTCTGCTTTTCCACAGCAGTCCATTATTTTATGTCTCACTCACTGTTACTTTTAGATTGCAAGGTTCTCAGCAGGGTTCTCAGTTCCTATTATTTAGCTCTTAGTTTGTTTTTAAACCCCAGTGTGTCCCCAATGTGTAAATTAAAAAAAAAATCAAAATTCTACAAAAAACACCCCTTTTAAGTGTACCAACAGCAGGATTTGTGTTCCTTTTCCTGTAGTATGTGTACCCAATTGTTGGATTAAATTGTTGGGGACAAGGTCGCGTCAGCACTGCTTTGTACATAAATATTAATGATGTTTGGCCTGGTGATGTCTATATCAGCAATAGGCAGAAAGTATATTTTGATCATAAAAAATACTTTACTTTTTTCATACTATTGTTAAATACTAAATTGGATAACTGTTAATTGATTCTTGCAGATTCTTGTTCTCTTGAGGGACACCAGTTGCAGGATGGAGAGGAATGGCAGCTTAGTCAATGCTCTAAATGTACCTGTAGGAATGGCTTGACGGAGTGCTACACCGTCTCATGTCAGCCTCTGTTGTGTGATAAGGTGAGGACCACATTCTCTGGGAACAGGGCTGCTATATTGACATCACCCATTGACTGTTTTTCAGGATATAATCAATCCTATTACTTTGAATCTATTTCCCTTACATATTGAAGACATATTTATTATTATTATTTATTAGAATGTGTTTACTTACAAAGCCCCAACATATTCTGCGTGGCTGTACAATTTAAATACTGGTACATATACAGTATGTAGCAAATATACAGTTACATGTACAGATATGTGTTGAGGACTTCAAATCTAGCCTTATTGCACTTTTTTTTTACAAAGTTACTGGCTTATGAAAGCCTGGTTCATGAATTTATATATGGAATTATATGGGAAATATTCTATTGAAATGTCTTCTTCAAAGGATAACAGACATACTGTACAGTATGTATTAAAGTATGAAAGTGATTATATATTTACAACATTATCTAAACTCGTGTAGTAAAATATTACAGTGGTCTATAAAGCCTTGTGCTACACTCCTCTACTCCCATGGTATTATAATGTACAAAAAAGTAGAATGATCTGATGCTTGTTATTTGCATGTTTAAAACACATTCTGTTATTTATATGCCTATAAATCAGATCCTCCCAAGAGACAAAATAAGACCTAGAGGATCATGCTTGGGGTTAGACTGTACTTTTTATTTATGTATCTCCCATAATCGGATATGTTTTTTTAAATTATCTTCCAAATATATATATATATATTTGACACTTTAATTTTACTTAACTAAGACTGGGTAACCTAAGGTAAACTGGATGACATCACATGTTCGGAATCTGCTTTACAAGCTGCGTATGTTGTTAAAGAGTTATATCACTTTAGACCTGCCTGTACTAGCCTGATAATCATTTGTTGATGGAAAAAGTGTTTTCTTGTCTACATTTCTTCCCCTCTCCATTGACAAATAAGACATATAATTATATTTTTAGGATGAAATCCTAGCTCTCATTCCTGGAAAATGTTGTCCAAAGTGCCTTCCAAAATCCTGCACCATATCTGGAATCAAATATGAGGTAATTCCCCGGGATTAGGTCATTTCTTCATTCATCTTTGTAAAACTACACCCAGCAAAGCTGTCACTGCGTCTGAAATATTGTAAACTCCCTGAGTGGTGTAAGGCTTACTCCTGCTGACTATCTATCAATCTACCTGTCTGTCTTTCTGTCTGTCTATCTATCTATAAGCAAGCAGCGTATATATATATATATATATATATATATATATATATATATATATGTGTGTGTTTTATTTATATAGCGCCAACAATTTATGCAGCGTTTCTCACTGTACATACATTCTCTATCTCTCTCTCTGTATATATATATATATATATATATATTCTGACCCCACTCATGTTACAGGTAGCTAATGTTTCATTTTTTAAATCACAGCAGAGCGCAGTTCGGTCCACAGCAAACACAATTTCTCTTTTTTCATCCAGTATGATTCATACATAATCAGTGTAAAGTCAGATGAGACAATTCTGTGCTGTCCTGCTCAGTATACAAGAACAAACACCGCTACTCTGTGGGGTCAGCAAAGTGGGATTTGCCTTTGAAATAGTATACGTTGCCTGGCGAGCTGCGGTGGTAGAGATAGGAATGGCGTGGGGTAGGTGAGGCTCTGAATAACCTGACATCTTCAAAGGCCCGTGTGCAGTGTGCTGATAAAAGCCACATTTCTATCAGGTTCATCCCCCGTAGAAAACATTTAATATGTTTGCGTTTCTGCTCCGGCGACTCCTGTAACCTCACTGTCTAAGTGTTTAATAAAAGCTCTGCTCTGATAAAGACGTCAGCAAGAAAATTAGTGAGGCCAGCACCTGCATCAGGGATTAACCTTGCGAGCTCCTCATTTGTTCTGGGATTGCACCATTTTTATTAAATAAAAGAGTACGTGGCTTGCATGTAGAATTTGGACAGCTTAAAAATCTTTGCATTACAGATAAATGTTACAGTATTTGTTTTCTGACCTGCCCCTGAAGCTTTAAACACAAATCTCTTACTTCTTCATATGTCTTTTTTTAGACATGCTATTAAATGAGGTTTATTTACAAAGTAGACTTTGGTAGATGGAGTCTTAGGTCAAAGTTCCTACCTTTTGATGGGCCAAGATAGTAAAAGATATAAAATAATATATACTTTTTGGACCTCAGTGGTCTCTCCCTCTGTAAAAAAAAAAAACGCAAAATCTTGCGTGACGTTACATCTTTTTCCATGTTGGCCCAATAAAAGGTATTGACTTTGGCTAAAGACCCAACTCTTTTGGGGGGTGTTTCTGGTTATATCTATTTCCTTATACAGTGGGTTAAAAATTTGAGAGATTTTTTAGTGGACAAACCAATTGAAGAAAGGCAACTCATAAAAAATATATATGTAGTGTTTTATCTGTAATTCCACCATAATTGTACAATCTGTCCTGGTAATATGTTCTTATATGCTTGTACACATATATTGTATATAGCTTGAACTGTTTGGAATCTTTTTTTCCTTCTATCAGCATGGAGCACAGTGGAAAAGAAATGACTGCAGTACGTGTATGTGTGACAAAGGAGATGTCCGATGTCATACAAAAACCTGTTACCCTCTTACATGCGACAAGGTAAAGGGACACGTTCAGTCTTCTGCAATGAAAAGTCATAATCTCATTACTATACTCACTGAATATTGGACATGCATGCAACGTCCTACTGCAAAGTTTGACTATTAGTGTTATCACCGTTGAAACCAATTCAATTCTGTCACGTGGGATGTATTAGATTGTATATAAACTATAGTTCTCAAAGTATAAGGAAGCCATTTTTCGGTAACTTTATTTATCTTTTAGTTAATATATATCTCCATCTTTTGTACCACATAGGGCACATTATTGAGGTAGACTTCATACACGTTTCCACAAAAGTAACAAACTAACAAATATCAAATGTACACACAACAGTGACAGCAACTTGACAATATCTTGTCCACCTTTACCAGGGTCAGACGAAAATACGACGGCCTGGACAATGTTGTGAAGAGTGTGTTTCGTCTAAGGGAAGCTGCATGGTGGAAGATTTAGTCAGGTACCATGGAGAACTTTGGAATGGAACAAACTGTGATTTCTGCATGTGTGACCGAGGCAAAGTCCTCTGCCAGAAGGCACAATGTGCAAAAGTAGAATGTTCATGGGTAAGTCTGCTCTTCCGTAATTGTATAAAGACGAGTTGTTATATATTTTATATGTTTAATGTGCTTCTTTAGAATAATTGGTACAAGCAATTATATTTATAAAGATGTAAACACTTTGAATGTGAACTTGCTTTTCCATTGCACATTTTGCACTTGGTCCATAAGTCTTCTGAGAGACAACAATTTAATTTGTAGAATCGTATGGTCAAAAAATGCATGTAAGTATGAGACTAGATTGCCCAATAGCAAGCAGTGGTTAGTAACGGGTCCTATGGTAAGTCTTTGCTTCCCAGCATATCAAAATTACTGTAAGGAAACAATCTCCATGGGTTTATCCAACTGATTAGACGCGTAAGGGTTGTCTAGACCCTAAACAGTAGGCAAGCCATCAACCGCTGATGTATGGTTTTGGTTATGTTGGAATCGTTAAGTAATTAAGCTAACTCTGTTGACACAACTGCTGATGTTGCTCCTTTGTTCCCTAGCCTCAAAAACAGTACGGAAATGTTTTAAGTAATAAATAAAGTTACTGTAAAGCTTCAAGTGATTATTAAACATGTTTCTTTGCTGTGACCTACCACAGTACTCTATCCCATACAGTATTGCTTAGCTATGAAAGTAGAACCAAACTTTGCATAATTAGAAGGACTTGCATAACTTTCTTTTTCTGGAACACTCTCAAAAGAACTTTGGCTCTCTCAGCACCCTGTCCAGATTTATTATGGTAAATGACACAGAATACACTTCCACTCAGCTGTCAAGGATATCTTTCTATTAATAATGAATGAATGAGTGTGTGTGCTTTCCTGTCAGAAGTGTTACTTTGACGTGAACTCATATTTCATACAGTATAAGAAGTATTCGACTACCTCAACATGATGGCAAATTGCTTTGAAAATAATCAATTTAACAAGTAAAGGTTTTTGTGTTATTTGAATTTCAGTTTTGAACAAAGAAAGTGACCGGTAGATGACATGATATGAATACATATTTTAGGATTTTCAAAATGCAACTGAAAGAACTGTAAGGTGAACTAGTTTACCAGGAAAAGACAGGGAACAGAAGGGCTGCGGATTATAATTAGCACATAAAATGGCGTACATGTGACCATGTGGCGGATGCAAGCAGCCGCACAATATCCTCTTACACTTTTGCAGTGTGTGTGTGTTACATTTGTGCTAGTGTGTAGTCGGCAGCCTCATACTAAATGCCAGAATCCAAATACCGTATTTGCTCGATTATAAGACAACCCTGATTATAAGACGACCCCCCAAAATCTGAATATTAATTTAGGAAAAAAAGAAAAAGCCTGATTATAAGACGACCCCATAGGAAAAAAAGTTTTACTAGTAAATAAATAATAATTCATGTAAACTATTTGTTTGTTTTTAATTTCCTTTTATTTACCAACCTGCCCTCCAGTTATGCACAGCTGCCCCCAGGCATGCCTTATACCCTCCTATATGCCACTCTGTCCCATGATATGCCTTTTAACCCCCTATATGCCACTCTGGCATATAGGGGGTTAAAAGGCATATCATGGGACAGAGTGGCATATAGGGGGACACTTACATACTCAGACACTACCCACCCAGACACTTACCTACCCACCCAGACACTTACCTACCCACTGAGACACTTACACTTACCTACCCACCCAGACACTTACCTACCCACTGAGACACTTACACTTCCCTACCCACCCAGACACTTCCCACCCAGACACTTACCTACCCACCCAGACACTTACCTACCCACTGAGACACTTACACTTACCTACCCACCCAGACACTTACCTACCCACTGAGACACTTACACTTACCTACCCACCCAGACACTTACCTACCCACTGAGACACTTACACTTCCCTACCCACCCAGACACTTACCTACCCACTGAGACACTTACACTTCCCTACCCACCCAGACACTTACCTACCCACCCAGACACTTACACTTACCTACCCACCCAGACACTTACCTACCCACCCAGACACTTACACTTACCTACCCACCCAGACACTTACACTTACCTACCCACCCAGACACTTAACTACCCACTCAGGCACTTCACTCACCGTGATGCCTCAGCAGGCTCTTGCTGCAGCTCCCGCGGGATTACAGCATGACGCTGTGTGACCCCGCTAGGCCCCGCCTCCTCCAGAAAATTGAAGAGGTCTGTGCAGGGACAGCGCAGTACCGCCGGGTTCCGGTCTTCTGGAGGAATCTCCCCAACCGGCTCTGCTTCCCCACAGTGGACGGGCTATCCCGGGAAGGTATGCGCTTATGCAACCTCGGCTGCTGCCGGCACTTTCGCCGGCGCTCGGTGATAGACGCCGGCAGCAGCTGAGGTTACCATACAGGAGGATCCAGGTCCCCTGCAGCGATGCGGGGGATCTGGATCTTAGTCTAATAGTCAGACCTCATTTGAGGTCTGATTAGAAGACGACCCCGATTACAAGACGAGGGTTATTTTTCAGAGCATTTGCTCTGAAAAAAACCTCGTCTTATAATCGAGCAAATACGGTAATAGGGCATATGGCTCAATGTGCCTGCCTTGCCCAATTGCAAGTCTGGGCCGGTATTAAGATTATGTATTCAAATGATTGGTTTTATCATTAAAATGTTTTTGCTTTCTGCTATCTTTTGGCCTTTGACATTTCTTTGCTAAAAGATAAAAGTAGGTCACTATCCTACCCCTGTTTTATAGTTGACCTACTTTTATCTTTTTAGCCAAGAAATGTGCTTAGACAAAACAAAGAGGTGGAAAATAACCAAAACAAGAAAGTTACACCAATAAGTGTATTTTAGTCATAATTTAGTCATATCTGACAAAAGAATACCCATTGTCAATAGTCAGTAGACAGTTTTAGCTATGTTTATTCAAACTGCTAAATCTGCTCTTGAAAAATGATCTCTAATGATTCCAGTGTTTATAACATTGTAGGGGGGTGAAGCACTTGTTATATATCTGGATGGCTTTGCAGCCCCAGGAACGCTGGGAGATATATAGTGTGTTTATAGTGATGGTACGTTCCTCCCTCTCCTCCAAACATTCTTTGGGTTGAAAATAATGAAGCGAGTGAGCTTGTGTAGAAGTCTTGGTTGTGCCTCTCCCATCTCATGTTTCATTGAGCCGTACATCCCACTCTAGCCTTGGCAGGAAACAGCTTTTCCTTTCAGCTGATCAATTCTGTATTATGACCCTTTTATATCTTTTATTACTATATTTTTTTTCACTTTTACTTTTTTGATTTTTGCGACTAATGCTTTCAGATGTTTTCCTCTAAATTCCTGCAATAAAACAGAAATCACATAATAGTAAAAAAATGTTAAAAGTCGACCTAAGTCCATCGTGTTTAAACGGCCACATGTCCCTGCTTCAAATGAGAAAAAACAAATTGGTCTTAACTATCGCGGCTGTAAAGAATCCTTCCTGGATGCTGTGTTCTAAATTTTGCTTACCTCAAGTTTTAACGGATGGCCTTTGGTTCTCGAAATATTCTTTTTGATGATTATGTCCCTGAAAGTTGTTTTGACCTTATCTGTATATGTATATTTATAACACCAAAACCGGCCTATTTATGTAAGTGATAAATATTTACTGCGCCGTAGTAATAGCAAAACCGATTTTAAATTATAGTTCAAGCTTTAGCTACTTGAGTGACTTGTCTTTAGTGCTGTTATAAATGGAAAATGCTAAGGGACAGTTTAATGTCACAGACAACCTCACCAAAAAATAGATATTAGAGAACCTTGTGAGTAGTTTAATGCGGATTTAAAAAAAAAAAAAGGTTAACACAAAAAAATGAAAACACTTACGTTAGGGAGAAGCTGCACCTCCGCAATAGCATGGCGATTGTTGTCACTGATTGGTTCCAAGAAGCAACCAGTCAATGGCAGGAGATCTTTCCCATTGAGATTTTTCCACACATCAACATGGGGGGCTGCACTACTTTTAATATTTTTCATATCTTAACTGTTTACAGAATATGGATAGCTTTCACACAGCTGTACTACTGATTTCTGTTTTGTTAGCTTTAATTATCCTGAATTTTAGATGAAAATTGAGATGACACTTGTCCTTTAACAAGTGAATATTTGATTGTATTGCATTTCCTATACATTTCATGTATATGATGCTATCTTTGCAGGATCAACACCATACCCAGCCTTAGACTCGCAATATACAGTATAAACAAGCTAGAAAAGTGTATGCTGAATTTGCTCTTTCTTTTATTTCCAAATCCCTCAAGACACCAATCCTCGACATGTCTAATGTGAGATCTTTAAATCCTCCAGCTGAGCAGTTGTTTACACAGCAGGTATTCTGACCTCAAGCGTAATGCACTCCTTATAAAAAGGATTCTTGCTATCTCCATCAGGGTGAAGAATTGGTTCATTTTGACGGGAAATGTTGCCCAGAATGTGTATTAAGTACCAGCTACTGTATCTACAAAGAACACACAGAAGAGGTAAGACAGGCATTCTGGGTGGGAACAAGAAGCCTAAAGTGTTCTTCAAAACTGCATTTTTGCGTAAACTTTATGTTAATTAATAGAACATAAAACTTCCCTATACATCTTTTAGCATACTTGCAGTGACTGATTTAATGGCTGCCCTAGGGCAGTACCCCAGCTTCTGAATGTCATGCATTAGGTGGCTCTGAAGAGCTACTACAAAGGTCATCATAGCCCTCCTCAGCAAACCTGAGTTGATTTCTCATCTTCTCAGTTGGCCCATTAACTGCTGGGGTGTGTGAGGGATGCCAGTTGCCCAGTTGGCTGCCACCCCCTCGGACCTCCTCCCCTAGGTCTTTTTGGCTTTTGTCAGAGTACACAACTGCATAAAAGGTGGCAATTGTAAGATATTTCTAGTGAAATACGCCAGCCTACTCATTTTCAAATGTTTTTTTTGTTGGGGGACTTTCCAGTTCCTCCTACTATCATGTTTTCTACTCCAGTGAAAAAGGAGCAAAAATAAAAATGATCAACCAACCGGGTAAGGGATACCAATTACATGATCAGATATACCATCTCCCCAACAGAAAAGACAAGAAATGGAAGTCCAGTCCAAACACTGCTAAGTGTTGTAGCATACAGTATAACATAGGTATTTTTATGTTTTCTTTTCAAACAAGTGTTTTGTAGGTGACAGCTCTTCTGTAACGGAATTAAAGATCAATATTTGTTAACAGAATTGATGTTACGAGTCAAGGAGCAGTATATGACATCATCATTCTGTATATCATATCATCATACTGTAAATTATTTTCTCTATCTTACTCTTCCCACCAGTTGAAAAAAATTCCCAGTACAGTATACAGAAACACTTTTTAATCATACAGAAAATAAACATATACATAAAATTAAAATTAGAAATCGGGAGTGCATGAAGAGAGCATATTAATCCTATATCTTAGAATGTATTGTGTATAAATATGGCACTCTCTGGATTTGCCAAACATTTCTGTCCAAGTAACACATCAGAAAGGCTTCGCAAAATGTTCATTTATTCCCATAGTTTAAGACCTTAAATCTATGTAACATGTAAACATTAGAGCAGCAGTCCTTTGAATCTATGTAGTAGATTATCCTGGAATGCAGGTTGCAGTACTTAGGGAATGTTTGCAATGCATCGGATAAATGTGCTGATGGAATATATTCACACAGCTATTTCTTTTCTTGTCTCCCAGTATTTTCTTTCTGATATGGTTGGAGTAAAACATTTGATGGTAAGTATAGCCGTGGTCTGGATTTATCTCAGCTGTATTCATGACAGTATTGATGGATTTCCTCCATGGTGTAAATCCATCTGTATTTATATGTTTCTATTCGCAAACTTGGAATAAGCGTGGACAGCAGGCTAAAGCGAGCCATAGCTTGAATGAAAAAAAAGGTGAACGCACAGAAATTTCCACTACTTAGTAGTACAGTAAGGGCTACGTTTAAAAACAATATGTAAAAAAAAAACAACACATTTTATCTTCTGGGTTTTGAATATTTGCACTTCAAGTAGAACAGAAAATGATAGACGTAGACTTGCTCAGCCTTATTATAATAATCACCTTATAGTCTGAGATAATTCATTTTTCCAATATGTGCCTATTAATCCCTAGGCATTAAGAGCTTGCGTAATAAATCCACATACATATATAGAGGTGTGTGCACCAAAGCTAGCGGTATTTCGTATAAAATTACTGATTTAATGCACACATGTCAAAGGTACATTTCAAGGAAAACAATGAAGCTTTACTCCCACTCTCTGATTGTACATTTGCTGTCAAAGCAGAACACATTTTCCACCTTCGTATTAAAATAGATCTGTCACCTTTCCTACATTCAACGTTTCACAGTTCTATACGTAAAATAAATCTGCGTAACTCTCTATTGATTAAAATAAGCAATGTTTCGTATGTTAGCCATGGATAAAGGAGTTATCTTTTCTGAATGATTATTACGCATCTTAATGATACCTCTCCACTATTGTTAAGTTGCTGATTGTTGTTGATTTGTTCGGACAGCCTTTCTAATGGTGGGAAAGAACTAGATTAGGTAATGCTGGATCTGCCGCATTGAGCCACAAATCTGAGCCTCCATGAAGTTAATATGTAAACTCAACATGTCCTAAGCGATATGACTGCTTGGCCAACAAAAAGAAGCTAGTAGGTAGTCAACTTATTAGTAGAAAAAAACAAACAGTGTGCTAGTCATAGTAATAGCCATATAGCCTTGTAGTCATCACCATACTTTTTATTTATATATATATATATATATATTTTATTATTATTATTATTATTGTTTTTTTAATTTTTTAATTTTTTTATTTTTTTTAATTAAACATTTTATAGACAGAAAAGCAAGTTTATTGTCTCTTTAAGAGATGTTAGGCTAAAAGCCGTGGCGTTGTCAGTTCCCCTTTAAGCTGAGTAACGATATTTCAGTTTACGGTGTTACATCTTGTTTTTTCTCATGGCAGTATTTGAGATAATTATATTTAAAAGGCCAGCGTTTTAACCATCAAATGGTGGCTTGGGCAGCGAGGGAAAGAGAGTTAATTAACATTAAGTTAAATAGCATGGATCAAATTGAAGCATTAGAATCACCAAAGTGCAAATAGAGTGATTTATTCCTTAATGGTGACATTAGTTAACTGAGAAGCACAAATAGGCTTTTATGGATTTTTTTAAAAATAAAATCATACATACTGCTTGAGTAACTGCATTAACAAAGGTCTTAAAGAGGTTTATAGAGAAGTATATTTCAAAAGAGGAATAATGGTAGAATAAAATTAGATGGCCAGAAGCTCAGGTGAAATATAAGGACGTTTTACTTCACTGGCATGGTTGTAGACAAGTGGAACTGCTTTCCAGCAGAAGCGATAGAGGTTAAAATATGTTTCTATAAACTGGATTTTTACCAAGATTAGTGGGACAGCTAACTTTTACTATAACTAATGAACTATGTGGCTTTTACCGTAACTAATGATGTATTGCCTTTAACACTACACGTTGTTATAAAGGCATGGGATGTTTTCTTTATATAAATGTTTAATGGGAAATTTCACAATGAGCCATTCATCCACTTTTGTATCCTCTTCTCACAATTTTCCAGAACGGTGACAAGTGGAGCAGAGGTCTGTGTGACGTGTGTGAGTGCAAAAATGGCCACGTGACCTGCTTCTCGCCATCTTGTCCTACATGCCCAGTTGGCACGCTAGCTGTGAATGTGGCAGGAGAGTGCTGTCCGCAATGCAAGCCAGGTACGTAGCGACTGCTGCTTTTACTCTACGTGAGGACACTTCAGCAGTACTTTTTCTAATGTCAGCTTAGAGCCAACATGGAAGAATATGCAAATACATTGTGAGTTTATTAGAATTTTTTTTTACAATATGGAAAGGATAGTTAACGCTATTAGATATGAAAAGCTACTTATAAAATGTTATGCAACTCAAGCCAATAAGTATAAAGAGTAATACCAGTCACATCTATGGATTCTAAGTAGCCATTTGATGACTAGGTGGTCCTAGATCTTTGAGACATTAGACGAAGACACACGTCATTGCACCTTACAAAACCTCCTAATATTGTGAGTAATAGAGAGAAAATACGTCTCTCAGAAACAAACTCAGATGCTATTTGCTTCTCCTTGTTCATTACAGAGCCGTAATTTCTCTGTGGGGTAGAATACGAATCTCATGATTCCTTTCTCCTTTTAATTTTAGAACAGTGTCACCGAGACTGCTTAACCTGTTCTCAGTCTGTTGACTATTGTGACATCTGCCGTGACGAGGCCCGGTTGCTGCAGATGGGACGCTGCGTGTTCAGCTGCGACCCTGGATTCTATGTTGATGGGAAAACATGTCGAGGTACACTGTGTTCCAGCGGTGGAGAAATGGGTCTTCTGTTTTTTCCTCCATTATTAAAGCATCTGCGAGCATGATAATATTCTTCATCCTACAGTTAACCTTTTCTGCGGCTGGGTAGGCTTTCTGCATCTTGCCTTCAATCAAAGGATATTTTACAGAATTATTGCGCAAGCCTACTGAGTAATAAAGCACTTCTAAATATTCCATAATATTTTACCCCATTTTTAGGATTCTTTAGGGGAGGATTCCACATTTTCATTATCATGATCAATATTTTCCCATAGATGTGCTCGCTTCAGCTTGTAATGATTTTGAAACACAAATGTGAATAACAAAATTGGTGACACCTCTGAGAATTAAATATAAATACTGAGTTATACTAAAATGTTCAAAATGTGTCTATTAACTGTATCACATAAAGTAACCCTCTGAAACAATATCGGCATATTTGGGCTTGATTTAATGATCCGTCTAATCCTTAATTGATTTTAACAGATGTAAAAAATAAATGGTTTGTGATTCAATGACCTGTCTAAATTCAAATTCTCGGGGGTAGAATTGAGAAAATGGCCATCAAAAATTCTACAATGAACGTTAACAGAAACATCTGCAATAAAGTACAAAACATTTTAGTCAGATCAAAAAATGAATAGAACATTTTAAACTTTTAACTCGGATTAACCTTTTCATTGCAAGATGAGATTTAATGTGCCAGTATTGCAAAGAATTACAGAATAGTGTGGTTTATGAAGTGTATTTGGATATAGTTTACTATATAATAATTGTAATATTAATAATGATTACTACATACATAATTGCAACAAATAAGTACCAAAAAACACATTAAATTAAAATATTAAAAAGCTTTACTAAGTATTATACTCCATGAGTGCGTTTCAAAGATTATGTCTAAAACCCATTTTTTTCTATTATATATATATTTTTTTTATTTCTCCCATATTTAATTTCTTGAATGTTTGATAGCAACTTGCAACATATATCCTTGTAAAGCATAAGATGGGTTTGGGAATAAATGTTGACAGACTTTTGGCATGAAGCCCCTTCAAGTGAATAATTATTTAATATTTTTTATTCCCTAAATGCTCCTCTTTTTAAAAGATCCTTCGTAAGTTAGTAAAGGAACAGTTTAATGTCCCTGAGACGCTTACTATGAAAGAATGCATATTAAAGTGTGAGCAATGTAATATTCATTCTTCCAAATGAAAAAAATAAATAAAATAAAAATAAAGCAATTACCTGATACAGAATTTGCAAAATCTTTGTTCTTCCTTCATGATCTGACATTTCTTGCCACAGATTGGCTGATTCAAGCTGTCAATCAGTGGCAGGGAAGTAATCAGCCAGTCGGTGGCAGGAAAGTGCTCCCATTGAAATCAACGGGAAGACTTTACACATGCGCTCTGGGATCTAAACAGACCCCATGCACAGAGCATTTACCAGAGCTGGAGGTGAGTACATCACATGCAGCGAGATGCATTCAGCCAAATGCACTTCATGCAGGACACTTAGCTTTCTCTAGAATCCCCCATGTATTTGTGCAACAGACCACATGAAAATTTAAAAGGACCATGCGCCTATCATATGCATTAAAGTGCACGTGATGGCTGGAGTGTCCCTTAAATGGATTTAGTATCGTAATATTTGTTTTCAGTTTCTTTTCGTATGGAGGGGATCTGGACACTTTACTGCTAGTTTAGATGAATTGAACGTAAATGATCTCAGTTGGCTCCCCAGAGGTTTGCTTTGATCTGATTAGATAAGTGATGATTCCATGTTTTCCTGAAAGAATTGTTATGTTCAATAAGCATGTACACAAAGTTGAGCAGTTAAGGCTTGTTACTTGACTATGTGGTCTGGGAGTTCAGTTGCTTACAAGGAGTATCATTTTAGCACTTTTTGTTCTCCATTAGTCTGGATTTTAGACGGCTCCATGGATCTTTCTCAAAGAATATAACAGTTTTGGAGATATTAGTTGTGCTTCTGCTTTGACTTGTTAGCTCTCATAAAAAAAGTGGAATAAGTTAATGGGGAATAACAATACTCATTAGGTTGAGATAGACAATCTCTGACAGAGCTGCCAGGTTAACCTCCTCAAACATCATTGTTGACTTGTCTACCATGCTACTGATGGCTTCCATATGAGTTTACGTGCTCATGGATTTACTGAAATGAATGACATCTGCTCCCTTTGCCCCTATATACTGTACATTATTTTGCCGATATATATGAGAAGGTTTCAGCTAAATAAATTGAGAAGAACCTTTTAGTCCAATTTGTCTGTAAAGCATCCCTTTAACTCCATCATCGCACTCTTTATCCCTATCAGGTGTGGAACTTTAATTACACTGTAATGTATTCATTGAGCTCTGCAAATGTGATACCAAATAGGAAGGTTCTCGTTCCAAACAGATGTGTCCAAAGTAATTGACGGAAACATAGAACTGGAATTTAATCCGTTTCAGTCATAGTCACCTTTTAGTTTTACAGAAAGCCAGTTGCCGCTTAGCCTTTTGTATGTTTTGTTTTTTACTGTTCAAACTGTCGCTGTGCTACTAGTGTCCAGGGCTTCTGCAATGCTTCCCTGGAATATATTAATAATGTATTTTAATGAGGATTAAAAAGACAGATGATATTGCGTGAATGCTGTTGGGTTTTAATAACATCGCTTTTCTCTTTTTATGTATATAGCGTGCAAAGAAACATGCTCCGCTTGCAAAAATGGCTTTGAGTGTACGTCCTGCGCAGCACCGCTCCTCCTGGAAGATGGTCAATGTGTGACCTCCTGTAGACATGGGTATTTCCAGAACCACCTTGTCTGTGCAGGTAATTGGCCCCGTGCGTGTCCCGAGAGCCCTTAGTCGATGTTAAACGTTCAATTCATATTTATTATTATGTGTGAATAGAATGAAATATTGATGACCCATGTGGGCTATACCTTAACCCCTTAATGACCAAGCCCGTACATGTACGTGCTCAAAATGCATTATTTTCAATGGGTTTAGGGACCGCCCATTGTCCTTAAGGGGTTAATAATATTCTTGGTTCTTCAGCGTTTCCAGGAAATGAGAGCCTCAAACACCGTTGGGTATCGGTTTATTGCTTAATGGTTTAAATTCATTTTCTCAGGTATTAAAGAGACAATAATTGTTTAGATTTGCATCCCTGGTATAATTGTTTTACTGTTAGAATCCGCTTCTGTTGATGTTTCTGTGCATTGGAAATTCTTCTGCAGAACGTTATTTACTTCGTTTGTATTTGAGTTTTCACCTCTCTAGAGCTCAGGGTAAACCAACTGCTCATTTTATGGCTTAATTTTTAAAGCAATGGCTACATGCGTTTATGTGAGCAAATATTCCCTCCGCTGAACGAACCTGGGAAAATCTGCTTATTGGCTCTCTTGGGAATAAATCCAATTTGCGTTAGTTCAGGCTGGCTGCACTGATTGCATAATACGAAGCCGGTGGAGAATGCCCTGAATTCTAGAGTGTCCGTAATTCATTTTCAACAACCCATAGAAAAGAATGAACTCCGGCTAACGCCATATAGCATTCCACAACATAGGATTTAGTTTGTGATAAGTGTTATCTTTTGTTGGGGTCTGGCAAGCAGGGACTACACCGATAATATTTCCCAGATGACCCAGACACGGTCATACTTTTATTGCTCGGTTGATACAGTAGACATAAGTAGAGAAGAGTAGCAACATTTAGATAGAAACATAGATTAGGCCTTAATAATGTCTTGGTCGTGTCTTAGATTTGGGATATCTTTATGCCTATCCCATGTATGTGTAAATTCCCTCACTGTATTAGCCTCTACCACTTCTCCTGGGAATTTGTTCCATTTATCTACCACCATATCCTTGTAGATAAATGTGGACATTTATGGATGAGCAGCGAGTCATTAATAACAACCTGATAGACACTTACACCATGATTGTACGTGTTTTTATACAGTTTTAGGGCTCCAGTATCAAATATCAGCATATCAAATGCATATGTATGTATAAGTAGCAGTCCCTATACTCAACTGTTCTCAAGAGCCTAAAACACAATGGACTCCCGGGATGCCGTGGAACACTGTTGAAACAGAATACAAATGGTTTTGTTATTGGGTTGTATGGCGCCATCATATTCCGCAGCGCTGTACAGTGGGATAGGGCTGCTTGTCTGTGTCTCTGATGTCCCCTAAAATTCTCTTTTATAGCGTGTCACGAATCGTGTGCCGCTTGTCGCGGACCATCAAAAGCGGACTGCTTGAGCTGCAAGGATCCATCACGGGTTATGCGTAGCGGGTACTGTGACTCCAGCTGCGGCCCAGGATTCTACGTGCAGAACGCAACATGCGCAGGTAGTTCTTTTGCTCTGAATAGGGACCTCTTACCTGGTGTGACCTGAGCACAGATATGTCTGTTGGAAGAACTACAAGTGCCTACCTAAAATTGAAAAAACATCAGAAGCGCATGTTCCAGCAACTAGGAGTTGACATGCAGGCAAAATAACTGATGTAGTGATAGCATTAGTTGGCATTAATGGAAAAAAAGAATCAATTCATCAATTTTACAATACCTTTAATAGCTGCTATTTAGTTCTCAAATATCAAAATGTCAGCTAGATGATAATATGAAAAGAACCGGCTTGAGTATGGCAATGAAAGCGACAGCATGCCACTGCAGGTTGATGCTGTAAAGGTAGAGACGTTAATGGAGTTCGTTTTTTTTAACCCTTTATGTTCCCGTGGCTCTATTAGTAAAAATAATGGTATAAGTAGCAAAAAAAAAAAATGATTCCATAGCACAATGTTCAGTGATAGAACAGGTTACATGCCTGATTACATGTTAATTACGGAAATCCGGAAACTCACTATGGACTCAAATTGACAACCCCATCACACCGAACCAGTCACAAAACTATACCCATGAAATATTAATTGTGCCGGATTGCATGGAGAACATATTGTTCTTTTGCAGACTGCAGATTGTTTTTTTGCTTTTTTTAATGTGTCGATAAAAATTCTTAACCGTGTCAGTGCTGAATTATATACAAGGAGAGCTGCTTGATAAAGTGTTTATGCAAAGAGCATGTAGATTAAATTTAGACATTTTGTGAGCAAATCTTTGTACCATAGTTAATTATCTCTTTAATATCATCATTTTTAGACCCAGCATGCTAATCAGTCAGTCTACATCATTTCAAAAGATACTAAGACAAAATATTAATTACATTCTGTAATGAGTTTTTTTATTGAGGAATATTGTTTTTTTTTAAGTGGGGGTGTAATTTTTCCGAGTTTCAGACAAGGACATGTGCGATCTCATTGAACTTCCATGTCTTTGCAAGCAACTTGCAGATTAGAGAACTGGCTGGCTAGTTCTGTAAAAGGTGAAAGTCCTAGGTGCATCTGACCCTCCAGGAACACCTAACCAGAATGCTCTTCAAATTTTGGCATTTTCTGGTATGTGCGGAGAAGACTTTATTTCCATACCACCTGACTACTTTTTCGGAAAGGACTCGTGTTTGTGCATGCACTTTTTTTATTTTTTTCATGTATTTTTTTCAATTCACCGAAAGGATATACACTTATGAATGGTTTGTATATTGGTTGTCTGCACTGAAAATGCCATAGTGGAGCTGGGACCCAGAAGACTTTTTTGCTGGGGAGGTGAGTTGAATTTTTGGGTGCCATTTCTCTATGAAGATATCAGATGTTCTGCTCTATGGATCAAATCCAGAAGACCAGGCCCTCACGCTGACCTCTGCGTGGGTCACTGTTAATTTTGAGTAAAGGAAACCCAGAAGAAGATTGGAGCTGGGACCGTTATATTGGATAACCTGGGCTATTGATTTTATTTTTACATTATGGATCTACATTGCTCATGTTCCTAAGATCAGTCAGGCCTCTGGTGAAGTAAACGCTTAGATGCTCTAAAGAGGGCAAGTTAACACTTTATATCATCTATGGACAAGATCTGTGTATATTTTGTGACCAGCTGTAAAACCGCATGTGTTTATTCACTAAAGAGGGAGTTGGCATGAGTGTTGCAGTTTCAACTTAATAATAACACTTTGGATTATGAAGAGCCATTCCCAGTGAGCTTTTACTGCAAAAATAGCCTGAATGGCCTTGTTTAAAAGTCACCTCATTGATTAAACTATGCATTATGCAGGGCCATTCTCACCAAGAACTTTGGGAGGGATGTCTCTGCACAATGCATAGTAAGCTTAGGGAGTTGAAACGACAACCTGCCAACTCCCACTTTAGTGAGTAAACCAAAGGCTTACTAAGCTTATAGTGGTTACAAAAAGTGGTCACCCTCTTTCAGAGTAAGCGAATCAGCTTTGCATTTTTAATAACACGTCAATCTTATTTGAAAACTTTCTCCTGTATTAAGTAGGGCTAGAGATTCCCATGCAGAATGGAATACAGATGAGTACCCTTTAGTCTTCTTTATGACCATTATTTGGCTCAGTAAGCAGCACCATGTAAAGCGGAAAAGCTCCTTAAAACTGACAGATCCGCTCATTTGAAGAAAAGACGGAAAGCCTGCACCAGCTGATTGCTTGATGTGCTCCGCAGTCCATCAGACCAGACAATGAGCCATGCCGCCAGGACAGTAATGTCTGTGAATAGTACTTTGTTTCCTGTAGTATGGAAAGCACTGACAGGACAAGATACTTTACGGGGGGGTTCAGCAGAAGGCAACAACTTCATTACGGGAATGATAAATGTCAATGCGATAGATTCTATGTTTATTTTATGAAGATATGTGTCACTTACACAGTATTACTTTCATTCTTTGATAAACACTGAACATTGATATAAGCAGTGTTACTTGTACCCTTTTTTGCGCAGATGGTAAGTTGGACAGTGCATGGAATTTAAACAAGGAACTTTCTTTAAAGCCAAATGGTCCAGTATACAGTTGCAGGAAAAAACAATGACATCATTTCGCCATGACCTGAATGTCATTATTTTGAGTGGCCATCTGGCTCTGTGTTTCACATTGTCAAGGACAAGGAGTTTTTCCAACGAGAATTGGAGAATCTTTAAAAATGTGAAAAAAAAGGCCACATCAAGGCCTTATTCATAAGAAATGCTTACCTTGTTTTTTTTTGTAGTAATATATTCTTTTCATGTAATAATTACATTTTTCTATTTTCTTCCTTTAAGCTTGTGATCCTTCATGTGAAACGTGCTTGGCCGATAACAGTAGATGTTTAACCTGTGCCCGGGGCAGAATGTTTTACAGAGGGAAATGTGTTCTGGAATGCCCCGAGGGGTATTACATGGACGTCGCAGGATTGTGCACAGGTAATTGCCCAATCCAAAGGAAGCAGAAAGACATCTTGGATTGCGCTTAGCTCCAAAGATTTTCCCTGTACGTTATTTTGCCATCTAGCTGTTAACCCATTGATAGCTTTAAATAATAAACCTCTACAAAATATTTAATCTTTACTATTATTTTTCATTGTGTGCACCATAATAATTTGCTATATTATCATCAGCCAGTTCCTCACATTTCAAATCACATACTGGCTACGTTAACTCAAGTTGCCTCCAAAAGCATCTTACTGTGTGTGCTTACCTATAAAAGATATATATTTGCCCAGAAATATCAGACATATTGTTAGAATGCTATGTCACATTTTACAAATCCCACAGTTCTATACACTAATGTACCTAAAATGTTGCATGTAAATTACGATGGGACTACGTGTTTTAACTTCCTGTTCCCAGGATCTGCAGGATCATTCCTTCCTATTGTTATCACTTGCCAATGTAAAGTTGCTGATTGTTGTTGATTAGTTCAGCTAGTCCTTGTAAAGGTGGGTGGGAAGAATGGAGTGAAAATTACACTTACACTCGAGCACCGCAAAAGTGTTAAAACAGCCTTGGTCACGAAGGGTACAAAAAGTTAAAAAAAAAGCCCGGTCCCTAAGGGGTTAATACATTATTTGAAGAAGCCACCCCAAACACATGTGTGATGAGTGATGAGTGAGTATTAAAAGGACAAAAGTATTCCAGTGGCTATAACTCTGTGTGCTACATGCTCGAAACTAAAAACAGGCATATTACTTCTTCTCAATATCTTAATATCTTAATATCTTAATATCTTATCTCAATATCTTAATAGAAAAAAAAAAGGTAAAAGTTACACTTGTAATGATGCAAACAGAGAATGCTGAGAAATGTGCGTGCTACTACATGCTGATGTCCGCAGAAACCATCTTCTATATAAGAAGATTATCCAGTGACATTATTTATCCTCCTCAATTGCCTATTTTCACACGACGCAGTTTGGATTCTAGTCAGTTTTGATTAAATCTGTGTTTTTTTTCCGCGGAGGAGCGAGACGAAATCAAATCAGCCTGGATATGATTCTGAACGACAAGCAATAAATAGTTGCCATTATTGCTAATTTAATGTCATTTGTTACAAAGCAAGTGACAACTCACTGCTACAAGTACAGCACGTGGTATATGAAGAGAATTTCTGTTCCACATTAAATGGCCCGATTCTACAAAACTTTAAATTGTACTAATGTGTTTCCTTAGAACACAGACTGCCGTTTGTACGAATAAAACATTTTTTATATATATATATAGTTATCTCTACCTTGGAAACCGTGCACTAACACTTCCTTCTATTATTCCTGCTGATCATTCTGATTGTTTGTGAATATATAGGCAGATCACAGCTGTATGGCTTATATTTCACGGAAGTCTGACTTCGGGAACAAAGTTTGAAAGAGCCATGAATTTGGAAACAATATTATGTGCTTTAAAGAGGAAGTATTAATATCAGCATGTTTTGTAAAGTGGGCTAGTAACTTGTCAAACATAGAAGAATAGCTTAAGGAGGAGGAATAATCATACAAATTATGAGATTGTGTCGTTGAAATGGTTGTTCCCTTGGTATATACATAATGTGGGTTCCTGATATGTATATTACCTATTTTGATCTATAACACAATTACATAGGTTTAGGATTTTGTGGGACAGATCTGCTTTAAATAAAGCTAAAATTGAAGGTCCCTCCAGCCATATTTTAATCTTAAATGTATATTAGTAAATTTGGCTTAAACTATAATGCATTTAACTGCACACAAATCAGTGACGGCATTCTTTAGTCTTATTTTACTCCTCCTCTTGGCTGCCTCTACTCTAAGCAGGACGTGTACTTAGGTATGCTTCCTGCCCATGCTCGGTAGCACTCCTGTTGAAATTAGTGGGAGCAGCAAAAGTATACAAGGATCCTGCTGAACACTGATGTATTGTTACAGCTACAAACAATTACCGTGCTGCTGTATGTTTCAGTGGAAAAGGAGATCTTATCTTGATGGCATCCAGAAGAAAGGCCACAGGAATATTTAATAGTTTGCTATGGTGATAAGGCCACTTTTCAAACCTTGTGCGAGTATTACAAGCAACCAGTTGCTTTGGCCACCAATTATTGAATATCTCTTTATTGAGTACAGTGAAAAGTAATGTGAACTAAGGAGCAACTATAAAAACACTTGTCTAATAGATTTTGTCTACTGCTGTTAAAAATCATCATGAATGTTCCTAATGGCGTTCATATAACATTGGAAAGAGCTTGTTGAAATTTCTAGAACCAGAAGTGCACTGGAGATGATGGCCAATGGGTATCTGATGATGGAAATGCACTGGCTGGGTATGTGGGCATGTTTTTTATGCTCACATAACGTGCGGCCAGGCATATCCAGCAGGTGACTGCGTGCTGCAGCCCCCTATCTGACACTGGAGGGCAGATCGGTAGTGTGTGGCGCTGTCAGCGTGTGCCAGATGGCCAGTCCAGGCCTGCCTATAACCTTTTATTATTACATTTCTTATGTGATTTTACTGAAGCTTTATCATTTTCTCCCCCAGCCTGTCACAAGGAGTGTGCATCGTGTTCTGGACCCCTGGCTAATCAGTGCACATCCTGCCTACCACCTCTGACCTTGCTGAAAGGCCAATGTCTAAGCAACTGTGGAGAGGGATATTTCTCGGATGGCAGTCATTGCTATGGTACAAGACTTGTTTCATCTGCTGTCTATTCGTCTATCTATATGTCTCTCTATCTCATACCTCCCCACCTGTCAAATGTCCAAAAGGAAACCTTTGTTTTAGGGGGTGAGGCCAGGGGTCAAAACTTCACCAAGACATTTTATGTTATTGTGACTTTTTGGTAGAAGATAAGAATAAGATTTTGACTTTACCATATTACTGTGTATTTTTAACACTGATATACTCATGCCCATCAAACACTTTGAGATCCGAGAAAAAGGGACATTGGGGAGAGTAGATGGACAGAGGGATTTGGGTCCCAAAGGGACACTATGGTGGAATGCTACGTATCATGTATGGATAAGACAGGATGGTTTTATATAAATGATTAATGCAGAATATTGGGATGCATAGATATGAGAGAGAGAGGGGAGGGAGTGAGTCATGTTTGCTTATTACTACTGTAATATGTATTTGACATTTCTACATAAAGTAATATACACAGTGAGTGAGAACATAGCACCAAGTTAGTATTCTGGTGCCCTTACGGTTTTGCTCTTTTTAACTAAATTTGGAAAGCGAAAACAAAGATGAGATGTCTTTCCCAAAGCTATCAGGCTTTTTATGGTAAAATAATCTTTTTTTGTCAATATGTCAATCACTGTTTCTCCTGTAGAATTTATTTGGACTATAATATAAATGAAAATAGAACAGGTTGCGGATCAAGGTCCCCGAGGCACAGACATTTTTTGATTGCTGCTTGTCATTGGAAGATTGATTTTCTTATTTGCAACCCTTGGGTAGCAAAAGTGACATATTTCATTTAACATTACTGGCCTAGGGATGGATCAGAAAATGATTTGGCAGCACAAGTGAATGCCACGCATCAAAAGTACACTCGGGTTTGTGTCATATGCACATTGGTAAATACTTATCAGGGAGAACAAAATTGACTGTAGATCACTGATTGAAAATTGAAGGACTTCACTATTTTCACTGTAGGGATATTCAGCAGAAAAAACAAACACAGAGTGATCTGTAGCACTGGTTCCGATAATCTTAAGACAAACCCTGGGTCTATCTTAAAGCACTTTGTAAGCCCCTAGAAGAAGCCCAAGTATATTAATACGTGGGAGGTGGAAGAGCTTCCTCTCCAGTGACATACTACGGAAAAATCTGTTAAAATTCTGAAACCATGTGGAAAGCCTTGGGCACTCAGCGCTTGTCTTCCATTTGTATCTCCAGCCTGCCATCCATCATGTCGGACCTGCTTAGGCCCGGAAGTGTCTCACTGTACAAAGTGTATGAAGTCAGAGGAGTCCCTTCAGGCTGTACAGCTCTACAGAGGAAAGCCGTACGGGACGTGTCACACGCATTGCAAGCCTCAGTTTTATGTGGACATCAGTAGCGAATGCCAAGGTAAGCCTATTACAGCCACTCCGTTGTCCTGGAGCTTTATGATTGCGGGCGTCTCTAAACAGCCTATAGCCACATGAAATATCACTTTCTGAATGTTGCATTGTTAATATGTAGTATAACCATATTAAGGAAATTATGCATATGTTATATTATACATAAATTATTACATTTTTTATTATGATTTTTTTTTTTTTAAATGAAAATTCTGACATTTACGTGATTTCAATTTGGCGACGCATTGACAGTTGCAGATCCTGGCTATAAAAAAATCTGGCAATAGTATGTAACTGTGGACGCAAGTACAGGACACTGCCCCAGCAGATAACCTTATGCGTTATTTCAGCCCATCAACTGCACGGCAGAAAGTTATGAACAGGCAGATGGCAAACAAGCCTTTCTAGGAAGCCTTTCTCTCAAGAAGCAGATGCTGAATGTTGCTGCATAGTATTGTTCTAGCCAGATCTATCCAATAAAACAGCTTGGTGTCAGACTGCGAAGGTGCACATACAGTTTGTATGTATCATTGGCCACTGCTGCACTGGCTATTGATTGTATGAAAATGAAAGTATACCCTGTATACATTAAGTATAGCATAGATATTAGCCACATGCTGGACTCCTGTCGGTTCACCCTAAAGAAGAATGTGGAATCGGCAACGTTCACTGTTTGCATTGACTCTAGCACCATATTTTCTTATAGCTCCCTTCTGGAACATGTTTGTTTCCAGAACCTAATCCAGATTTATGAAACATAATGATTTAAGGCTATCCATCATGAATTTTAATCAGCCGATCATAAATGTTTCTAAGCGTCTGTCATTCAAAAAACAAAACTAATGGACAACACTTGAGATTTTTTTTGTGGTATATTGTTAGCTTGTTTGTATCCCTTTCAAATATTGAAAACATTACATTTTAATACCCAAAAATAATGAAAAGATGCCTTCCAGCATTTCAAATGGTCAAAAAAGGGCACTACCGTTATAGATGATGAAATACTGAGATAGATTTCGTTGACTTCTGAGAAGTTATACGCTTAAATAGGTGGGTCAATTAGAATAAGGGCAGATAAACTTTATGTAAAAAAAACCAGGTGGCTCAGGGTCCTGAAAGGGGGCTATAATTCCTAAATAGGGACACTTTTGAAAGAATCATAGGCTTGTGAGGCACATGTTTAATTTTTACCTGCCTTAGCTGTACCACTAGGTACAATTGGATTTCTGCTTGCTTTCCAGATAAGGGTCACAGATAATTCCGAGGCTTACAAGGTGGTTATTTGAGCTGTTCACCACGGATGCAGCTTAACATTACTAATGTCTTAAATACACAATGTATTGGTGGGTTTCTATTGAGCAACGTCAACTTGGGAGGTTCAGTCAATTAAGTGTGTCTTCACCCCCGGAAATCCCTCGCTCTTAACATGCACCTCGGGCAAGATTAAAAAAAATCCTAAAAAAAAGCTAAAAGTAAGTTTGAGAGCAAGGCCCTCTTTACCTAATTTATCAGTTTCTCTTAGTCTGTCAGTTCTAGATTTGTCATTCCCCTTGAATATGTGTATTGTAAGAAGTATTGCGTAAATTGTTGGTGCTATATAAATAAAAGGTAATAATGATAATAATAATAATGATAATATAGTATCCCAGGTACAATATACCAACTGGAAACTAGGATTCATATCAGTTTTTTGGGGTTTTTTTGCTTTGGTATTTTGTGAAAAAATAATTTTTAGGACTTGTGTATATTTTAAAGAGATCATTAACCTACCTTTTCCTAAAAAAACCAAATATTTTGTTAGAGTTGCTAGCTTCAGGCAGAGAAGTGTAATTAGAAATACTCTGCTTCAGCGCTCTCAATTTCCCCTTTATTGCAGTTTCCATTCTAAAGGAACTTGTAATGAGAAGCAGTTCTATAATATTAGGTCAAGAAAAATGCATCTGCAGTTGCGAAGCAAATACATTTGTCATATACTGTGAATTTATAAGGAGTAAAGGTGATATATTGTATTCTCCCCATGCTTTACCTTTTATTCAATAGAACCAGTTACACTATCTTATAATAGATGCAGCAAAGTACAGTGTTCTGTTTAAGAAATGAACACTCTTAGTGTGTTTGAATGAGGTTTTTTTTTAACTGATGGAGATTCTTACAGTCTAGTAGACTAAACGGTCTTCCATGGCAGCACATAACACCTTTGGTGTGAAATGAATCAAAGGGAAAGTCGATAGAAAACTCATTCCCATGCAATAAGAGGTTGCTTCTCAAACTTATTTTAAAACTGGAAATATAAAAAGCCAAAACACACCCTATAAATATTTTGTTTTGCTTTAACAAAGCAAAATTATATCCGCATATGCCAATATGGCCCCAGTTGAGTCTATTCATATACTTGACGCATGTTTCATGTACAAGGCATGCTGTGACACAGCGCAGAATATAAACGTCAACAGCTTCACCATGTATGTACAACCATGACGTGTGTACAATCAACATCTTTTACATCATAAACACTTAAACACTTGTAAGTAGGCTACTGTGTTGCAGTACAGCACCGACAATCATTTATACATTCATCTGTAACATATTATAAAGAAACAAAGATCATGAAAATAACAAGAAAATGGAAAAAGTTCCAGGGGAACAAAAAATAATGTATTACGGCAGGAATGACACCTGGGGTTGAGGGGATCAGATAAGAGGTGGTATGGAGGTTAATCGCCCTCTTTGAGATTGTCTTGGACAGTGATCTGTTCCCTACCCAGGATCAGGCGGTTCATAGCAAAGCACAATCACAACACATTAGATACCATGCTTCTTTGATGGTACCCTCTGTGTGAATTCCTGGAAAAAGTCCACACAGAACATATTGGTTGGAAGGGAACTTCTCTCCAGAGAATACATAGGTTCATTTTTCCAAGAAAACCCTGTGCAAAAGGATCTGCCCAGCCCCCTAGTATGCATGAATGCCCTTTGAGGAGGCTTCCCTGGATGGCCATCCATGCAATGTCCTTGTGTCCATTGCTCAACCTGCTTGATGCCTTTATAAGCCCAGTCTCTACTGTGCACCAGGAAGCCCTGGATTCTGCTGCATGATGTCCTTGACTATTAACCCCTCAACAACCAATGACATGCCTGGCACATCGTAAGGTTAATCACCCTAGGTGACCGCAAGCCCAGTTTCAGTCCTTCCAATCGGTTTCCCTTCACAAACTTGACAACATCTAGGGAAAACCAGGGTGTATTCCAGTATATCCCACCTGTCCCATTTCAGACTTCTATAGACGGAGAGCAGGTATCCCTATTTATGACAAGACCAAAGACTGATCTGCACATCAGGAAAAATGGGCAGACTAGATTATCTGCCATCAAAGTCTCTGTTTTTATGAGATGCATGAACCTGAATGTTCTATATATCTATCTCACTAAACCTTGTACTGTAGACTTGGCTTAAGTAAAATTTAGTTTTGTCTTGCACTTTTTTTTCTCCCTGACACATTATAAAGGCACTCGTCAAGAAGATCAATTGATTGATGAGGCCTTTTCTCTGTAAGTTCAATCACTGTGGGGTGTATGGCTGTTTGGAAACTTTTCGATTCACACTTTTTGTCTTTGTTTTTTGACACATGAGGAGTATAATAAAGTGGCTGTGATATTGTAAGGGAAGTGTTATTTTTTTGGTGTCATACATTCACCTTTCCTCTTTGGGTAGTCATATATATATATATATATATATATATATATATATATATATATATATATATATATATATACATATTGTCCAGAGTTTATAGAAAAATCTTTTTAGCATCAGTTTTCGGTATGTGCAAGGTGGTGATGAAAGTATTGGCAGTGTTTGACAAATCAGTAGATTACAGACTGGAAGTTTGATGTAATATGCATAGTTAACATGTTATAACAACAAGTACAGTTGATAGCTCGTGGGATTCGTAAGCCAGAATCATATCAGCCAAGACCCACCCTCTCAGGGCTTTATTTGACAGTTTGAGGAAAGCCTGCCAAATTGTGGTCAGGAGGCATTTAAGGCTATGGGTTACACAGGGTAAGACGAAGAGTAATAGTGTTCTACTAGTACAGTCTCTTCAAAGTTTTACTCTTCGTCTAATTAGTTAGTCATTATAAACAATGAGCAATAACCAATTTTATTCTGAATTTCTGCCAAGGAGAAAACATTAGCCAGAAGGTTTTTTGGTTGTTTTTTTTGTTATTTGGATCTCGTTTCCACATCATTTGGGTGACAGTACGATTGAGCACTTGTTGATGACAACACATTGAAACATAGAATTTAACAGCAGATAAGAACCATTATGTGCCTGGTTTTCCTAACGTGAAGAATCAGTCCTTGATCTCGTCATAGGTTGAGGCTAGCCATATGTATAACTGGAAACTTTCAGAGTTTCAATCCTGGAGTCTGTGGATGAAGCAGGGGTTCTCTGGGTCACAGTGCTCTGTCGCCAGGTCATGGGAGCAGCATTAAGACACTGTATTCACCTTTACCACTCTAGCTGGGTGGCTGTTCAGCTTATCTACTACCTCTGAATAAAGTAAAACCTTTTTTTGTTTACTTTACATCTAAGCCTGTGACCCTCTTGTTTTAGACTATGACCTGACATTGCCCCTCCTTTGTAATAATCATTTGTTCTGTACTTTTATTTAGATGTTTTATCACATCCCTTCCCCTCCCATCTATAGATATTGAGATCTCTTAGTCTGGTCCTGCAAACCATTAGCCATTTTAGTAGCCCTTAACAACATCAGTAAGCAATCACTTTTACCCAACCTTTTCTTCTTGTTTCACCTGCTTTTCTTTCTTCTTTCTTAAAATAATTGGAATTGTATGTGATAAATACTGAGATTCAGAAAACAAACAGCTGATTTGTTTTTCAAGTTTGAAAGTGAAGCTTTCTGTCCTTAGTAATTATAACACAACTTACCCAGATCCACAAAGAGCCTTAGAGCTGTAGACATCTATAGGCAATATATAATATATAACCAGAAATGTTCTCTATAAACTTTACTCTTTCATTTTCATGACAGTTCATTGGAAATATCTACCCTGAAAGAAAACCTCAATGCTAGTTTGACTCATAAATGGCATAATGTATTCTGTTATTGGAACCGTTCAATTACTCACAAAAGTAATTCAGATAGTGGCTTTTCCATACATTATATTTTTTGTAGTGGAAACAATTGCTGTCTGGAATAGAAAACAGAAGACGATGATAAATGACTGACATCGCCTGGTCATTTCCCCCAAGATAGTTCATCTTACATTGTACATTACTGTTTATGCTATTGTATTCAGAACAGGACGGTTGGTATCTGATTAGTACCCCTCTCTCTGCATATACTGGCCAAGGCCGACTAGTCCTTTTTCGATTCATTCATAGAGTTTTCTAGGAACACTTAATTTTCACGTGACTACTGGTTGTGATGGTTGTTGCCATGGAAACTGAAAAATGTGTTCTGTTTTGTTTTTATGTAATTAAACTTTCAGTAAAAAAAAATAAATGATAGATCTGCTAAGGTTTCTTTGCTTACGGGGCAGGTTACTGTAGATAATAAAGCACTCCTCCTCCATGGTCCAGTGATTCTTGAAGAAGACAATCAGTGGCAGGAAAGCACCCTCATTGAAATTAATAGTAGTGCTTTCCACGCATGCACACAGGGGGCTGAACAGACCTCCGTCCGCAGTGTTTGTCATCACTGTATCTGACTAGGGTTCTATTTATCAAGTGCTCAGCTAAAGACATCTCTGGTATTGAAAATTGCTGGTGGGTAATACATATGGGGGATTCTCCCGAACCCCCCATGCAATTGCAAAAGGGACAGCTCAAACGGACCTCTCAACCATCCTATTCATTAAAGTGTATATGATGGCTAAAGTGTCTCTTTAACTAGCTAGAGAGTGCAATTAATGTAGGACAGCACCCTTAACAGTACACGTCGAGTCATCACCCACGAACAAAGATTTTATTGATGATGTTTTTCTGTATTTGATCATTTTTAATTTTACATATTTAGTCATTTGTTTGTTGTGCTGTATTCGATCTGTTGTAATCATACAGAACTTTCCTAACGACACAGGCCTCTTCCCTAGCGGGTCTGATGTTTGATAAATATGACTCTCCCTTGCACTGCTTTCCCAGACAGGCAGACTTTGATAAATGGTATGCTTTCCTGCTCACGGCCTGGCAGTTTAATGAATGCACACATCATGTTCAGCACAAAATAGCAACTGTCCAAGTTTCTCAGCCTTGACAAAACATACAGTCGATGGACAGTAAAAATGGAAGGATGGAGGTAATGCGATGATGACAAACACATCGCGCGCCATAATGTTATACTAGGCGAGATAATTACGCCCTAAACGGCTCATTGGATTTCAATGCACAAAAATGAAAAGATGGGAAATACGATAAAATTCCGTGAACTGTGTATAAGGAGACATCTGTGCATATCTATATGAAAATGGCTGCTTTAAACTGCTAAATATTTTATGGGTATTTTGAAACCAAGCATTATTGATTGTTTTTTAAGCCATCGTACATGGAATGGGCAATGGAGTAATACTTAAGCATGTGCTTTAAACCACTTTACAAGATAATATTCACTTATGTTCTCTATTTAGTTGCATCTCAAAGTAACAGTAAATTTGTTCATGGAGGCTGATCATCAGAAAGTACTCATGCTATTCCTTTGGTGGGGACAAATGTGACATCTTAAAGTTGTAATATCTAAATCTGAATTCTAGGTTTTATCTTAGATGGGAAAACGTCTCTTTAAATGGTTGTGAAGGCTTAGCTTTAAATCTCTTTAAATGGTTGTGAAGACAGTGCTGGTCTTCAGCCAGGTTGACAACCCAGTTACGTTGAGGGACAACCTGGAAAGTTGAAGTATATCAATGATTTCCTCTGTTGCTCCTCTGATTCTTGTACCTATCAGACCATATCAAATCCAGTAAGTGGGAATATAAGCCTATGTATAAGATGGTGATTTTTTGAAATTTAGAATATCAGCACTGATTTGAAGAGGGCCCAGAAGAAGGCCAGAAACTTCTTGACATAAAGCAGTTTCAATAACATTAAGAAACACGCCTGGCAAGAATGTATTCTGTCCAGTGCTGTGCAACAGACATTAACAATCCACACAAAGCAGACAGAGAAACACAAAAAACTGGTCATATACCTTGACAAATTGTATTCT
This sequence comes from Spea bombifrons, assembly GCF_027358695.1. NCBI lineage: Eukaryota > Metazoa > Chordata > Amphibia > Anura > Pelobatidae > Spea > Spea bombifrons. The sequence goes on from NC_071087.1 coordinate 55,568,593, forward strand.
AGATTCCTTTTGGTCATAGTTGGAACTGCAAAAAAAATAAATGTAAAGAAAGCAGTGTCTTCAGTCCAAGTCAAGATATTGGGTAGGAAAGAGATGGCTGGATGGTCAAGGTGTTTGGGGATGAGCATGGAAGGCAGCTCTAAAAGTGGAGATCATTGGGCTGGATAGAGTATAGATAGGAACAAGAAGGAAATGCCAAAATGTTTGCAACTTATAGCAACACGAGTGGATAGATGGAATGTGCTTTTGGGTGTGTAACATGCCAGCAGTTCTAATAGCAGTCTACAAGGTTTATGTTGTATGGATACCAACCGGTAAAATCAAAATCTGGGACATTTCCTTGTCTTTGATGTGGAGTAAGCATTTGCAATGCTTTGTAAACTATTGTATTTCACCTCACAAGTTGGTTAGAAACCTTCTGGCCTATGTATTGATTCCAACTTTGTTTTCTTGCAGAGTGCCATTCTTCATGCCAAAGCTGTGCAGGAGAAGGCCATTTAAACTGCACAGCTTGCTCTTCTCCAGATGTTCTGTATCAGGGGACATGCTTGAAACAGTGCCCTGAGGGCTTCTACAGCAAGGATTCTGCTTGCCATGGTGAGTAGCAGCTTAAAACTGATTTAGAACCAGAGTTACCATGGTAATAAAATAAATGCACACACACATTAGTTATGTGTGCGTGTGTGTATATATATATATATATATATATATATATGTATATATATATATATATATATATATATATATATAAAATCCAATGATAGTTACCGGCACATTTCAGTCTATTTTATTGTAGACTTTCATCATGTCCTGATGAAAGTCTACTATAAAATAGACTGAAACGTTGACCAGAAAATCGTTTGTGTAATTATTTATAGAAGTCCCTGGAGTGCCGGTAACTATCATTGGATTTTATATGATTTATTGCTACGGCTATTTGGCACCGGGCAGATAAGCAGTGGTTGGTGTGCAATTGTAATTCTTGGACCTTATATATATATATATATATATATATATATATATATATATATATACACACACACACACACACACACACCTAATACTATTTTGTACCCAAATCATGAGTACCGAAACATAAACTCTTTAACCCCTCCCGGGGGCTTTTATCAAGCGAAGGGAGAATGAAAGCTTCATTATGCTTCTTTGCAGACTCAATGTAGTAACAGGTGTATCCCTCGGTATAGCATGCCTAAGTTTGACCTCTCATAGACTTTTTATTTTACTTTTTTTTGCGAAGCCTGAGGATCTTGTGATTCTTGGTTCCACTGTGGTGAAAACCCATGGCTGGTGCTCCATGTGGCCATAGTGGAAACAATGTTCCCAGTCTTCCTCTTCTGTGGCAGCACTCCCCAGCCCTTTTGTAGCCCCTTTCTTTTGTTACAGACTGAAGCCTAAAGAGGACTGGATCTTCTAGGGTACTGAAGTCTTTAGCCCACCTCCCCCACCAAAAATCTGTAACCATCTGTGGTATTGTGCAATAGGAATAAAAAAATCATTAAAAAGTGATTTTATCGTTATCTACTAGTCTATATAGGTAGGAATGAAGAGGAGAAGGACATAGAGGTATGGAAACAATTTGGTCTAAAGTGTGCCAAAACTGACGTACCAGGTAGACCTAGAAGAGGGCCCCCTGCATATATAGAGAAAAGAAAGAAAGGTGAAAAGCCAGCACCCAACTACAGGCTAATAAATTAGCATATATATATATATATATATATATATATATATATATATATATATATATATATATACAAAACACAAATAAACACAGGCACAGTACGTGCATAGAGTCAGTAGTAAATTAGTACATTTATAGATCAAAAATATAAGTACATCTGTAAATACTAAAACTATGCTGTGATGGAAAGCACCACAATGAAAAATACATTATATATTTATAATCAATATATTGATGCAGTGTTTTCTCTTAATCCCGAATATAGCATGCCACCCATCTTGCAAAGATTGCAGTGGCCCTACAAGTGCAAATTGCCGGTCATGCCACCCCCATGCTGCTCTCATTGATGGAACTTGCAAGACCACCTGCGCAGAAGGACAGTACCTAAACTTAGTAGGATATTGCGTGGGTAAGTGTAACTGTGCATAAAGCTTATGCCTGAGAATGTTCCCTCATCACTGTATGTCTTATTGTGAGATATTTCTATGTAATACCCAAGCTGGATTTGTTTTTTGTGATTTCCATTCTTGACACAAAGAGAATATAAAGTTACTAACTCCTAAAGTCCTTTTTGTTTTAGTGGTAGAATCTTGTTTTTGTATAACAATATTTCTGAAATTGAAACTGAATTATGAAAAAATATATTTCATAGGCTACCTATAACGCTTTTGTGTTCTGTTTCTTTTGTAAATCTTTTGACAAGTGTCAGATTGGACAGTTTTCATGTTAAGTGTGAAAACAACATTGAATACAAAATAGGGAAGCATACAACCTAAAAAGCAAAAAAAAGGCACAAACATTTAGAGTTCCGGCTGCTAAAATAATAATGACCATTAAGTACAGAAAGCAAAGCAAGAATTGAGTGCATACCCAGAGAATACCATTCAAAATACACATATCTAAGCATAAATATTGGGGATTCTGTCACACTATATGGCCATATATTGCTTAGCCCGCCTCTACATCACAGGACCCCAAGATGCCAAAAATTTCACATTGAAAAACTGAATTGCACAATCATCCCAAATGTGGCCTTTCAGACCCCAAACAACCAGACAAACCCATCCATGGGTGGTATCACTGTACTTGGGAGATGTTGTTGAACACATATTGGGGTGTTGTTTGGTAGTGAAATACACCAGGAGCTGTAACTTTATACCTGAAGTACAAGTTGTGTAAAAAAAAAGCACCAAAAATATTACTACAACAAAGTTGGGCAAATGCTAGTGGTAGAATGAATGCATGGAGAAATTTTAAATACCAGCATCTTAAATATCCTGGTGTGTCTAGTGTTAAAAAATATGTGGTTTGATGGGGGGGTAAATTGAACTGGCCGGCTCCGATAATCTCCCAAACAGGACATGGGGGCAAAATTACCAGATTTGAAAACAAATAGTTTTGAAATACCAAAACGCTGAGTATTTTTTGAACTCAGGACAAATATTAGAACCTAGTTACAAGGTTTTTTCATTAGCTTTGTCCAATTTATCACTATATTTTTACCACAAAAATGGTCCTTAAGGGGTTAAACAAACTTTCATACATTTCAATAAATTGTGGACAATAAAAAGACACTTACTTACAATATTGCAAATTACTTTTGAGGCTTACTATGGCATTATGTAAAAGCATTGTTATCAGTGACATTATTTAGCTGGTCAGTGGAATCCGGAACATTTCCGGGGACAGGTGGTAGGTAGGAGCGGAAGTGTCACACCAATATTTTCCCCCAAAAATGGGGGCATCTTTGGCAGCCATCAGACATTATTGTGCGGAGCTTTCCAATGAGCTTTGAATTGGATAACGTTCACGTGGGCACCAACCTTCCTGGCATCTTTTCAAACAAACCCCTATTTTTGTAAAAACTATATTTATGCTTTTAGGCAGTGTATCAAAAATGTTTATGTTGTCATTCACAAGTTACACTTCACAAGTTAAGTGATCTTCTAGATACATTGGTTATGCTGTGTTTTCCTTGCTCCTTGGAGTCTTAGCAGACAACATTTAAATCAGATAGATAAGTCTATACTCATCCATTCACTTTATGAAACTAGATGAGTAGCACTGAACTGCTGCGTATCCATCAATCCTAATGGCTTGGAAGTCGTGTTTTTCTGAAATTAAGTTTTAAGTAAAATCTTAAGCTGTATCTTATTTTAGGGGCTCAATGTTTATCTTTTTCCATCACATAAGTAAATCCATCATCCCTCCAACCAAAGAAACCTGTCTATATGTAATGGTTGGTCTGCCTGAAACTTGTTTGGGGCATATATTTACGTAGCCTTCCTTTTGTTTCCTGATCCCCTTAACAATTACAAAACCAAAATCTGAGAAGATACATAATAAGTTACAATTTGGAGAAGTCCTACAAAAATGTTTTTTTTGGGTAAGGCATGTATTGGAAATGTCCATTACATGGAGAAATAAGTGAGGAATGGTTAAAGGATACATGTCAACGAGGTGTGAACGAGTTTCCAGCAGCACACAAACAAATGGAAGGAAAACAACTGGAATGGCATTGGACCCCCTATTAACCATGGGGAGGAGGCAATAAACAAATTTACGGGTGAAGCCGCCTAGACAGGGTGATAATTATCCAGTTAAAATGTAGGTTTGAACGATTCTAAAGCAAATTAAATTCTGCCTTAAATTGCTTTGGATATGTTAATTGTTTATAAGTCAATAACTACTGCTTATCTACTGGTAATAAAATATAATGGTAGATATTGTTTCAATCAGAGATTCTTTACTTAAAAAAAAAAAAGCCCAGTAGTCACTATTCACATAACATGGATATGTATTTTGGAGGGCATCATATTTTAAATAATTCTGGGTGCCTGCCTTTTGCTTCATTTCAGTTCCATAACTATTAAAATAATTTTGTGCAAACATAACTGTATTGCAGTTTTTCATTAACACGATTCGTTTCCTGACTCCAAAAAATGGATTACAATAAAATCATTATTAAGTTTCTTCAATAAATCTTATATACCATGGCTTTTTTCATTATTTTGGGTTTTTCAGGCAAGCGCCATTGATTCACTTAAAAGCATTTTACTTTTCTATCACACAGATAAAGGATTGAATTGACATATTAGGCACAAAACAAATGTTGCAGCAATGCTGGTCATCCAATGTAATTTCAATGTGTGCTGTTTGTTTTTATTGATGTTTAGTAATTTACCAGATATATTTTTCAATATAAAACCATTCCCAGTATGGAATCCATGAGTCTGCTTTCAGTCCTGCAGTTTGTAGATTCCTTAATTGTAGTCAAGTTAATAACCCCTAGAGTAAATTATTGTAGCTTCATCAATCTGCCTTCTAAGCATAGATTGTGTAGATGGGCTTTTGTATAAATCATACCTATTTATCATCTAAATAGGGGGGGCTTAAGAAGTCACATGATGGCTAGAGTGCCCCTTTAATATGCATATACGGTAGAACTACCTCTGGACGCTGTAACTATTGGTCTGATTTGTTTTCTATGCGTTGTGCTTTAATTCCAGCAGTAGTTCCCCACCTATAAAAGCAAGTGATAGAACGTGATGAAATAGATCAATAGTTGAGTCACGCCATGTTGACAGGCAAGTCAAGCTCTTCAGGCTAGACCAACTAATCTGAAAAGGTTATTTTCTGACTGGCTACCATATTGACAACATCACACATTGACTATGTGCACCAAAATACCTTGAGTTTAGTGGATAAAATGCCTTAGACTCAACAAAATGATCTTGACTCCTTAGGAGGAGACAAGTTGAGGACGAAGTTCATTAATCTCAGTAGGACTGACAGTCTCAATTATGAAAATACTTTGGTCACTTTTTATTAATTTGCGGCAACATTTCATGAACCCCCAGGTCTTTTTTTGAAGTCATCCCAGAACTTGTACCATATCCCAGCACAGTTTTGTTCAGCATCTTCTGACTTTTAAAATATGGGGAAGTGTTTCCTCTACATATTCTATTACTACGAAGAAATAGGTAACGCTGCAACATACTTTATATTGCTTCTCGGAGCTGAAGAGAGAGCGGCAATCTTTCTCACCCTGCTGACATATGTGTTATTTTTATTGCGGTCCTGCATCCTTCAGCTGTAAACTGCCTTTTCTCTTTTTCGAGAGTTAAAGGTTTGATAAGATTTTATTAATGGGCCAGATAAGTTGAGTTATTCCTCGGGTTCCCCCTTAGACAAGCCGCTCAATACTATTGATTGCCTACTTGGGTTTTGTGCTTGAAACATCTATTAAGCACCTCACCTTTCAACCTTCCTATCCATCACCCGAGAAGCAATTGTTCCCCGTTCCCAACTAGTATCTTCGATTCTCAGTGTGACTAGTTTTATCCATAGGTTATAATGATCTACTACTCCATTGTACCTTTTATATGTATGGTAAGTAAATATTTATTTTGTTAAGTAAAACAATAAAGACTAAAGACCCTTGCAAGTTAATTTAAAGATTTACAGAGTGGAGGTCTCAATTCTAGCGCAGGTAGCGCTATTGGAAGAGCAGAAGTCACACCAGATTGTTTAGCATTTATTAAAGTTATTTATTATTATGCAAAATATACAGCATAATAATAAAAATCCATATAAATTAGATATTTAAAATATGAAAAAAAATGGTATAATTAAAATAGTCTACTTATAAAAACTATTTAAAGGGTATACTCAAAAATGCATTATTGGCTTTAGGATCATTAAGAAGTTTACTGCAAGTTTAAAATGAAAAAAAACCTAAAAACATAAAATGTCTATTGTTCTGAGTAGAATACCAGCTTGTTGTAGTTATAATTTTGTTAACAAACTTGCATAACTTTCATCTGATGTTCATTGAAATGATTCCTATAACACTTTTTTGCATGGTCAGTGTTAATATTGAGCTATTGCACATTAAAAATGAAGGCACAGGCAATTTATGAACCATTGTATGAGCTTTCATAAAATAAACTGATCCTAGTTACTAATAAGTAGCTTTCGCAATTCTAAAATCTTCTGAACAAGTGCCTAATGTTGTTTGTTGTTAGCTACTTTGTTTACAGCAATGTTTTATATTTTGGTACATTGGTCATATAATTTAATATGAATCATGTATTAAATCAAAATTTTTTAAAAAAATGAGGGCACAAGTTCTAGAAATTGGTTTATATGCTCTTAGAATTTTTAGCTGATGCTAACGTGTAATTTTATTGTATCACATTCAAATTCTTTAGTTGAGTAGACTCAAGCGGAGTAGATTGAACTGTAACATGCTTAAAAACTGAACATCAATAACATACCATAAGGTTTTTTAAATTTCTGGATTTACTGTTAATTTCTAGTCTTCAAATTCACTTTTTTTTGCCAGTAGTTGAACATAGAACAGACTTGCTATGATCTTAATTAAAACCCTCAGAATCCTATTACTGACTATCACTTCTTGTTTTTCTCTTTTTAAGATTGTCACCCTCAGTGCCAGTTGTGCGTCGCCAACCTGCACCACACGGGCAGTGTTTGCTTGAAATGTCCGTATTCTCGGTACTACCTTTGCGAAGAACGATGCGTCCCTGAGTGTCCTGCTGGATTTTACGCAGAGGGTCGGACCTGTAAACGTAAGCAGCTTCTTATGGAAAAAAAGTTGTGTGTAACATTTTCTTACAGTGTATGAGTTTTCTTGGTCTGTTGTCATGTACTTGATGCCAAGAATAATCCAGTAAAAAGCTTTGATTAATTATGGGCTCAAGGGTGATGGTGGGATTTGGGACCTATATATATATATCCTGCAGGAACAAGAAACATGGTAAAACTATAAAGCACAAATGAATTGTACATTTCTCTGGAGCCATTTAGGTTGGTGCTAGCTAGTTTCTGCCTTCACTTTCTTTGTTTTTGGTGTCCCTTTGCTTTGTAACAATTATGAAGATAATAAATCAGTTGGTTGGTCCTTTTTTATGACTCCTTACGTGTTTTCCCTACAGGCTGCCACCCCTCCTGTAAAGGCTGCAGTGGGCCCGGAGTGACCTCTTGCTCTTCTTGTGGAAAAGGCCTTGTTTTGTCTCACAATGGCATGTGTCTTCAGTCGTGTTACCAAGGCTACTACAGTGAGGGCAGTGTTTGTAAAGGTCGGTATCTGCCCAGTAATCGGCATTCCTCAGCCTTAGAGTGCTGTTTGCTCTTTTTAAGGAACATATCTTAAAGCAATTTGAGATTAGGCCGGCAAATCTCCTTTTTTCAATCTTTGAATTAAATATGTGGTAAATACTTTTAAGGTTTCTCAAGTGCTTGACTAGGAAAGGATTTTTTTTTGATAGGGCCTTGGCATAACACAGTTACGGCTTTTACCCACCCTTTGGCTTCTTAAGCTTCATGCCAAATTGGGGAAGCCCATTTCATTTGGCTGTTGATATACCTCTGTGTTAGTCTTTGGAACATGAAAGCTTGCTTTTTGGAACTCAGTGAAGTCTCAACTTACAGCTCATTCTGCTTCTCACTTTACAGCTAAGATGCCACTATAATGCCACTATAATACACATTTTGATCTCATGGACCCAGATCTCTGCGGGGGTAGTGGCCACATAACAGAATATTAAAACATACATTGCTTCCCGTCTCACCAGCCCCCTTAATTGTTTCATTGAACGGGTCCATTCACCATCTATGTACATACCATCAGAAACCTTTGTGTGCAGATACGTGGTAGAGGTTGATACAGTGAGTAAATGGAAACATGCATGGGAAAGTCATATGGCTATCCTGAATCTAAGACAAGAGGCAATTAAGGAGTCTTTACCCCAAGTAAAAAAATGTCGGCTAGATGATGGAAACAAAAGCCTCACTTTGACTTATAGTTTTTGTTGGCTAATTGAAATTCTGGGACTCATACGGTGGTTAGGTTATGTATAAAGAGAGACTCACGAGAGAGAGCCCATGGAAATGTTCCCGACTTGGATATGTTTTGACTACCCGGGCAAGCCACACCTATGATGTCTTTATTGGGGTCATACAACCATGTCTTAACCTGCCCGAAGCACGTATCTTGCTAATGACTCATTTGGGAAGTGGGATAATATTATTGCATTATTTATTATGTGCAAGTTAGTCAAGAACTGTATTTGGAAGTGGGTAGATCTGGCCAGAAAGCACGAGTTAAGAGGTCCTTGCAACCTGTGATGTTGAAAAGTGGATTTCATTAGACTTGTGCAAGCTTCAAAAAAATGTGACCATACAGCCAAAGAATTTAAAGTGCGCTGGACATTTTCTTGATGTACTGAAGCAGATTTATTGAAGATCAAATTGTGATTAACAAAATAACAATCTACTTATTAGAAAAATAAATACAAGACAAATATTTTAATAAGTAACTGTTTTTGGTTCTGTTCTTCAATGTTTAACGTCTTTTCACGAACCAAAAATTGTGAAGTACTCTTAAACCTGCAAGAAGAAATGTCAAGTATGAATATGAAGGGGAAAAGTCTGAGTTAACAGTTTTGAAAGAAAAAGCAAGTTCAATTATAAAGAGATTTAGATTACCGGAGGGGGTGCCAATCATTATATTTACCTTCTTTCAAGAGCACCATGAATAAGTGTTTTTGGAACTGCTACAGAGAAAAGTAATGGGTGCTTTGAAACTGGACTATAATAGGCGTCCTACTTAATTAAGTTGCAATAAATACATCTATGTGTGCATACAAATGAAATATATATGTGGACAGTAACATCAGAAAGTAAACACCTGGCTATTCTAATCTGCCCACTTGCTACTAATTCTTTAGGACAGCTTTACGCACTTCTTTCTTGAATTCTGAATTCCTTTGCACTAACTTCACTGAAAGTCTGTTCCAGGTATCAACTACCCTTTTTGTAAAGTCGAATTTTCCCACATGAGTAGAATTTCCCTTACACGAATAGAATTTCCGTGCATTCCAGCTGTGGCTTTCCATAAAGAGCGTGTCCATTAGAACTTACTGAAGCAAAATAATATATTTTTTTTTCTTTAAATCAGTTTTTCCCCCACAGTAACGGACAAAATACAGCACTTGGGATCATTGTTTTTCTTTAGGAAACATATTCTGATTTGCTGGGCAACTTAATGATGAAATTTACTAATGATTGTGGATTGACGTGCAGTATACCCCCTTTTTTTTCAAATATTTTTATTAAAGTTTTTCCAAAAAAACATTTTTGTAACATAACAAATAATAAAAAATTATACATAGTAAATACAAAAGCATACTTGAATTTACATACATATAATACATGTAAAAAAAAATAGAATATTCAATATATACAAAAGAACAGCAAATCACAAAAATTATATAAAAAAAAAATGAGTGTTAAAATTACGGCGTTTCCATTTTCTGATCATTCTCGTGTCGTATCTCTTTTGCTCAGCCTGTAACAGTCAGTGCTTGACGTGTGACTCTGCATCGGGCTGTACGGCTTGCAAGGACCCAGGCAAGGTTCTGCTGTTCGGCGAATGCCAGTATGACAGCTGCACCCAGCAGTACTATTTGGACCACAGCGCTGGAACATGCAGAGGTAACATACCCAACAAAGAGAACGTATGAACGTGTTTAGAGGCTCCTTCTTAAAGTCTCTACGGGGGGCCCAGTGACTATTACTTTCACTCTCTTATTTGCTAAGCAAATAAATCTTAGACTGTCCGTCATGTTCTTTCTTCAGATAAAGTAGAACTCCCAAAATTGTTTTTTACAAGTGTCACGTCCAAAACAAATGTTCCATGTTTTTTATTGTTTCTGATTTTAAAGCGATTCTGGTATTTAGATAATGCAATATTTTCGAATGTCAAATAATAGAATAGGACACTTGTTATAATTATAAGGTGTTGAGAATATATTAGGGTATTAATGCTTATTTGTAAGGGACAAAATGTATTATTCTTGTTTTTTTTCCAGTAAAACAAGCAGTTTTCACTTAGAACCACTGGCTGTTACAGCAGTACTGCGTGTCTGCGCATGAACATGATGGTGCACAAATGCACAGGCATTAGAAGTAAATTGTCGATGCTGAATAAATGATAATATATAATAATATACTGTATACAGGGTTACTCAAAAATATCTGAAATTACAGAAGACAGTTGAAAATTCAATGGCGACCTCAGTCAAGAAGAAAAGGCAAACCACATTTATTAAGGCATTCCTTTTATTTGATGTTCCTAATGACGCGTTTGGCGCCAGGAGACCTTTCTGGCATGACAATTAACCCCTTAATTGGGTAGCTAGCAGACTCCAAGCTAGGAAATTATCTCTAACCTGGAGGGAATAATGTAGAGTCAATATTGCCAAGGATAAAAGCCTTATTGGTTTACACTTGACTGTTTTGCCTTATTATTCTTGCCGGTGGATACATGTTTTCTCCCTGGTTTAGCAGCCAGGAGATTTGATAAATTGAACCCATACAAAAGGCCAAGTGACAGGCGTTTGTAATGGATCCATTGTGTGAACTGCCGGTGAACCTTTCTGGTGATATTATGATAAGCTCTGTTTGGCTAAGACTAAGTCTGCATTTTTGTGGTCATGCCAGCTTTATTAGCACTTATCATGTATTCTCATCTTTCAGTACTTCTATAATGCAGACTTTATTTCCTTCCATTTTTGCAAACACGTTTTTGCAGATGTTAAACACACACACCTTGGTAGCCAAGTTTTCCTTATATTAACCAAAATATTTTCACTTTCTTAGCCTACAAAAAGCGGTGAAACGGTAGGGGTTTAATGCCAAGTAAGCACAGACCTCCATTGCAGCTTCCATATGGCAAGTGTTGCAAGGTGGCTAGTCAGCCAGTCTATATTATCTATGCATATTATATATATATATATATATATATATACATATATATATACATATATATATATATATATATATATATATTGCTCTTCACATTTACCAACTATCTTGGTTGATTAGAATGCTGGCCATTCCATAACAATACAGGCACGTCCCTTACTATTTTCCTGATTAGGAATTTTGGAATCCATATTACAGATCTGGCAAAAGTAGGTTTTTTGTAATTGTGATAAAACATTAAGTACATAAAAATAGCAAGTGTGGAAATGAAACACTTGCAAAGAATTCTCCCTCGGCTCAACTCCCACTCGCTGCACAGTGGTGTGGGAGGGATGTCGACTTGTCTGTTAGCAGTTGATGGCTGGAATAATTTCCTAATTTGACATATCTGTCGGTTCCGTTTGAAGTCTCACTTTGTAATCTAATTGCAGACTGGATCAAGCTAGGCTTGTATAGATCATCAGACAATAGACCAGAAACGATTTTTTATTTAGCGCCTGTAGAGTAAGATTAGTAGCGAACTAGAATCGCCCAGATCCATCAGCCTAGAGAAGTAAATAAGCAAAGCTCAAGAGTGTACAAGAGCAGATTTTTTGGTCAAAGAAGGTGTTGTTTTTACCTTGTTTTTTTACCCAGTCTTTAACACCCTGACTGTTCTCTATTAGCATTAAATGTGTTATTAAAAAGTGTTCTGAAAATTGTTGTGCTGATTTTTCCAGCTCCATAACCTCGTGGAGTTTTAGAATATCCTCACAAATACATTAAAATTGAGTAAGTCCATGAATGGCGGACAAAATGAGATTCTACACATCTGGAACCTGTTTGGAAGCTTTAACTCTCTTCACTATTTATTACGTAGGGCCAACACTGGCAGGTTCCTCCAGCGTAAAGCGCTGACTTGGCCCCGTATAATGCATAATTCAAGAGGTGAGAGGACGAAAGAAATTTAATTTAGTTAATTATGCAGGGTCAGCCAAACTTGACATAACCTTATTGGAGATGTGCCTTCACAATGTATAGTGAAGTCAAGGAGCTGTAACCACACCTCTCCCACACACTCTCCTTTTAGTGAATATACCCCTAAGGTTTTGGGATTGGTAAAGTGTAATTTGGATTGAGCACCAGACTACTGGTTTTGAATGCCGGCCTCTCCGTACCCAGTGTAGACATTTTATGGGAGGAAATCACTTTGAACTTCTTTTGATTCAAAGGTTGAATGCAAACCATTTATCTTCTTTGTATAAAAAGGTTCTAAGATTGGAATTATGTTCCTGCCTGAACTGTAATCTTTTTGCTTTCAAAAGAAGATTTCCACCTAAAACTTGGTTTAATAGAGGATACTCTACTTTTAGACTTTATATTTAAGCTATCGATTTTCTTTAAGCTAAGGTATTCTTCTTGCGTGTCTGTTGTATGACTTATGTTTTACAAAACCATCTCCAGATAAGAACAACTTTGGATGGAATTACTTTCCTGTCGATAAATATAATCTATGAGAACTACTTTTTTCATTTCTGTGGATTCCAACAAATAGCATGCCACAGTTTTCATAACCTTTCTCCATTTTCTGAAGTGGTTTTACTCACTACTTACTGTATTTCTTTCCTTTTCTAGAATGTGATTGGAGTTGCAATGCCTGCAAAGGCCCTCTCAAGACTGATTGCTTGCAGTGTATGGAGCAGTACGTTCTACACGCCGGAGGCTGTGTTCAGCAATGTCCACCCTCTTTTTACAAACACGGGGAGATGTGCCAAGGTAGGTTTCTTGGGTGTTAACTGTTTGAGGTTGTGGACAGGTGTCTTTTATACTGATAACAAGTTCAAACAGGTGCCATTAATACAGGTAACGAGTGGAGGACAGAGGAGACTCTTAAAGAAGATGTTACAGGTCTGTGAGAGCCAGATATCTTGCTTGTTTGTAGGTGACCAAATACTTATTTTACCGAGGAATTTACCAATGAATTCATTAGAAATCCTACAATGTGATTTCCTGTATTCTTCCCCCCCCCATTCTGTCTCTTATAGTTGAAGTGTACCTATGGTGAAAATTACAGGCCTCTCTCACCTTTGTAAGTGGGAGAACTTAATAATTGGTGGCTGACTAAATACTTTTTTGCCCCACTGTACATGCAATTTATTGGGTGCTATCCTTAAAGTGTGAGACCAATTGTCTACCCTAGTCCATTCCTAAATGAAGTCTATTCATACCGAGAGTATAATAAATTAAACAATAAATACAAGGGTGATATCTCTCTCTCTCTCCCGCTCTCTCTCTCTAGAAATAAAAGCTAAATAAAAAGATTTTCTTTAAAAATGTAGATTTTGCCCAGTTTTAATTCTTCTAACTACAAACTTTTCTTTTTAACATATATTGATTATGTTTTTTTTGTGAATTACCATCTTGCTGAAGTTTTTAATTATCGTTATATATCATACTGATGGGAATGATTATGCGTGATACCCTAATGTAATAAAACTTGGGCTAATAGCTAGATGCCAAAGCAATCTTTGCTAAATGATAAATGGGAAGGGAAACTTTATACACAGTGGATAAAAAATCTAGCAGTAAAGAAACATAACCCAAGTGATCCATGGCTTTCAGTGATAGATCTACGACAGTCCATTTTTAGTGAGGCATGTGACTTACAGGCAGGTAATTCTCTCGAAGAATACCTGATGGTTGCCATAATAGTGGACATGGGGTATTATAACCTTACTAAAATATGTTCATTTACATTGTATCGTATCCAGAAAAATACATTTTTTTGCATTGTGTTGTAAGAAGTGTCCTCCTACATTGTGTCATCTTGATTGCCTTGTTATATTAGCTAATGAGCCAGTTGCCTATTTTGAGCTGTAACAGGATGGTGAAACAGCTAATGATTTCAAGTATAATGGTTGGAACGATATAACTGTTGGAGGGGAATAGTCATTTTCAGTATCAAGATTTTAGTAGTCTTTACAATCAAAAGGGAAACCGGACAATGAAATGTTTTGTGCCACCTTTAAGGTTTGCGTCTCTGTGTCGTACGTCTGCTTTTCCATGAGAAATGATGCTCGGTTATTTATTTCCAACATCTTTCAGACAGCAAGGCTATGTATCTGTGCATGCTTGCGTGTGCGCGGCGATTGGGAGCTTGTATGCAATTAGCTCAGGAGCGCCCTCTTTTGTCAGAAAAGGGTTCAATCTTGCATGGTCTTTCACGTGTGCAGGTCACATGAAGACTAGCAGTTCAGTTTTCTTGTTTCTCTAAATCTCACTCTCCATATTCCTCTTGTTATTGCCATTTTATTTGCCTTTCAATCTATGTTCCAGAGAAACTCCCACAGAAAAAAACATTGTTTGCGTGGCTCGGTTTCTGCCAGTGTATTGGTCACTTGACTGTTCATGATGTATCGACAAATGCAATCTCTTTAGTAAACCACCAGTTTCTGCCCATCCGAGCTTATGCAGAGTTACAGTGAAAGAAGGCGAAAATGGTAACTCTCACTGAAGTATTTGTCAGTAGTTCTCCCAAATGAAATGATGAAGTATTGCTTCAGAATTGGCATCTCAGTCTCTCAAGAAGAATACTTCTCTTTACTATACTGGCTTCTGCGTTTAATATAAACATATATTCTGGTCTAGGCATAGGGTGGCAGGTCCAAGGGGGCAGCAGCTCTGAATGGGTGGGTGGGAATATCAAAGCTATATTGCAGAGGTTTTCAGGTATATCATGTCATATCCCTGTGATCTGCACAGAGAAGGCTGTCAAAAGACCCCCATCTTATGGTAGGTCTCCCTTATCAGAACTTGAGCTGACTGACTGCAACTAATCTTAATTTATGTCATTTTAAACTCTTCTGAAGGCAGTGTGAGTCATGAAGGGAATTAATCTTATCACCTTGATATGCCAGTGAGTATAATACCAGTCAGTTTAGCGTAAAGCTTCTTTAAGCTTGGATACTTGGCTTAGGGGGTATTTCACCATCATCCTGGATCCATAGAGTACTTAGGTCCTCATCTAAACCCTCACTGACTACTTACGAAAGTGTTATCTTTTTAGCTAATAGCGAGGGGCTTAATCTTATTTAGCTTAATTAAAACTCACTGGTTAGTGTATGTTTGATAAGCAGAATATGTATAGAATTTCAAACTAGAAATAAAGACACCTGGAGGCATGACTTTTGGCTGCCTGCGACATATCCCCCTGCATCTTGATCTGCACACACCTAGAACCAGAGTCACACACCTAGAACTCTCCAAAGTATTCAAGTGCAGACCTGTTAAAACTTCTGTTGACTGTTTATCATGCAAAGACTACTTTCCTGTGCATGTCAATGCAGTCACACATAATATAATAGCCGTTGATATTTAATCCCAGGTTCTTACATCTCTGGATTGATTCATTCGTCTACTGACAGAGCCGTGAAAAGGTTAGGCAATATTCCCATGATAGCTTTGTTTTCAAAGCCTTCTTTTGACGCGGTGAGAAAACGCAGAAGAAGTGCCATCATACCTTGGCAAGATATTTTCATTATTGTGTTACCAGATGCATGGCTTACTCTCTTTATTTGTCTTCAGGAAATTAACTTGTGAAAGGTGTAAAGCACTTACGCTGATGATGCCTCTGCCAACTGCCTCTGAAAAGCAATATAAAGAGAAGTACTTTAACCCTGCTCAATAACACCTATTGAATTTGAGTCCATAGTTCCTACCTCTTCTTATATAAAGAACTTATATATATTTAGACGAAATAAGAACTTTGTCATCAGATATGGAACATGCCTCCAAATTGCCAAGGCACCAAGCACCTGTAAATATTTTTACCATTATTAAAGCTTACAGCACTAAGATTAAACATACCAACTGCAATACCATGGTAGCCCATAAAAATGTTCTAGATAATACTATACCTAGAAAAGGAATTGGCATTAGGATGAATATATAACACTTAAGTAGGTCTATTCACTAAGAATGCGAGCTGTTGGTCGAGTCCAATGTCTTTCCTTACTGTCTTGTTACTCTTGCAAGTGTAAAAAGAACAGGTTTCATAGCGATGCTCCAGAAATGTGGTCATCAAAAACATTACTGGAGAATTGTCTGAGCAATTAGGACACTAGTCACAAAGGTAGGTCACTGCAGCGCTCCGGCTTTTTATTGTTACCTCCAATAATGTCTGAAAATCCTTTGATTGTTATTGGCTTCATCAATGAAATGTTATTTGGCTCTGCTTTGATAACTTGAAAACGTTGGATAATATCGACTAATAGATTTGATAATACACTGAGCCTTTAAAAGGTAAAGCTGCTCTGTGCAGTCAAATACATTCCATTGTGTAGACCCACTCTTATGATCTTTTTAGATACTTTTTATTGACTTATTGATAGCTGTCAACTTAACCTAATAGGAGTTTAGAATGAGAAACAATGTATTTAAATAATTTCTGATGTTTCTATAAACATGATTGTGGCCAGAACACTGTGAAGCATTTATACCCAACAAGCATTCCGAGCAGAGGGATTTGGGTCCCAAAGAGCAAACGTCCCTCCTGTAACAGCGCTGTCGGTAATTACGCTTTAGAGATCAGACCACCTATACACATTGCCTTTGCATAGTCATGATTGAAAACAGCCCAAACTGGCAATCATCATGTTACATTCATTCATTTTTACATACATACAACTGAAACCATCCACAAGCACACAAAAAAAAAGTAATTTACATACATTAATTAACCAAGCAGTAAAGCAATGATGAATTCTCTTTTGATGATAATAGTGGATCCAGGAGCAGTATACTTCCTTACATTATTACAATGTAGGCAGGCTGCAAATCCATTATTTATTAACTTGTCATTGATGATCTTTCAGTTTATTCCTGGTTGTCTGACCATGAGATAATCAGGCCATCAGCATCTCCTGTATAAATATTAATGTTTTCTATTGCTCTTTGAAAATTCACATTTTGCCTCCTTCATTCCTTTTTCACCTTCTTTTACTTTTATCAGTCCTCAAATCTCCCCTTGCGTTATTATTTCTTATTCATATATTTATCATTTTTTAATGCATGTTTATATTAGCTCAGTTTCATCCCAGTAACAACTTCTTATTAGGCATATGATTTTCTTTCCGGCATCCTCGAGGAATAAGCCGATATTGTATATGTATGCTCCTAAAACAGGGGAAAGAGATATTAAAACAGAACTATGGAAATTGTGCTGTCAGAGTCTTGCAGAATAGATACTGTGATTGTACATTATAGGATTCTATAATAACTCCATTGGTCGTGACAGCAAATAATAGGAACGAACTACGGGTACTTCACTCAGATTAATGCTGGATTGGAATATAGCAGCTGCAGCACTGAAAACTACAGCAACTTGGTTCTAAAAATGTGCTTGATCTTGTTATCTTCTTAAAGGGACACTCCTGCCATCATTTGGGGCAGTACATTGAATCAGACATGTTTCTTGGCCCCAAGGAAATTTATCCAAAAATGTTAGCATACATTCCTTAGTGGACCTCAGTCATGAGTGTTGAAGATATGCTGGCCTCTTGAGTTGAGTGCATGTGATATGGCAGGTAGCTTGGTCCACTTTGTCAGTTTGAGAAACCCCTTAGACTCTGACCACCTGCAAGCTAAGGGCCAATTCATAGTTTTGGAATCAAGGCTGCAGTTTGATTGGTTAATCAGACTGTGAGAGGCTTCTTTATGGAATTAGTAGTCTCCCTGTTTTCAAAGGAACAATTTACAAATCCTGCCATCTCCAAAACATATGCGGCTGAATTTAATGACACGTCTTAACTTTAATTGGTATTGATGATCGTTGAAAAAACATGATTGTCATGCCTATAGTTTAAAACCATAAATACATATTTCCTAACAAGAGCAATAAAGCTGAAATTAAAGGCCCAAAGAAAACATATCCCCAGGACACATGCTTCAGATACGAAATATACATGTAATTTAATGTGTGTTTTTTTAAAATCCAGAATGTAATTATATTGGTTGATATGTGTTATTAGTTGCAAAAAGAATAACAATGACTTAAGACAGTGGTAAACAGACATATTGTCAATCACAATTTGCTTACTGTTTGTTCATACCTGTTTTACAGAATGCGGTGAACACTGCCTTATCTGTGATGGACCTAATCAATGCAGCCAATGCAAGGCTCCATTCTACCTATTGAATGGACAGTGTGTCAGTGAATGTGGGAAACAGCATTCATCATCCCATGCTGATCGCAAGTGTCTAGGTAAACAGCACCCACACAAACGCTATTATTTCACTTTCCACACTTTGCATCCATTGCAGACTGTAGCAGTGCAGTTCAAGGGAAATACAAACGATCTGTAAGAGCAACCTGACTACCAGAAGAGGGCTGCAGGGAGGCGAGGAGCTTTATCCTTTGGCCTGCTTTGATACCGAGTATATTTACATCGGTTTAAAGTTTTATGTGCTCATTGGTAGGCTGTCTACTTAAAATCCCCTGTTTTCCACGATAAAGGTTTAACCTATTTCTTCTATAAACTAAGTAAATGAGTCAACTTTGTCAACATGAGTCAACTTTGGCACAGACATAGGTATTTCAAGGTCTTTTCACCAAATAACAAAATAATCCAAACCTGGGTGGAGTTATTCTTCATATATTTATTTTCATAGGAAGATATCCTGGAAACCTGCTCTCAATCATTAGTTGTAGCATAGAACCAATGCCTTAGCATTGCAAATAAAACTGGTAAATTATGATGGCAACGTGTCCATCAGTGGTCAGATTATTCTGTCTGTTCTAATAAAACGTTTTCATTCCTGATTGTCTCTTAGCTTGTCCCCCTGGTTGCCTGGAATGCGATGAAGCCATGAAGTGCCGATTTTGCACCAACAAGATGTTTTTAAAAAATAACCTGTGTGTCTCACACTGTGGTCGTGGTTTCTCAAGTAATCATACAAGCAGGAGGTGCGAAGGTATGTATTGTAACTAAGCCACCATATGAGAGGGCCGGTTGAGACAGAATTTTGTGTTGTTGTAGGTAGCTACATAAGTGCGGCTCATGATGTGTGGCATCATAAATCCTTAGCAATTATCACATACAGTAAAACTTTTGTGAGACGTATTTGTCCTACATTCCAGAGCTGTAAGGTAATAAAATTAAATTTTGCTCTCGCAAAAGATGAGACTAGCTCAGCCGACAATGGACAGGGTTTAAATAAACTGCCCTAAGGTGAATCCCCACCCAGGAGAGTCTTACATTTTAGCTCAGATGGAAAAAGTGTAACTATTGCTGCACACAAGGGTGGTCGAGAACCAAAATGCCAGGCAAATCGCTTCTATGCTTTGGCTTTCATGAGTCTAGTTAGTGAATTGTGGTTGGAGAAGGGTGAAATGCATACACAAATTGTATGCCTTATGAGTGTAATAATAAATGTAGTTGATTTGAATAATTTGACAATTAAAATTCTAAGTAAATCCTGACAGTTCTGCTAAGTTTTGAAATATGTTTTTTTTAGATATTTTAAATATGTCACTGTTTGGAAAATAGTCCTAAATTATAAAATATGGCTGTAGGTCATTGTAGGTCATTTTACAGTTATATCAGTAAGAGAGAGCTTAAGCATAGGTCATGGGACCTATAAACAGTGATAAGAATGGTATGATAGACTTGGCCCTAAAAATGGTTCAACGAGTATTTATGATTTTTTCCTTTCAGTTAATTCTCACGCTCCTATGCTTCTTGTGAATGGGTCAGTCACAGTAGGTATTGGTGAAGACACACCTTTGGATTTGACCCTTATGAATGTGCAAGATCAGGACACTGAGTACACCAGCCTTGCATTTCATGTGGTGTCCCCTCCTAACAATGGGCGACTGGTAAAAATGTTACATGGCAAAGAAATTCCCCTTAACAAGGACTCGCAGTTCAGCTGGGAGGATTTGAAAGAGAACAGAGTGAGGTTCAAGCACAGCAAAGAAAAGTCTAGGTAAGTATAACTACATCACATGTTCTACAGTGATCAAGCTTTCTCTTATGAGGCTTTGCTAGGGAATAGCCTACATGTTTATCCTAGTTTGCTAAGCACCCATGCTTTCATGTGTTGTCCTACTGGAGGAGGAGGATGGTCCAGTTGTTCCCATGAAATTCTTTGCTACTGGCCAATTCTTAGAAACATAGAATCTGACAGCAGATAAGAAGTCTGATGTAAGGACTCAAACCCCAATCAGTCCTTGGTCCTCTCTCAGGGTCATAATAGCTTTATGCCTCTCCTATGTATGTTTAAATCCACTGAGACTGTTCCATTTATCTACCACCCTGTCTGTAACATAGAACTTCCTTATGTTACATCTAAGCCTCTGACCCTCTAGTTTTACATTAAGTTCTAACATTTCCCTTTCAAATAAGCTTCCCTCCTGTACTTTAATTCCATTTAAGTATTTAAATGTTTATTTTACATCCCCTCTCTTGTCTTTTATCCAAGCTATACATATTAAGATCCTTTTGCTACATAACCCAGCATCCTGCTTGCTTTTTCCAATAATTTTTTACATTACCTGCTTATTTTTAAGTCATCAGAAATAATTACTCCAAAGTCCCTCTCTTCTGCTGTCACTGTCAGGACAGCGTCCCCAACGCTATATTCTGCCTTGGGATTTTTATATCCCAAGTGCGTTATTTTACATTTATTAACATTAAACTGCAGCTGCCACACTCCCGACTATAAAAAGTTAAATCATTTTAACATCCAAACCCCAATTTATTTCTATGTTTTCTAAGGGGGCAGTGTCCAATCAAAATAGGTGATAGCTACTGCTCCTCCCTGCTCTATTATTTTAGTTGCCCAGTCAAAATAAAGTTAATTTGAAAGACCTCCTTACAATAAATACATGCTGTTTATAATCATGCACATTATTTACATCCAAATATTAACAGTCCTTTCCCTTAGCATGGTTTCCATTAATTTGTCAACTAGTGACATAACACTTACTGGCCTTACTGAGGTCCCTTCCCCTTACCTTCCTCTGTGAAAATGGAATAGATGTATTTATTTAAGCAGTCGGTTAGATCTATACCTTTATTTATATTACTACCTTTATATGTCTTTAATTATTTCTTCCTTATGTTTTTTTCACATATATTTAAAAAAAGGTGCCATCCTCATTTGTTTTTTAACCTCGCAATGTCCTCATACATTTTAGATGAATATGCCATTTTAAAAAAGGTGCATTGCACCAAACTAAAACTATCTCCGTATATTAAACCACACTGGAGCCCAAACACTCTCGTACAGTGAAATCCGAAATCAAGTCTCCATTGGTAAATACTAAATCTAGCACAACCTACTTCCTTGTTAGCTCCTCTACCAATTGTCCAAGACAGATTCCCTGTCAAGAATTTAAGATGTCTCTACCCCTGGCTGACCCAGCTGTTTGGTTTTTCCGGCCTTCCTAAAAATACCCTTTTTTGTTGAGGAACATTGGATGTCACTAATAGGACCCTAAGCAGATGGTTTCTTTGGTGTTTTGTGTGAATCCATTACATTTTTGAGTGTAATATTGTTTTAATGTATATTCTTGTGAATATAAGAAATGAAATAAAGCAGCAACGTTGTAAACCAAGTGCTCTTCAACACAAGAGGTTGATGAAAAGAGAGCTTGGTTCGGTAAAAAGGTTGCTAAGCAACAGAAAAGTCATTATAGAAGACATGTCAGTAACCAATATGTAAATGAAAGACAATAACATTGAAGAAAAGCCAAGTTGAATTGTGCAAGTGCAGAGAAATAGTTTAATCTGAAATTTGGAGTTCTTGATTTTTAAGCTACATTAACTTGAAGGCTCAGCAAGCATCTAAACGCACTTGGATGAGGCCACATTTGGTGTCCTTCAATTCTATTTGACAGATGAAATAAGTACGTCTCATATTATTGCTCTGGCGCTGCCTCTGTGTTGTTAAAACAGTATTCACTTAACGACCCTTAGCTTTTATCATGTTATTATTTTAAATTTAACAACAAAATTAACTAAGCTTGGAAAACATCCTTGCTTTATGGAGCGTGCGGAATTTCTCTGCTGTAAATCCAATCGCTACATTTCCAAATCATTTAATATACATGCACACTATTGTAATGATCTAGTATTAATAACATAAAACAGAATGACTAAATTCAAGGGACAACATATTATGTTGTTCATTTGTACAGAAGAGATGATTGGCATCAAAGGTCGCCAGCTCATTTTCATTAACCGACACCTGTTATTGGGCCCAATGCATTTTTCAACAGCTTGCGCATGGAGAAAACGGCTACTAAAGTGCTGGGTGTTCGGACGCAATAATGGGATAGCAGATCATGACTTTCAAAAGCCTGGCAGTGGTTGTGCAGGGCAGAATGTGCCCATATTAAATGAAATCTACTATGAACACTCTGCTACCATTTAGAGGCATAGAGTTGAGTCCATGACTATTAGAAACGCAAGCACTGACTAATGAAAAATAGACACTAAAGACTTGTCATATATCAGGGGAACACAACTCCAAAAGGCTCCCTGGACTCTTTCATCGACAGTTTTTACCCTCCTAGGCTGTCTGTTAAAACAACCAACCAATGAAATCTGGGGCAGCAACTCATTGATGTTTGACATCATCCAGTAGCAGAGGTCATATTAGTTCAGTATATGGTCAGAAGGGTGATCGATGGCTGTTCTACCTTTTATTTTAAGATACTTTATTTTTAAGTCATGTCTTTTCCATTGAATTCATCTACTTTTT